>NC_073378.1:136263027-136565527 GCF_028641065.1 Leucoraja erinaceus | reverse complement strand
GGGAAGGGAAGCCGAATTTGCCAGCTCTGGTATTAGTAGCTTAGATTAGTGAATAAGGACATGGGTGGAGAGAAGATTTACAAGGATGTTGCCAGGGCTCGAGAGACTGCTATGGGGAGAGGTTGAGCAAGCCAGGACTATTCCATGGAGCGCAGGAAGAAGAGGGGTGATCTTATGGGGATGTACAAAATCATGAGAGGAATAGACTATAGATAGTAGACAATAGGCGATAGGTGCAGGAGTAGGCCATTCTTTTACCCAGAATAGGGGAATCGAGAACCAGAGGACCAAAGGGGAAAGATGTAAACGGAATCTTCGGCTTGGACACGCTAGAGGCAGGAAACATGTTCCCGATGTTGGGGGAGTCCAGAACTAGGGGCCACACTTTACGAATAAGGAGTAAGCCATTTAGAACGGAGACGAAGAAATACTTTTTCTCACAGAGAGTGGTGAGTCTGTGGAATTCTCTGCTTCAGAGGGCGGTGGATGCCGGTTCTCTGGATGCTTTCAAGAGAGAGCTAGATTGGGCTCTTAAAAATAGCGGAGTCAGGGGATATGGGGAGAAGGCAGGAACGGGGTACTGATTGGGGACGATCAGCCATGATCACATTGAATGGTGGTGCTGGCTCGAAGGGCCAAATGGCCTACTCCTGCACCTGTTGTCTATTGTTTATTGAATCTGAGGGGCACCTTTGTCACACCGAGGTGGTGGGTATTTGGAATGAGCTGCCAGAGGAGGTGGTTGAAGCAAGTATCATAGCAACATTTAAGAGACAATTTGGACAGGTACATACTGTAGATAGGATGGGTTTAGGGTGATATGGGAGAAATGCAGGCAGGTGCGACTAGTGTAGATGGGGCATCTTGGTCGGTATGGGCGATTTTCACACACCTGTTAGGGCTAAATCATTGCATAGGGGGGGGGGGGGGATATGATGTTACAGCTACCTTCCACATTAAGTGCAGACTTCGGACCAGGAGTGCACAAAGGTCAGAAGGTTTGTGTTGCTTTTTCTGTGCATTTTATTTAGAGGCTGTACACCGATTTTCGGGAACCCTTGGGTCCAGAGCCTTTCTGGATTATCTGCTTTACAGACAAATATGGGTCACACGATAATGAGACAAACATACATTCCTGATCCGCTAATGCCATGTCTCTGAAGCACCATGGAATGTGTAGGCCGCTCAGTATGAAGAAGAGACTCGACTCGAAACGTCACCTATTCCTTTCATCCAAAGATGCTACTTGATCTGCTGAGTTACCCCAGCAATTTGTGTCTACCTTCTGTGAATTGGACGGACCTGCTGACCCCACCGTCTCTCCGCTCATTTAGAGCCGTGGCTTCCAACCCCACTCCCGACTCACAAGGCCCCCCAGCGAGCCCCTCTCCCCTAGTTCAGGATTTCTAGGAGCAGAACTAGGCCGTTCAGCCCATTGGGTCCACTCCGCCATTCGATCATGGCTGACATATCTTGCCCTCTCAACCCCATTCTGCTGCTTTCTCCCCATGACCCCTGACACACTTACTAATCAAGAACGTGTCAAACAGTGCCTTAAAAATATCCATTAACTAGGCCTCCAGAGCCATCTGTGGCAATGAATTCCACAGATTGGCCACCCTCTGACGAAATAAATTCCTTGTTATACCTTTTCTAAAGGTGCATCCTTTTACTCCTTTAGAGGCTGTGCCCTCTGGCCCTTCTCTCCATAGATGCTGCCTGGCCCGCTGAGTTATTCCAGCATTCTATTTCTATCTGCTATGAATAGAATAACCAGCTGCTGTTTCTTGCAGCAGGTGAGAGGGGAGGCGATGGGAGCCAGGGATGGGTTGGCAAGTCATTCCATTCACATTCCGTTTACAATGACACTCAGGAAATTTCAACTGAGCTCTCGTTATTTTGTATGGATTATAGAGGGGAGGGACCATCAGTTGACGAAAAATCTGTGATTAACCTGTACATAAAGTTGATGCAATATACAGTCTTTTTCTCCAAGTCCATAGGACAGGTATTTTGTTTAGTTTAGTTTATAGTCAGGCCCTTCGGCACACCAAGTCCGTGCTGACCAGCGACCCCCGCCCCCGTTCTACACACACTCGAGACAATTTACAATCACACCAAGCCAATTAACCTTCAAACCTGTATGTCTTTGGAATGTGTGGGAGGAAACCGGAGCATCCGGAGAAAACCCACGCAGGTCACGGGGAGAACGTACAAACTCCGTACAGACAGCGCCCGTAGTCAGGATCGAACCCGGGTCTCTGTTGTTGCAAGGCAGCAACTCTACTGCTGAGCCACTGTGCCGCCCTCCATAATAATTTGTTTCAGAGAGATACCACTGAAGGAGGGGTGAAGTTGAGGCAGAATGGGAGGCTGTGCCATGGTTAATGTTTGAAGCACTACAACAGGTCCGGCTGTAAATCACACTCACCCCATTGCACTCCCCCCCGTCCATCACCCATTGCCAATTACCCTGCACTCGAATCCCACCCATTGTAACCCGTCCCTCTTCTCTCCCCACCCATCCACCTCCCTCAACCCTCTCCCTCTCACTACTCCACTCACATGAGTCCCACCCTCCCTATCCCCACCCCTCATTGCATCCCCCCTCGCCACCATTGCACGCAACTCCCTCTCCCTACCCACAGCACCCCCTCGTCCCATCCAACTGTCCACAACCCCATCCTCGCACCCCTCCTCTCCCCCGACACCCAGCACCCACCCCTCACCCGTCACGGCAAAAAAGAACGGGGGCACTGATTGGGGACGATCCGCCATGATCACATTGAATGGCGGTGCTGGCTCGAAGGGCCGAATGGCCTCCTCCTGCACCTATTGTCTATTGTCTATTGTCTATTATCTCCCCCACCCCCCTTCCCCCCCACCCCATCCTCCTGTACAAATATACTGAGATGGTAATACTTTATAAGGCTGACGAATATATACCATAGAATTAGCTTATTTATATAATACTGCCTCCCTTATCCCATCATGTTGCCTTAGGTTTAGAAACTAAAAAAACGCAGACAATGGTAATGTGAAATAAAACCAGAATGCCCAGTGGGTTGGGCAGCGTCTGTGGACAGAGAAGTAGTTAACATTCCAGGTCAAAGTCCTGACTTCATCAGATGACATGTCATCATTTTCATGCTGATTAGAAGTCATTCACCTTAAATATTAATTCTGTCTGTCTCTCTCTCTTGCTCCACAGATGCTACCCGACCGGATGAGTGTTTCCTGCTTGTTCTGGCTTTGTTGCAAGACCAAACCATTCCACCTGCTGTGTCTGTACTAGCCTCTCCCACGGTCCCCACGCCTCCTTCCCCACCCTCCCCCCACGAACCCACCCCACCCTTGTCCAGTATTGCCCCCACCCCTCCCTTGTATTGCACTGTGTAACTCCCCAACCCCTACTCTCCATCGCTCCTCACCCCTCCCCAAGTGTTACGCCCCCCCCATGCCCTGCATTCCTCCCCCTCCCTCACCTGAATTAGTCCTCACCCCTCTCCAACATGCCTAAAGTTACTCCCCCTCTGCTCCATCACACCCCTCCCCTCTCCTGCATCTCCCCCACCCCTCCCCTCCCCACTCCTCCATTACTCCCCAGCGATACTCCCCACTTCTCCCCAACATTGCTGCCCCCCCCCCACCCATGCTGTACCCCCACCCCCCACATTGCCCCCCCCCTCCCCTGTAGTCCCCGCCTTCACTTGGGCTTCATTTCCATCCTGGCACTGTCCCGCTCGCCCTCCACGTCGTACTCCTCGGCCGGGCCGCTGGTCAATACCTTCAGCCGCTCAGACGCATCTTCGGGCCGGCTGGTCAGCACAAAGTCGTAGAGCAGCGCGGCGGCAATCCCTCCGATCACCGGGCCCACCCAGTACAGCTGGCCAGAAGGGAACAAGGCAGTGGTCAGACAGCACACACTACACGCAACGGGCAACAGCAGGCGTGAACAGGCGGCGAGTGAAGGGACAGGGATCAGAGTGGTGAGACCACTTGTGACACACAACGCTGGTGAGAACACACTCGTACAAGACTTTGCTGAGCCCACTCGTTGTACAAAGCTGGGTGGCAGTGTGAGCTGTGAAGTGAATGTTAGGAGGTTGCAGGGTGACCTGGACAGGTTGAGTGAGTGGGCAGATGCGTGGCAGATGCAGTATAATATAGATAAATGTGAGGTTATCCACTTTGGCAGCAAAAACAAGGGGGCAGATTATTATCTCAATAGGGTTAGGTTAGGTAAGGGGGAATACAGCGAGACCTGGGTGTCCTTGTACACCAGTCACTGAAAGTTGGCGTGCAGGTACAGCAGGCAGTGAAGAAAGCTAATGGAATGTTGGCCTTCATAACAAGAGGATTTCAGTATAGGAGTGAAGAGGTTCTTCTGCAGTTGTATAGGGCTCTGGTGAGACCACATCTGGAGTATTGTGTACAGTTTTGGTCTCCTAATTTGAGGAAGGACATCCTTGTGATTGAGACAGTGCAGAGCAGGTTCACGAGATTGATCCCTGGGATGGCGGGACTGTCATATGAGGAAAGATTGAAAAGACTAGGCTTGTATTCACTGGAGTTTAGAAGGATGAGGGGGCATCTTATAGAAACATATAAAATTATAAAAGGACTGGACAAGCTAGATGCAGGAAAAATGTTCCCAATGTTGGGCGAGTCCAGAACCAGGGGCCACAGTCTTAGAATAAAGGGGAGGTAATTTAAGACTGAGGTGAGAAAAAACTTTTTCACCCAGAGAGTTATGAATTTGTGGAATTCCCTGCCACAGAGGGCAGTGGAGGCCAAGTCACTGGATGGATTTAAGAGAGAGTTAGATAGAGCTCTAGGGGCTAGTGGAGTCAAGGGATATGGGGAGAAGGCAGGCACGGGTTATTGATTGGGGACAATCAGCCATGATCACAATGAATGGCGGTGCTGGCTCAAAGGCCAGAATGGCCTCCTCCTACACCTATGTTTCTATGTTTCTATGTAAAACGTTGGTGAGACCACAGCTTGTGCAAGACATTGGTGAGACCGCACTCTTTACAAGACATTGGTGACACCGCACATTGTACAAGATGTTGGTGAGATCACACCTTCTACAAGACGTTGGTGAGACAACGCCTTGTTTTGTTTAGTTTAGTTTATTGTCACGTCTACCGAGGTAGAGTGAAAAGCTTTCGTCTTGCGTGCTATCCAGTCAGCAGAAAGGCAATACATGATTCCAATCAGGCCGTCCACAGTGTACAGATACAGGATAATGGGAATAACATTTAGTACAAGACATTGGTGAGAACACTCCTTGCACGTTGCTGAGAACACACTTTGTACAAAACATCGTTGAGAGCACACTTTATATAAGATGTTGATAACCCCATTCCTTGAACAAGATGTCGGCGAGACCACACCTTGTACAAGATGGGACTGGAGGATCTGAGCTGTGGGAGAGGTTGAACAGGCTAAGGGTGACCTTATGGTACACAATCATGAGAGGAATAAATAGGGAGAGACTGAGTAAGTTAGGGGTTGGAGAATCAAAAACAAGAGGACATATGTTCAAGGTGAGAGGGGCAAGATGTAATACATACCTGAGGGGTCATTTTTTCACACAGAGGGTGGTGGGTATATGGAACGAGCTGCCAGAAGAGGTAGCTGAGGCAAGTATTATAACAGCATTTAAAATATTTTTGGACAAGTAAATGGAAAGGAAAGGTTTATAGGACTGTGGGCCGAAAGTATACAAATGGGACGAGCTTAGATGGAGCATCTTGGTCAGCATGGATGAATTGGGCGGAAGGGCCTGCATCTGTATGACTCTATCACTATATGAGATTGGTTTGATTGACAAGTTGGACGGGACAGACAGAGTAGGTCAAAGGGCCTGTTCCTTTGCATGTTCAATATTCTATATCTGGTCTTGTGTATCAGTGATCCCAAACCATATTCCATATTCTATTAAAAATAAAAGCACAAAGTGCTGGAGCAACTCAGCAAGTCAGCATCTCTGGAGAGAAGGAATGGGCATCTTTTTTTATAAGCCAGCATCTACAGATTCTTGCTACCCCATTTCATGTTCGATACCTCATCTGATGTATAGATGTGTAGGAAGGAACTGCAAATGCTGGTTTAAACTGAAGATAGACAAAAATGCTGGAGTAACTCAGCGGGACAGGCAGCATCCCTGAAGAGAAGGAATGGGCGATGTTTTGGGTCGAGACCCTTCTTCAGACTGATGTCAGGGGAGAGGGAGAGGAAATGTAAGGTGTGAAAATAGGACAAAGGGAATGGAGATCAAGGAAAACGTAGAATAGATCGTTGTTAGCTGGAAGAGGTAACAACAAAGCAAACAGAGATAAAATGTGGTTGGAGAGAGTAAGACTGGTGGGGGAACTGGGAAGGGGGAGGGGATGGAGAGAGAGGGAAAGCAAGGGCTATTTGAAGTTAGAGAAGTCAATGTTCATACTGCTGGCGGTGTGAGCTGTCCAAGCGAAATCTGAGGTGCTGTTCCTCCAATTTGTGCTGGGCCTCACTCTGACAGTGGAGGAGGCCTAGGACAGAAAGGTCAGTGTGCGAATGGGAGGGGGCGTTAAAGTGTTGAGCAACCGGGAGATCAGGTAGGTTTAGGCAGACAGAGCGGAGGTGTTCAGCGAAATGATCGTCAAGCCTGCGCTTGGTCTCGCTGATATATACAGTTCCACACCTGGAACAGCGGAAACAGTAGATGAGGTTGGAGGAGATGCAAGTGAACCTCTGCCTCACCTGAAAAGACTGTCGGGGTCCTTGGACAGAGTCGAGGGGGGAGGTATAGGGACAGGTGTTGCATCTCCTGCGGTGCCTGGGGAGGGGGTGGTTTGTGTGGGAAGGGACGTTGACCAGGGGGTTGTGGAGGTGAAAGGAAAAAGGAAATGGGTGAAGATGGGAAGATGTGGCTAGTGGTGGGATCCCGTTGGAGGTGGAGGCGAACATGTGGGAGGATTATGTGCTGTATGCAACGACTGATGGGGTGGAAGATGAAGACCAGGGGGACTCTGTTGTGACTGGGGGGATGGGGGAGGAACAAGAGGATATCGAGGAGACCCTAGTGAGGGCCTCATCTATGATGGAAGAGGGGAACCCCTGTTCCCTAATGAATGAGGACATCTCCTATGTCCTGGTATGGAACACCTCATCTTGGGCACAAATGTGTGTAGACGGGTGAATTGGGAGTAGGGGATAAGTCTCTCCTGTGATGGAGACAGTAAGATCAAGAAAAGGCAGGGAGATGTCGGAGATGGTCCAAGTGAATTTGAGTGCCGGATGGGGATTAGTAGTAAAGTTAATGAAGTCAGTGAGTTCTGCATTGGTGCAGGAAGTAGCACCGATGCAGTTGTCAATGCAGCGGGGATAGAGTTAGATAAAGCCAGTGTATGCCTGGAACAGTGATTGCTTGACGTACCCTACATAGAGGCAGGCATAGCTGGGGCCTATGCGAGTGCCCACAGCTACGCATTGGACTTGGAGGAAGTGGGAGGAGTCGAAAGAGAAGTTGTTAAGGGTAAGGGCCAGCTCTGCTAGGCGGAGTGGAGTGTTAGTAGAGAGAGATTGGCTGGTTCGAGGTATGTATAGATGTATAGGTGGGCTCCAAACTATGTATGCATAGGGGAAGAGTGCAGAATATAGCTCTCAACATTGTAACATATCCGTTACTGAAACACTCTTCTCTTAACGTTACCTCTTGTACGAGTTTGGTTTGATTATATTCATGTATTGGATGTTTTTTGCAAGCTGGAAAAAATGCAGAGGAGTTTTACGAGGATGTTGCCAGGTCTTGAGAGGGTAAGCTGCAGGGAGAGGTTGAGTAGGCTGGGACTATACCTTGGAGCGCAGGAGGATGAGGGGTGATCCGATACAGGTGTACAAAATTGTGAGAGGAATAGATTGGGTAAATACACAGATTCTCTGGCCCAAAGTAGGGGAGTCAAGAACCAGAGTACGTAGGTTTAAGGTGAGGCGGGGAAAGATTTTATAGGTACCTGAGGGGTAACGTTTTGGTAGTGGGTGATGTCATGGTGACTGACGTCATATTTAAATGTATCACGTGTTACAATGAGTCAAAAAGGTCAGAGGACACATGTTGTGGGGATGTAAAGGAATGGTGGGCAAATAAACCAAAGCGTTTATGTTCAGTGTCCTTGAAGTGTGTTTATTACATTCAGATCAAGGCGAGGATCCGACAGCCTCAAGAGCTATATCTAACTCTCTTTTAAATTCATCCAGTGAATTGGCCTCCACTGCCTTCAGTGGCAAAGAATACCATACATTCACAACTCTCTGGGTGGAAACGTTTTTTCCTCATCTCACTTTTAAATAGCCTCCCCTTTGTTCTTAGAATGTGGCCCCTGGTTCTGGACTTCCCCAACATTGGGAACAAACACAAGCAGGTGAGACTACTGTAGCTGGGACCTGTTGGTCGGTGTGGGGAGGTTAGGCCAATGGGCCTGTTTCCACGATGTATGACTCTATGACAATGCTTCAATGATCAGATTTAAGAACGTAGAGTAATGGAACGCAAGAATCATGCCAGGCATGATGGTAAGACAATCACACTTATCTATCTGAACATAACCCAGATCCCTCCATCCCCTGCATTTCCATGTGACCTAACCATAAGTCTTTCAAAGGCCATGGGTGCCTCCACCACCACCCAAGACGAGGACCGAGACCCAATGGAAGGTGGACAAAAATGTAGAGAAACTCAGCGGGTGAGGCAGCATCTATGGAGCGAAGGAAATAGGCGATGTTTCGGGTCAAGACCCTTCTTCAGACTGATGTGAGGGTGGGGGGTGGAGACAGTGGGCGGAGGGAGAGCTGGGAAGGGGAGAAGAAAGCAGGGACTACCTGAAATTGGAGAAGTTAATGTTCATACCGCTGGGGTGTAAACTACCCAAGCAGAATATGAGGTGCTGCTCCTCCAATTTGCGGTGGGCCGCACTCTGGCCATGGAGGAGGCCCAGGACAGAAAGGTCGGGTTCGGAATGGGAGGAGGAGTTGAAATGCTGAGCCACCGGGAGATCAGGTTGGTTATTGCGAACCGAGCGGAGGTGTTGGGCGAAGCGATCGCCAAGCCTACGCTTGGTCTCACCGATGTAGAGTAGCTGACATCTAGAGCAGCGGATGCAATAGATGAGGTTGGAGGAGGTGCAGGTGAACCTCTGCCGCACCTGGAAAGACTGCTTGGGTCTTTGAATGGAGGCAAGGGGGGAGGTAAAGCGACAAGTGTAGCATCTCCTGCGGTTAAAAGGGAAAGTGCCAGGAGAGGGTGTGGTTTGGGTGGGAAGGGACGAATTGACCAGAAAGTTGCGGAGGGAGCGATCTCTGCGGAAAGCAGACAGGGGAGGAGATGGGAAGATGTGGCCAGTGGTGGGATCCCGTTGGAGGTGGCGAAAATGTCGGAAGATTATCTGTTATATGTGACGGCTGGTAGGGTGGAAGGTGAGGACAAGGGGGACTCTGCCCTTGTTACGAGTGGGGGGATGGGGAGTGAGAGCAGAGTTATGGGGTATAGAAGAGACCCTGGTGAGAGCCTCATCTACAGTAGAAAAGGGGAAACCCCGTTCCCTGAAGAATGAGGACATCTCCCTGGTGTGGAATGCCTCGTCCTGGGAGCAGATGCGGCGTAGGCGGAGGAATTGAGGGTAGGGGATGGAGTCCTTACAGGAAACAGGGTGGGAAGAAGTGTAGTCCAGATAGCCATGGGAGTCAGTGAGTTTATAGTAGATGTCGATTAGTGGTCTATCACCTGCAATGGAGATAGTGAGGTCTAGAATCGGTAGGGAGGTGTTGGAAATGGTCCAGGTGAATTCGAGTGCCGGGTGGAAGTTGGTGGTGAAATGGATGAAGTCAGTGAGTTCTGCATGGGTGCAGGAGGTAGCACCAATGCAGTCATCGATGGAGGTAAAGTTCGGGGATAGGGCCATGGTACGCCTCGAACAAGGATTGTTCGACGTACCCTACAAAGAGGCAGGCATAGCTGGGGCCCATGCACGTGCCCATAGCTGCGCCTTGGATTTGGAGGAAATGGGAGGAGACCCAATGGAATATTGTTTTGCACTGCACAGCCCACGTGCCAACTCACCCAATGATTCGTGAAATCACCAGTAACAGCGGCTGGACCGAACGACCGTGCTGGATTCATCCCACATCCAGTGAAGCCAATCTGCGGGGAAAATAAGTTGCCTTTGTTTTAGTTTAGAGATACAGCAATGAAACAGCCCTTCGGCCCACCGAGTCCATGCCGACCATCGATCTCCCGTTCACACTAGTTCTATGTTATCCCACTTTCTCATCCACTCCCTTACACACCAGGGGCAATTCACAAAGTCCAATTTACCTACAAACCTGTATGCATTTGGGATGTGGAAGGAAACCGGATCACCTGGAGGAAACCCACGTGGTCACAGGGAGAACGAGCAAACTCCGCACAGACAGCACCCAAGGTCTGGATCGAATCCGGGCATCGCAGGCTGCGAGTCAGCATGTTGTGCTATTGTGCTGCCCCAATAGTATGGGTATTGCATGGCTGTCACTGAGTCAGAGAGCTATACAGCTCGGAAACAGGCCCTCCAGCCCATCTTGTCCATGCCGACCATGTAGGCATTCTGGGCTAGTTCCATTTGCCCCCATTGCCTTGAAAACCTTCCTATCCATATATCTGTCCAAGTATCTTAACATAGAACATATCACGGTATCATGGCATAGGAACAGGCCCTTCAGCCCACAATGTCTGTGCCGTACATGATGCCATGTCCAACTCTTATCTGCCCGTACAATCCATTTCCTTCCATGAATTGAATTGATTACATTTCATTAGCCGTGTATGTATACATACAAGGAATTTGCCTTGGTGCTTTGCTCGCAAGTAACAACATGATATACAGTAAACAATTAAGAATAAAACATTATAATTTAAACATGTGAAGAATGAAATAAAATACCAGAGCACAAGGAGGCTACAGACTTTTGGTTGTTGAGTAGAGCTACTGCTCGTGGTAAAAAGCTGTTTTTATATCTGGCTGTGGCAGCTTTGACAGTCCGGAGTCGCCTTCCCGAGGGAAGTGATTCAAAGAGTTTGTGGCCAGGGTGAAAGGGGCCAGAGATGATCTTGCCCGCTCGCTTCCTGGCCCTTGCAGTGTACAGTTCATCAATGGAGGGAAGGTTGCAGCCAATAACCTTCTCAGTTGATCGGACAATTCGCTGCAGCCTCCGGGTGTCGTGCTTGGTGGCTGAGCCAAACCAGACCATGATGGAGAAGGTGAGGACAGACTCTACGATGGCCGTGTAGAATTGGACCATCATTGCCTGTGGCAGATTGTGCTTCCTCAGCTGCCGCAGGAAGTACATCCTCGGTTGTGCCTTTTTGACTGTGGAGTCGATGGTGGTCTCCCTTAATGGGTGGCCACCAACTACTCCAGCCTGGAGATGATGTTTTCCAAGGAACTGAAATAACTCCACAGATGTGACTGGTGTTGTTGATGGTGAGTGGGGTGAGGGGAGGGGGAGCTCTCCTAAAGTCTACTATCAATTCCACCGTCTTAAGAACATTCAGCTCCAGGTTGTTGCGATGGCACCAGGACACCCGCTGTGTCACTTCCTGTTTGTAGACAGATTCCTCCCCATCCTGGATCAGTCCAATCAGGGTTGTGCCGTCCGCAAACTTGAGAAGCTTGACAGAGGAGTCAGTGGAGGTGCAGTCGTTGGTGTAGAGAGAGTAGAGGAGAGGGGAGAGTACACAGCATTGTGGTGCTCCTATGCTGAGAGTCAGTGGGTCCGAGATGTACTTTCCCAGCCTCACATGCTACTTCCTGTCCGTCAGGAAGTTGGTGATCCACTGACAGAGGGGTTCAGGCACAGTCAACTCGGAAAGTTTGGAGTGAGTAGGTCTGGCACAATGGTGTTGAATGCAGAGCTAAAATCAACGAACAAAATCCTTGCATAGGTCTCCTGGCGGTCTAGGTGCTGGAGGATGAAGGGCAGGCCTAGGTTGACTGCGTCTATTGGCCTGGTATGCAAACTGCAGGGGGTCCAGCAGGGGGTTTGTGATATTTTTCAGGTAGTCTTTCAAGGGACTTCATGACTACAGAGGTCAGTGCGACAGGTCTGTGGTCATCAATCCTTGCCTTTTTGGGTACAGGAACAATAGTGGAGACTTTGAAGCATGCAGGGACAGTACAGGTTTGCATGGACTGGATGCAAATGTCTGTGTAGACCGGTGCCAGTTGTTCAGCACAGAGTTTGAGAGTAGAGGGGAAACCTTGTCCGGTCCTGGAGATCGCCGAATTTTCTGTCTCCTGAACATTTTCTCCACCTCCTCTATTTCTATTGTTAGTGATGGAAAAGTGGCCATTCCCTGACATTACAAAACTAGTGTGAACGGGTGATTGCTGCTGGGCACGGGCTCGAAGGCTGAAGGGCCTGTTTCCAAAGCTGCATCTTTCAACTCCATTGAGCAACACATTAGGAGCACCTCCTGCCCCACCCCTGCAACCTGCTGCTCGACCTGACAGGTCCTCTGGGCCGACATTACTCACCGACATCAGGTGGCCGATGACAACCGACAGCCCGATGGCCAACGGGCCGGAGCCGGTGAGGTCGGACCTCCGCTTGTCCGTTGTGGCAAAGACGCAGAGCGCCAGCTGGAAGGTGATGATGATCTCGATGCCCAGACCCTGCCCCGGTGTCACGTCCTCTGCCAGCTGAAAAACAAACCCATGGTCCAACATCAACGTACGAAAGGCCAGGGAGATGGGTAACAGCAAACACGTTCGTCGACATGCAGGCAGTGGTCAGCCCCACAGCATTACCTCCACCATCTCCACCATCATCACCACCATCACCACCATCACCACCATCATCACCACCATCATCACCACCATCATCTCCACCATCATCTCCACCATCATCTCCACCATCATCATCACCACCATCATCACCACCATCATCTCCATCATCATCTCCATCATCATCACCATCATCATCACCACCATCATCACCACCACCATCATCTCCACCATCATCACCCACCATCATCATCATCCACCACCATCATCACCACCATCATCTCCACCATCACCACCATCACCACCACCATCATCACCACCATCATCTCCACCATCATCTCCACCATCATCTCCACCATCATCTCCACCACCATCATCACCACCATCTTCACCACCATCATCACCATCATCATCTCCACCATCACCACCACCATCTCCATCATCATCTCCATCATCATATCCATCATCAACACCATCATCAACACCACCACCATCTCCACCATCATCTCCACCATCTCCACCATCATCACCATCATCAACACCACCACCATCTCCACCATCATCTCCACCATCTCCACCATCAACACCACCACCATCTCCACCATCACCATCATCTCCACCATCTCCACCATCATCACCAGCATCATCACCACCACCATCTCCACCACCATCTCCACCATCTCCACCATCAACACCACCACCATCTCCACCATCACCATCATCTCCACCATCTCCACCATCATCACCAGCATCATCACCACCACCATCTCCACCACCATCTCCACCATCTCCACCATCAACACCACCACCATCTCCACCATCACCATCATCTCCACCATCTCCACCATCATCTCCACCATCATCTCCACCATCTCCACCATCATCTCCACCATCATCTCCACCATCTCCACCATCAACTCCACCATCATCACCATCAGCCCCCATCTTCTCCACCAACACCCACCATCATCTCCATCACCAAAACCCACCATCATCACCACCATCATCACCACCATATTCCACCGGGCTGCCCTTTCGATGGCAGCATCGCCTACAGTCCTTTTCGTCTTTTTTTTGTTATTTTTAGTATGTTTAAAAAGTTTGTGTTAATGTTCTCCAGTTTGTTTTATGTGGGCGGGGGGAGGGGGGGGGGAGGTCAAGGGAAACTTTTGTTTCAATCCCTTACCTTGCCTGAGATGCGATTGTTTTCCGGGTCGTATCTCCGGTCGCTCTGCAGCCTAACATCGTGGAGCTGGAGGATTGGGACTGACTTTGATACCCACCGCGGGAACGTGAACTTACCATCGGAGTCGATCCTTTGCCTGGGATCGACGTCCAACCGCGGCCTGCGGACTTTGACATCAAGGAGCTCGCAGTCTCGGGATGAGACAGACGTCGGGAAGCCCCAAAAGTCGCACGACGTTCGATTATCCCCGACCCGGGGTAGATCGCCCGGCACGGGGGAACTGAGATCCCTCCCAATGCAGGAGCTTGATCGCCCTGATGAGGAGGCTCGCCACCGTCTACGGGAGTAAGATCATCCCGTCAACGGAAGGTTAGAGGCCCCCGGCCGCTTGAGGACAAAGAAGGGACAAGATTGAACTTTTTTTCACCTTCATTCACAGTGAGGAATGTGGAGGAGTCACTGTGGTGGATGTTCATGATAAAATGTATTTTGTGTATTCTGTTGCTTTTTATTAGTGTGGCTGTATGACAAATGAAATTCCTCAAATGTTGCAAAACATTCTTGGTTAATAAAGAAAGTAGGAGTATGAACAACTCCACCAACACCCACAATCATCACCACCACCATCTCCACCATCAACACCAACACCATCCCCACCATCACAACCACCATCCCCACCATCCACACCACCATCAACACCAACATCATCCCCACCATCATCTCCACCATCAACACCAACATCATCCCCACCATCATCTCCACCATCATCACCATCATCTCCACCACCAGTTCCATCATCATCACCATCATCTCCACCATCATCTCCACCATCAACACCAACATCATCCCCACCATCTCCATCATCAACGACACCACCATCCTCACCACCATCTCCACCATCATCACCACCATTATCTCCACCACCAGTTCCATCATCATCACCATCTTCTCCACCTGCCACCATCCATGACCGCAAGAAATTCAAGAGAGTTGTGGACACAGCCCACACCATTACGCAATCCAACCTCCCATCCATTGCCTCCATTTGCACCTCATGCTGCCTTGGGAAGACCACCAGCATAACCAAGGACGAGTGACTCCCTCATCTCATCTCTCCCATCATGCAAGAGCTACAGAATAGTGAAAATGCACACCTCCGGTTTCAGGGGCAGTTTTTTCCCATCTGTTATCAGCACAGGAACAGCCCACCAATGTACAGCCGAGGTTGGCGTTGGAGGCAGGTAGGATAACAGCGTTTAAGAGTCTTCTGGATAGGCAGAAGGATAGGCAGGGAAAGGAGGGAGTTGGATCACGTACACATAGAGATTAGTTTAACTTGGTATTATGCTCAGCACAGTCTGTGGGCCATACGTACAAGAGGCTTTAAGATAGACACATGAATATACAGGGAACGGAGGGGTATGGATCACATGCAGGGAGAGATGATTTGTTGCACCGGGCATTGCAGTGTGCTTGAAGAAAAAAACTGTGACAGTTCGGGTTAAGACCTTTCTTCAATCTCAATCTGAAACGTCACCTATTTCTTGCCAGACCTGTTGAGATATTCCAGCGTTTTGAGTCTATCTTTAGTACAAACCAGCATCTGCAGTTCCTTCCTACACATCACAGTTTTTCTGTTCCATGTTCAACGTTCCTTCAACATAGAGATAATTTGGTGTATGTAGTTGAGAATAACATGAAGGCCCTTCGTAACTCTGTGCAACGTCATGTGAAATGCACCACTCATTTTATCCTGTGTGTTTCATGGGCCAACTAATGCCAAACGATAATAGGAAAGAACTGCAGATGCTGAGTTATGCCAGTAACTCAGCGGATCAGGCAACATCTCTGGAAAAATAGGGAAGGTAAAGTCCATGGGTGGCACGGTGGCGCAGCAGTAGAGTTGCTGCCTTACAGCGTCAGAGACCCGGGTTCAAGGCAGACTACAGGTGCGGTCTGTACGGAGTTTGTACCTTTTCCCCATGACCTGCGTGGGTTTTCTCCGGGTACGGTTTCCTCCCACGCTGCAAAGACGTACAGGTTTGTAGGTTTCTCTGGCATTTTTGTCTACCTTCGATTTTCCAGCATCTGCAGTTCCTTCTTTAACAAGTTTGTAGGTTAATTGGCTTTGGTAAAAAAAAATCTAATTGTCCCTAGTGTGTGTGTGTGTGTGTGTGTAGGATAGTATTCATGTCCTGTTTGGCGCCGGTTCGGTGGGCAAAAGGACCAGTTTCTGTGCTGTATCTCAAAACTAAACTACACTAAATGTTTTGGGGTGGGACCGTTCCTGAAAGGTCACCTACAATACTTCTCCAGGGATGCTCGTGACACGCTGAGTTACTGCACTTACCTTGCTGCCCCAAATGAGTTTTGGAACTGAGTGAAAGACATTACACAAGCCTTCAAGTTGTTCTTATGAACCCATTGATCGATTCACATATTTAATTTATTTTGCTTAACCTGGAAACTTGGCAACAAAACAAGGTTTTAAATCTTGCTAATGTTTTATTAGCTGCAGAACCCTGCAGAGTTTAACCCTTTGCACCCCAGCAGACTGCTATCACAACACGTTCATCTTTACTAGAACAGAAGGCTGGCACGCTGGCATAACGGTAGAGTTGCTGCCTTAAAGCGCCAGAGATCCGGGTTCGATCCTATCTACAGGTGCTTGGCTGTACAGAGTTGTTACGTTCTCCCCGTGACCTGTGTGGGTTTTCACCAAGATCTTCGGTTTCCTTCCTTACCAAGGTTAATTGGCTTGGTATAAATGGGAATTGTCCCTAGTGTGTGTAGGATGGTGTTAACATGTGGGGATGGCTGGTCGATGTGGACGGTGTGGACTCAGGCCTGTTTTTGCTCTCTATCTCTAAACTTCACTAAACTAAACTTGGCAAGTAGGAAGTGGAGGGATATAGATCACAGGTTCATGAAGGAACTGCAGATGCTGGAAAATCGAAGGTAGACAAAATTGCTGGAGAAACTCAGCGGGTGCGGCAGCACCTATGGAGCGAAGGAAATAGGCAACGTTTCGGGCCAAAACCCTTCTTCAGATATAGATCACATGTAGGCAGGGGACATTGCGTTCCATGATATTGAAGTTCCCACCAAGAATACATCCCGTTCCTTTCCTGCTTTAAGGGCTTAGAATATAGCACAGGAACTGGCCCTTCAGCCCACAGTGTTCATTCCGAACATGATGCCAAAACCAACCTACTCCTGTCTGCCTGCACGTGATCCATATCCCTGCCTGTCCACGTGCCTATCCAGACCCTGTTAAACATCTCTGCCTCCAGCATCACGCTTGGCAGCATGTTCCAAGCACCCACCAACATTGGTGTAAAAAACTTGCTATCTCCATTACACTTTGCCCCTCTCACCTTAAGCTATGACCTCTAGTCTTTGATTTTTCCATCCTGGGAAAAAGGTTCTGACTGTCTACCCTATCTATGCCTCATAATTTTACACACCTCTATCAGGTCTCCCTGCAACGTCCAGCATTGCAGAGAAAATAATCCAAGTCTGCCCAACCTCTCCCTGTAGCTAATATCCCCTAAACCGCCTCTGCTCCCTCTCCAGAGCCGACACATCCTTCCTGTAATGGGCTGACCAGAACTACATGGAAGTGTGAATACGCACACCTCCAGATTCACGGACAGTTTCTTCCCAGCAGTTATCAGGCAACTGAACCATCCTAGCACAACCAGAGAGCAGTGCTGAACTACTACGAACCTATTTGATGACCCTTGGACTATCCTTGATCAGACTTTGCTGGCTTTACCTTGCACTAAACGTTATTCCCTTATCATGGATCTGTACGCTGAACATGGATCAATTGTAATTGTGTATTGTCTTTCTGCTGACTGGTTAACACAACAAAAGCTTTTCACTGTACCTCAGTACATGTGACAATACACTAGACTGATCTAAACTGAACATGCAATACTCGAAATGTGTCATAAACAAAGTCCTATAAAGCTGTAACATGATGTCCTTATCGTCAATGCTCTGACCAATACCATATGCCTTCTTCACCACTCTATCTACTTGCGTTGCCACTTTCTGGGAGCCATTGACTGATCCATGACTAAGAGGAACTTGCTTGCACCAACATTGGCTGGGTCCCTTTGGTTGGCCGCTTCCCAAGGATGGAGCCAATGGTGGGAGGCCTGGTGTGTGTGATGGACTGGGCTACATCGACAACTCTCTGCACCTTTCCTGTGGTCTTGGGCAGAGCTGTTCCAAAATCAAGCTGTGATGCAACCCCATAGGATGCTTTCCACTGTGCATCTGCAGAAGTTGGTAAGAGTTGTTGGAGGCAGGCCAAACTTCCTGCCCCTGTCCCACTTAGGAAACCTGAACGTAAATCTCAGGAGACTTTGCGCCCCACCCAAGGTTTCCGTGCGGTTCCCGGAGGTTGCAGGTGGTTGCCGCAGGTTGCAGGTAGTGGAAGCAGGTAGGGAGACTGACAAAAACCTCCGGAAACCGCACGGAAACCTTGGGTGGGGCGCAAAGTCTCCTGAGATTTACGTTCAGGTTTCCTAAGTGGGACAGGGGCATTAGTCTCCTGAAAAAATGGAGGCTTTCATGGGTCTTCTTGGCTGTTGCATCAATGTGGTTGCTCCACGGCAGTTCAGTAGTAATATTAATGCCAAGGAACCTGAAGCTCTCAACCATTTCCACTTCAGCACCATTGATGCTGATAGAGGCATGTGCCTGATCATTGCTTCCTGATCGATAACTTGACACGATGGTTGTGAACCACTGCAGACCTTCAGCTGTAGGTATCCCCACAGTGTTGTGGTCTTTTTTTAGCTTTAGAGATACAGTGCGGAAGTAGGCCCGTCAGCCCACTGAGACCGCACTGACCAGCAATCGCCTTGTACAAGAGACAATTTACAATCTTTACCGAAGCCAATTAACCTACAAACCTGCACGTCTTTGGATTGTGAGAGGAAACCAGAGCACCCGGATAAACGCACACAGCTCAAGGGGAGAATGTGCAAACTCCGTACAGACAGCACCCATAGTCAGGATTGAACCCGGGTCTCTGGCGCTGTGAGGCAGCAACTCTACCGCTGCACCACGGAAATTTAGGCTGTAGCTCCAATGTGATTCAATGATCTGTGGCTCCAATGTGTTGGGTCCAGGATGGATTGTTGGTGATATTTACTCCATGTTGTCTGTGTGCTAATGACCAAAGCCGCACACATCACACAGAGGTTAGCGATCTTATAACCAATGAATCAGACCATAGATCTGGTAGGCAACTAAACAACTACCAGAGAAGGAGTTTTCAAAGGGTATCCCCATCCTCAACCTCAGATCAAGATTCAAGATTCAATTTAATTGTCATTTGGACCCCTTGAGGTCCAAACGAAATGCCGTTTCTGCAGCCATACATTACAAACAAAAATAGACCCCAGACACCATAAACATCCATCACATCGCTGTGATGGAAGGCCAAAAAAAAACTTATCTCTCCACTGCACTCCCCCCCCCCCCCCCCCCCCGATGTCAGAGTCAAAGTCATAGCCCCCGGCTGGCGATGGCGATTGTCCCGCGGCCATTAAAGCCACGCCGGGTGGTGCAAGGTCGCACACCGGGTCTTGGTGTTGGAGCCCCCGGCGTGCGCTCGCAGAGTCCCGCAGCCATTCCAAGCCGCGCGGGGCGGTGATGTCAAGCCCCGCTCCAGGATCTCTTCGACCCCGCAACTCGGGCAGGTGAAGTCGCCGTTGCGAGAGCCCTGAAAAGCGGTCTCCCTCCAGGGACCCGCGGGCTCCCGGTGCCGCCGTCCGCCAGACCCGCAGTTGCAGCCTCCGAATCTCCGGAGGTCGGGCCGCAGCAGCAGCAGCGCTCCACCACCGCTCCACCCGCTCTGGACTCGGCCAGCCCCGCGACGGTGAGGTGAGTCGTCGGCACCAGAGTCCCCGGTCTTCTCCTGTTGGAGGCCGCTCCTCGTTGCAGCCCCAACGACAACGGAGACCCGACAAGAAAAGGTCGTGTCTCCCATGCAGGGAGAGATTTAAAAGTTACCCCCCCCCCCCCCCCCCCCCCCCCCCCCCCCCCCCACCCCACCCCACCCCCCGCACACACACACCCCAACAAAAAATAACAAAAACTACATAAAAACATAGACAAAAAATAATAAAAACGCGGACGGGCTGCAGAGGCCGCTGCTGATGAGAGTCGCGCCGCCTACCGGATTAGGATCCAGTCTGAAGAAGTGTCCTGACCCGAAACATCACATATAATTTTCCTCCAGAGATGTTGCCTGACCAGTTGAGTTACTCCAGCATTTTGTGTCTGTATTATGAAGCAAAAGTCAGTTTGCCTGAGATCGCTGCACCAGAAATTTCCGAGAGTTGTAGATGTAGGCCAGTCCATCACACAGATTCCCCATTCATCTACACTTCACGTTGCCTTGGAAAAGTTGCCAGCATCATTCATTCTATCCAGAGATGTTGCCGGCCCGGCTGAGTTACTGCAGTATTTTGTGTCTATGATCAAAGACATGTCCTTGTCCCACCCCAGTCATTCCTGCTTCTCCCCGCTCCTGTCCGGCACAAGGTACAGAAGGTTGAAAGCACGCACCACTTCTTCTTCTGTCGTATGTCTTTTAGACCTGCAGCTCCGTGGAGTCGAGCCAGGCCAACGTGTCATTGTCCAGGTCAGTCAGACCTCGTTCACCATTCGGTGGCCAACCGGTGTTTGGGGCAACTGGTGACGATGTGCTCCACTGTCTGTGTTGGGTCCCCACACTCGCAGGAGGCGCTCACTGTCCACGAGGCCCCACCTCTTCATCGCTACTCCATAGCGTCCGACGCCTGTCCTCAAGCGGTTGAGGGTTGTCCACTGCTTTCGGGGCAGGTCCTGTCCAGGGACGTCCATGGGGTCATTGATGTAATGGTGTAGCCTAGATGGTTCAGCTGACTTCCACTGGTCTCTCCATCTCGTCTTGACCCAGGCGGCCTTAGAAGCGCCAGTTGTGTGGAGCAGCTCTTGGGCTTGCGTGGCAAAGGGGCGCCGTGACTTGAGGCGCACTTGTCGTGGTGTCTCTGTGACGATCTGATGGAGGAGGTGGGATTCACTGGTCTGTGCCTGTCGAGAGAGGGCCAGCGTGGCTGCTTCTCATCTGATGTTGGCTGGGGCGATGCCAGCGAGGACGGGCAGTTGGTTTACTGGGGTGGGTCGTAGGCATCCGGAGACAGTCCGCAGGGCGCTGTTGAGGGCAGCGTCCAGCTTCTTGGCGTGAGGACTACCGCACCAGACCGGGGCGCAGTACTCGGCGGTATTCAAACAACACCTGGAAGGTGCAAAGGCAAAGACAAGTGCCCATGCCGCACTGATACGCTGCCTAGCCGGCACCACATGGGGAGCCACAACGAAGACACTGCGCATGTCCACAGTGGCCCTGGTGTTCTCAGCGCGCACCTCCAGACTCAGGAACAGCTTCTTCCAGCCTGTTATCAGGCTTCTGAACGGTCCTTCCATAAGCTAGGGTACTGATTCACCTCTAAACCATTATGAACATTGGACTTTGTCTCTGGAACTGTTGTGTGGCAATGCTGACAACTGTATCTTCCCTTTGCCTTTACCTGCTGTACTTGAGTTTGGCTTAATTGGTTTTATGTGTAATATTATCTGATTGGATGGCATAGCCAGCAAAACAAAACTTTTCACTGAGTCCGAAGAAGTCAGGACACTTCTTCAGACTGGTTCCTTATTCAACATCACCTATCCATATCCTCTAGAGATGTTGCCTGACCGCTCTGAGTTACTCCAGCAGTTTGTGTCTTTTTCTGTAAACCAGCATCTGCCGTTCCTTGTAACTCCTTTTCACTGTACCTTGGTCTATGTGACAATTATCAAAAACCAAAACACATTTGCGAATTGGGATCTTCGTGGGTGACACGGTGGCGCAGCAGGTAGAGCTGCTGCCTCACAGCACCAGAGACCTGGGTTCCATCCTGATTACAAGTGCTGTCTGTACAGAGTTTGTAAGTTCTCCCTGTGACCGTGTGGGTTTCCTCCGGGTGCTCCGGTTTCCTCCCACACTGAACAAGATGTGCAGGTTTGTAGGTTAAACTGCCCCTGGTGTGTAGGGTTGAACTAGCGTGCACAGATCGGTCGGTGCGGACTCCGTGGGCTGAAGGGTCTGTTTTCATGCTGTATCTCTAAATCTGCTGATCAAAAACAATGCTGCCCTTGGGAACAGCTGACAACGCAAAACTGTTTATGACTTGCTGTGAAGTTTAGAATGACCTATTTATATACTCATCATCTTTAACCATTAGTGAACGTTGAACATCACACCCTGGAGTGAATTGCTTTCCTCTTTTACTACTGACCTTGGATAACAAGAGACATTGCACGTTTAGTCAAAAGTTAAATAAAAACTTATGTAAGGTTTAGAAAGGCAAAATCTGACAAGACTTGAGTCTGAAGAAGGGTCTCGACCCGAAACGTCACCCATTCCTTCTATCCAGAGATGCTGCCTGTCCTGCTGAGTTACTCCAGCATTTTGTGTCTATCTTCGGTTGAAACCAGCATCTGCAGTTCCTTCCAACAAGACTTGAGGATTGTTGGATTTCTTTTTCTGCAACACCAGAGGTTGATGGGGGACCTGATATATAAAATTATGAGAGGCATAGCTAGGGTGGACAGTTAGAACTTTTTTTTTCCCTCAGGGTGAAAATATCAAATACTAGAGGGCATAGATTTATGGTGAAAGGGACAAAGTTGCCAGGACTAGAGGGTGTGAGCTATAGTGGGAGATAGAGTAGGCTGAGTCTCTATTCCTTGGATGCAGGAAGATGCAGGGTGATCTTACAGAGGTGTATAGATCATGAGAGGAATAGATCTAGAAGATGCACAGACTCTCTCGCCCAGAGTAGGTGAAGCGAGGACCAGGTTCAAGGTGAAGGGGAAAAGATTTAGTAAGAATCTGAGGGGTAACTTTTTCACACAAAGGGTGGTGGGGATATGGAACAAGCTGCCAGAGGAGGTAGTTGAGGCAGGAACTAGTTTAAGAAACAGTTAGACAAGTACATGGATAGGACAGGTTTGGAGGGATATGGACCAAGTGCAGGCAGATGGGACCAATGTAGCTGGGAGATGTTGGCCATTGTAGGCACGTTGGGCTGAAGGGCCTGTTTCCACACTGTATCTCTCTTTGACCCAATAGACAGTAGACAATAGGTGAAGGAGTAGCCCAAACGGCCCTTTAAGCTAGCACCGCCATTCAATGTCATCATGGCTGACCATCCTCAATCAGTACCCCATTTCTACCATCTCCCCATATCCCCTGACCTCTATCTTCAAAAGCCCTATCTAGCTCTCTCTTGAACATTTCTCATAGCATCCTCCTCACAGTTCACACTGCCGCCTATCTTTGTGTCATCTGCAAATTTGCTAATGTTACTTGCAATCCCTTTATCTAAAACTTTAATATATATTGTAAATCGTGGAGCTCTGGTTTGGAGAGCTTCCAATGCAGGTGATGCTGACCATCATCGCGGAGTCCTGGGGCTCCTTGTAGAGGGCCGCCAGCATCAGTCTTCGCCCGGCGCGGCCTGTGGACTTTGGTAGTGGGGATGTTTGGGTGTGGGGATGTTTTTATGTTGAATTCTATCGTGTGTTGTGTTCTTAATTTTTATTGTATGGCTGTATGGTAATGTCATTTCACTGTGCCATCTGGCACATGTGACAAATAAATGTATCTTGTATCTTGTAAATAGCTGCGGTCCCAGCACCGAGCCTTGCGGTACCCCACTAGTCACTGCCTGCCATTCTGAAAGGGACCTGTTAATCCATGCTCTTTGTTTCCTGTCTGCCAACCACTTCTCTATCCATGTCAGCACTCTACCCCCAATACCATGTGCCCTAAATTTGCCGACTAATCTCCTATGCGAGACCTTATCAAATGCTTTCTGAAAGTCCAGGTACACTACATCCACTGACTCTTCCTTATCCATTTTCCCAGTTACATCCTCAATAAATTCCAGAAGATTAGTCAAGCGTGATTTCCCCTTCGCAAATCCATGCTGATTCGGACCGATCCTGTTACTACTATCCAAATGTGTGGCTATCTTATCTTTTATAATTGACTCCAGCATCTTCCCCACCACCGATGTCAGGCTAACTGGTCTATAATTCCATATTTTCTCTCTCCCGCCGTTCTAAAAAGTGGGATAAAATTAGCTACCCTCCAATCCACAGGAACTGATCCTGAATCTAGAATACATTGATCACCAATGCATCCCTTGGGATGCAGACCATCAGGCCCTGGGGATTTATCAGCCTTCAGTCCCATCAGTCTATCCAACACCATTTCCTGCCTAATGTGGATTTCCTTCAGTTCCTCCATCACCCTAGACCAGTGGTTCCCAACCTTTTTTTGGCCATGCCCCACCTAATCATCTCTAAAACCATGACCCCCCCCCCCCCCCTTGCTTTCCCTTGAGAGAAAACGGAGGAAATAGATATTATAATGGTAACTTAGCAAAAGCTTTTTGAATCGCATTTCTAAATCCAATTCAATAAATAAGGTTCTCCCATGACCTCGCGCGCTTCGTGCGACGTGCATGAAGAGCGATGGCGCGGTGATTATGTAATAACTACACAATAAAGACCTTTTTTACCCCAAAAAAATTATTTACTCAAAATAACATCTGAAACATAAACTACATATGTTTACCTGATGGAAAATCCCCCCCAAAAAAATCGGAAATTTGGACCCAGACCTCCTCAGTCGCGCTCAATTGCCCCCCTTAAAAATCAAATTGCCCCCCTGTGGGGCGTACGCCCCACGTTGGGAACCACTGCCCTAGACCCTCTGGCCACTAGTACATCAGGAAGATTGTTTGTGTCCTCCTTATTGAAGACGGATCCAAAGTACCTGTTCAACTCATCTGCCATTTCCTTGTTCCCCATAATAAATTCACCTTTTTCAGTCTTCAATGGTCCAACTTTGGTCTTAACTAATTTTTTCCTCTTCACATACCTAAAGCAGCTTTAACTATCCTCCTTTATATTCTTGGCTAGCTTACCTTCGCACCTCATCTTTTCTCCCCGTGTTACCTTTCTAGTTATCTTCTGTTGCTCTTTAAACATTCCCCAATCCTCTTGCTTCCCGCTCATCTTTGCTATATTGTACTTCTCTTTTATTTTTATCCTGTCCCTGACTTTCCTTGTCAGCCTCGGTCGACCCTTTCTCCCCTTGGAATCTGTCTTCCTCCTAAGAATGAACCGATCCTGCACCTTCTGTATTATTCCCAGAAATACCTGCCATTGTTGTTCCACTGTCATCCCTGCCAGTGTTTCTTTCCAGTCAACTTTGGCCCGCTCCTCCCTCATGGCTCCATAGTTCATCTGTAATGCTGACACCTCTGATTTACCCTTCTTCTCAAATTGTAGATTTGATAAAACTTATCATATTGTGGTCACTATCTCCTTCTGGCTCCTTAACCTCAAATTCCCTTATCAACTCCGGTTCATTACACAACACTAAATACAGAATTGCCTTCTCCCTGGTAGGCTCCAATACAAGCTGCTCTAAGAATCCATTACGGAGGCACTCCACAAACTCCCTTTCTTGGGGTCCAGTACCAACCTGATTTTCCCAGCCTACCTGCATGTTGAAATCTCCCATAACAATTGTAGCATTACCTTTACGACATGCCAATTTTAACTCTAACTTAAAGTTTACAGATGTACAGGACACTGAGGGTGATGTGTTTAGTTTGGTATATTATTGGCACGTTTACTGAGGTATAGTGACATTTTTGTATGTTGCATGGTGTCCAGTCAGCAAAAAGACTATGATGATTACAATCGAGCCGTCCACAGTGCAAAGATACAGGATAAAGGGAAGTACGTTTAGTGCAAGATGGAGTCTAGTGAAGTCCATTTAAAGATAGTCCGACGGTCTCCATTGTGGTAAATGGGAGGTCAGGACTACACTCTAGTTGGTGGTAGGATGGTTCAGTTGCCTGATAACAGCTGGGAAGAACCTGTCCTTGAATCTGGAGGAAGAAGGGTCTCGACCCGAAAAGTCGCCTATTTCCTTCGCTCTATAGATGCTGCCTCACCTGCTGAGTTTCTCCGGCATTTTTGTCTACCTGAATCTGGAGGTGTGCGTTTTCACACTTCGGTACCCGATGAGGAGAGCGGAGAAGAGGGAGATACTGTAAAGGGGAATAACGTTAAGTGCGAGATAAACTCCAGTAAACTGCTAGAAGGTGCTGCCAGGGGTGGTGGTGCAGGCAGATATGATAGTGACATTTCAGAAGATCTTAGATATGTGGGAATGGTGTGATGTGGATCATGTGCAGTAATCATACTTCCCCTACACTTCTCTCTCTCTCACACATACATTGCCAACTCTGATTTTGTGGTCAAGAATAGTTGTCACAATACTGTCCCATAGTTGAACAGTGTAAAGGCATTTTAGATTGCCGTGTGCTATTGGGACTGGGTTTACAGGGCGAATATTTAGATCGTGTGTTTGTCAGCATGCAGATAGATTATTAATGAATACAGAGTTATTGTTCTAAACTATAGCATAGGTGTGTATGTGTAGGTTAGATGTGTAAGAAGGAACTGCAGATGTCAAGTCAGGTCAAGTCAAGAGAGTTTATTGTCATGTGTCCCTGATAGGACAATGAAATTCTTGCTTTGCTTCAGCACACAGAACATAGTAGGCATTGACTACAAAACAGATCAGTGTGTCCATATACCATTATATAAATATATACACACATGAATAAATAAACTGATAAAGTGCAAATAACACATAATGGGTTATTAATAATCAGAGTTTTGTCCGAGCCAGGTTTAATAGGCTGATGGCTCTAACTTCTACAGGTGCACAGTAGAGAGCATGCTGGCCGGTTGCTTGTGTATGTGACTCGGCAACTTGAGCGCCATGGAGCGGAAAAGACTACAAAAAGTAGTAAATACTGCCCAGCCCATCATCGGTTCTGACCTTCCTTCCATCGAGGGGGGATTTATCGCAGTCGTTGCCTCAAAAAGCCTGGCAGTATCATCAAAGACCCACACCATCCTGGCCACACACTCATCTCCCTGCTACATTCAGGTAGAAGGTACAGGAGCCTGAAGACTGCAACGACAAGGTTGCAGCTTTCTTGATAATTGTATCATCGGACGTGAATGCTGGAGTAACTCATCGGGACTGAAGAAATATTGATCTCTCTAAATTAGTAACCCTTGCTTTCCCCTTCTCTCCATCCCTCCCCATCCCAGTTCTCCGATTAGTCCCAATATTACTGATTGCATGTCTTGTTGTCACCTTCCCCTCAGCCAACAATGTACCATTCTGCATTAACCTTGGAGCATCGACCCCTTTGATGTGTTCTCACACCTTACCCTCCCATATCTCTGTCTCCCTCTCCCCTGGCAATCAGTCTGAAGAAGGGTCTCGACCCGAAACGTCACCCATTCCTTCTCTCCAGAGATGCTTCCTATCCCGCTGAGTTACTCCAGCATTTTGTGTCTACCGTATGTAGTTTAGATACTACTTTGGCAGTGTGCTTGGTCTACTTGGTCGAGCGCTTATCCTAGTGTTATAGCACAAATACGTTGTGTTTCAACAGTAATTCGACTCACCCGAACTAGGGAGCAATGTACAGTGGCCAGCTAACTTGCCAAGCCTCGCGTCTTTGGGATGTGGGGAAACCCCACGCGGTCACGGGGAGAACGTGCAAACTCCACGCAGAGAGCACCCGAGGCCAGGATCGAACCAGGGTGACTGGAACTGCCAGGTAGCGGCTCTGCCCGCTGCACCACCAGTCCTCGCACATGAGTTTTGAAAAGAGAGCGACGTTTCACGCTGATTTAGTGTGGCTGCTTCCACTGAAGTGTTTTTTAATTTTAATTTCCAAAAATGAACTTTATTCAGAATACAAACATATACAAAACAAGAACTGTGCACAAAGTCTGCACACATTCTTTAGACTTTAGAGATACAGCTCGGAAACAGGACAATCGGCCCACCATGTCCGCGCTGACCAGCGCTACTCCATACACTAGCACTAGCCTACACTCGACGGACAAGTCATACCAAAGGCAATTAACCCGAGCACCGTCAGGCCACAGCAACTATTTATACACACTCACACACACACTCACACTACACAAGTACTTATGCACACACACACACACATTCACAAACACACACTACACATGTACATACGCATACACACACACAGTCACACATTCACTACATATGCACACATATGCACACAGATGCATGCACGCACACTACACACGCAAGCACACTCACTCCAAGATACACGTGCACATACACTCACAATCCACTTCCGGACAAGCACACACACACAGAAACACGTAATACACAAACACAGACACGTGCAAATACAAATACAGCAGTGTACACACAGAGATAGACACATCAACGCACAAATCATATAACCAGTAACATGCACACAGGTATACTGACACTATTATACCGGCAGACACAAGCTATGTCAGATACACACCCGCACACACACACACACAAATGCTATCACCAAAACAGACACACAGAGACATATTGATACTCACACCCACCGTCATAGTCACACACGGAGACACACGTAGAGATACACAGTCGCATACACGCAAGGTTATAGACAGACAAATACTTCAATACAATCACACACACACACACACACACACACACACACACTAACCTAGTTATATTCCGCATTCACACACACGTACTGTATACACTCTCTCTCTCTCTCTATATATATATATATATATATATATATATATATATATACGGATAGAAGATGGATAGTTTCAGATCGGGACCTTTCCTCAGAATGAAGGAGTCCCAAGAAGGCTCGCGAACTGCAGATGCTGGAATCGTGAGTAAAACACAAAGTGCTGGAGTAACTCGGCGGATCAGGCAGCATCTGTGGAGGACGTGGATAGGTGACGTGGATAAGTCGGGACCCTTCTTCACACCGCGCCTTGTCCTTTTTGCAGCTTTTGAGATGTGTGGTGGGACGATATGAGCAGAACTAGCGTTGTGCTGTGAGCAGGGATTTGAACGTGCGCACCTCCTTCCCGAAGCCACATTGTCCCCTCCCCGTCTTGAACCGAGCCCAGCATATGACCAATAAAGTTTGCAGACGCCCCCGTGTTTGCAGGCGCTCACACCCTTGCCCCCCCCCCCCCCCCCCCCCCCTCCTCCTCCCCTCCTTAGCCCAGCACAGAAGGTCGGTCGCCAGTTCTGGCTCAAGAATGGTGTGTTTATGAATATGTACCTCTTGCACATGGTGTGGGCAAGTGTGGAATATATCCATCATACACCAAACCATGTATATATCTGTGTATGATATATATATATATATATATGTGTGTGTGTGTGTGTGTGTGTGTGTGTGTGTGTGTGTGTGTGTGTGTGTGTGTGTACATCGTACACAAATATGTATACAAATATGTGTATACTGTATATATATACATCTGTGAGCGCCTGCAAACACGGGGGCGTCTGCAAACTTTATTGGTCATATGCTGGGCTCGGTTCAAGACGGGGAGGGGACAATGTGGCTTCTGGAAGGAGGTGCGCACGTTCAAATCCCTGCTCACAACACAACGCTAGTTCTGCTCATATCGTCCCACCACACATCTCAAAAGCTGCAAAAAGGACAAGGCGCGGTGTGAAGAAGGGTCCCGACTTATCGTCACCTATCCACGTCCTCCACAGATGCTGCCTGATCCGCCGAGTTACTCCAGCACTTTGTGTTTTACTCACGATTCCAGCATCTGCAGTTCGCGAGCCTTCTTGGGACTCCTTCATTCTGAAGAAAGGTCCCGACCTGAAACTATCCATCTTCTATCCATTGCGTCAACAGGTTATGCCGTTCCTGAGAGGGTTCCTCCAACACCTTCTGTCTCCCTCGGTAGGCGGTGGGTGGGGGGTGGGGGGCACTTTATCTCCCGTGTTGCCAAACACTGCTGGTGCAACTAGTCTGAAGGAGGGTTCCCGACCCCAAACTGTATCCCTGTACACGCTAGAGTTTAAAAGGATGAGGATAGGGGGGGGAGAACGGCGCTTCGTTTAAACTTACAGAATAATGAAACCCTGGATAGAGTGGATGCGAAGAGGATGTTTCCACTAGTGGGAGAGTCTAGGACCAGAGGCCACAGCCTCAGAATAAAAGGACGTTCCATCAGAAAGGAGATGAGGAGAAATGTATTTAATCAGTGGGTGGTGAATCTGTGGAATTCATTTCCACAGACGGTTGTCGGGGCTGTCATTTGGGTATTTTCAAGGCAAAGACTAACATATTCTTGACTTGTAAGGGGTGTCAGGGGTTATGGGGAGACGGGGGTTGAGAGGGAAAGATAGATTAGCCACGGTTGAATGGTGGAGTAGACTGTGTGGGCCGAATGGCCTAATCCTGCTCCTAGAACCTTAGAATTTACCATGTTTTCCTGAGATGCTGCCTCACAAATATCACTGTACCAACTTGAATTTGACCCGCCGAGGTACTGGGGCACTTTGTGTCTGTATTATGTCTTAGACGGCGGCGTTAAAAGTGGGAGGGTGGGAGGGGATGGGGGGTTGGTGTCGGTCCTTACCGCGTTGAGTCCCAGGGTGCTGTTCCTGGAATTAGGGGTGACCCCCAGCAGAATAGCGCTGGCAGTGACGGCTCCCAGCATCTGAGCGCCTACATAAGCCAGTGCCCGCCACACACTGAGGCGGCAGCCGGTGAGCAGAGCCAAGGTGACGGCTGGGTTGAGATGAGCGCCGCTGACGTGCCCCAGACACTGGGCTAAAGTGGCGATGGACAAGCCGAAGGTCAGGGCGATCTGTACCACGTCGGCGGGGAACCCGTTCGGAGTCCACTTGGTGGTCGAGCCCGTGCTGAGAAAAACGAAGATGGTCATCCCCACAAATTCCCCCAGTACTCCTCTCCAAAAGGAGCAGCGCCGGACCTCCCTCATCATTCTCGCTGTTGCCACAGATTCACCTTCACCCTTTGCCAGCCTACACCCTCTCCCCAAAAATAACAGCAGTTCCCCGTGAGACGGCAGTGGAAATGTATCCACTAACTCCTCGCAAGTTTCAGACTAAGGGAGGGGCCGCTCGGAATACTTTTTATAGAGCTTTAGCGGGGAGGAGAGAGCAAAGATCCGCTCTAGGATCTTTGGGAGAGAGGGAGGGAGGTGTTGACTTCCCAACGCGCCCTTGCAACTTTTTAAACATTGATTGCAAGATACAGCGTCTATTCGGCCCATTAAGTCCACGCCGTTCCCCCCGTTCAATCCAGTTCTACCCATCCCATGAGCTGAATCTGAATTGTGTTATGAAGTGTTTAAGACGGAACTGCAGATGCTGGAAAGTCGAAGGTAGACAAAAAAGCTGAAGAAACTCAGCGGGTGAGGCAGCATCTATGGAGCGAAGGAAATAGGCAACGTTTCGGGTCGAGTCCATTCCTTCACCCCATAGATGCTGCCTCACCCGCTGAGTTTCTCCATCTGTGTCTGAAGAAGGGTTTAGACACGAAATGTCACCTATTCCTTTTCTGCGTAGATGCTGCCTGACCCGCTCCGGCTGTTTGTGTCCATACCCGTTCACACTAGTTCTGTTATCTCGCTTTCTCATCCATTCCCGACACGCTGGGGACAATTTTACAGAGGCCAATGAACCTCTCAACCCGAATATAGACGAAAAATGCTGGAGTGACTCAGCGGGTCAGGTAGCATCACTGGAGAAAAGGAACAGGTGACATTTGTGGCCGGAACCCTTCTTCAGATTCAAGAAGACTTCAAACTTCAGTCAGAGACAATAGACAATAGACAATAGGTGCAGGAGTAGGCCATTTGGCCCTTCGAGCCAGCACCGCCATTCAGTATGGTGGTGCTGGCTCGGTACTAAGGTACCGAGTTTGCACGCTCTCCCTGTGACCGCGTGGATTTTCTCCGGGTGCTCCGGTTTCCTCCCACACTCCAAAGCCATACAGGTTTGCAGGTTAATTGACCTTGGTGAAATTGTAAATGGTGTGTAGGATAGTGTTAGTGTGCACGGCCACTGGTCAGTTAGTTAGACGGCGCGGACTCAGTGGGCCGAACGGCCTGTTTCCGCGTTGTATCTCCAAAGTCTATTATAGAATTAGTTTGAAGTGAATCTGGAAATAGAAGCCCTTTCCACATCAATAGCAGTGATCGCAAAAGCATAAAATTGTCATAAAAGCAGCTTTAATTTGGTTTATTGTCACATATACATAGGTACAGTGAAAAGCTTTTTGTGTTGCGTGCTAACCAGTCAGCGGAAAGACGACACGTGATTACAATCGAGCTACCCACAGTATACAGTTCATAAATTCATGTATTGTCACATACACCAATTGGTGTAGTGAAATTCACTGGCCAGGTCAGTCATACAATTTAAAAACATATGTAACTTATGAAATTAAATTTAGCTTTTGAACTACAGATACAGGATAATGTGAATAACTTTAGTGCAAGATAAAGTCCAGTAAAGTCCGATTAAAGATAATCTGATGGTCCCCATTGAGGTAGATGGGAGGTCAGGACCGCTCTCTATGATGGTTCCGTTGCCTGATAATAGCTGGGATGAAACTGTCCCTAAATCTGGAGGTGTGCGTTTTCACACGTCTGTACCTCTTGCATGATGGAAGAGGGGAGAAGAAGGAGTGGCTGGTCCTTAAAGGAAATGGGTGGGGCAAGTTTTTTTTACACAAACAGTGGTAGGTGCCTGGAACGCGGTAGTGGTGCGGGCAGATATCACTGTGGTGTTTAAGAGGCTTTTGGATAGGCACATGTATATGCCGGGTATGGAGGGATATAGATCACGTGTAGGCAGAGTAAACTAGCTTACATTGGCATCATGTTCGGCACAAACAATGAGGGGTGAAGAGCCTGTTCCTGTGTAATATTGTTACATATTCTATGTACACCGTGGGTGGAAAACGCTCTTTCCCACAGGCGGCAATGGTGAGCTTGGAGCAGCCTATCAAACCCGCACTCTTGCAGGCAAGAATATAAACCAAAGTTTAACAGCACACCTGCAATGTTTACCCAATCAATCGTGTCTGAGGAAATGTTATTTTGCTAAAGAACTTTGTCTGGTGCATTAGCTTAAGTGCATTCCGGCAGGCACAGTAGTTAAGATGCATCCCTGAAGGTACATTAGCTGGTGTGTTTTCTGAGTTGCATTAGATGAAGTGCACTCGATGAGGTGTATTAGGTGAGGTGTATTATCTGAGTTGCATAAGTTTAGGTGTTTAAGCTGAGTGCCATTAGTTGAGGCATAATAGTTGAGGTGCATTAGATGAGCTGCATTAACTGCATTTGCTGAGGGGCATTAACAAAGACAGTATTAACTGTAGTGCAGTAGCTGATGCGTTCAGCTAAGTCGCATTAACTATGATGCATTAGCTGAGGTGGGGTGGGAGATTGCAACCGTCACGTGGTCCACCCTGTTTCAACAAATGCAATCAACCTGGCATGCACAAACAGAAGATCAAACAGAAGAAGTTGTCTTACAACTTTAGGCTGTGCACGCCATATGCAAGAAGGAGAAGAAGACGCTGAGGTGCTTTATCTAAGGTGCAGTAGTTGAAGTGTTTTGACAGGTGCATTATTTGTGGTGTATTAACTGTAGTTAGCAGAGGTACATTAACTGAGGTGCAGTAGCAGGGGTGCATTACCAGAGGGGCATTATTGGTGGTGCATTAGCAGCAGTGCAGGACAAAGCCTAGCAGGTAATATATGTGGCAGGTTTGTTAATAGGCAACCCATTCCATATTAATTTGGTGAAGCTGCAGAAATGATATTTTACAGCATTTGAGGGCGGCACAGTGGTGCAGCTGGTGGAGTCGCTGCCTCACAGCATCAGAGACCAGGGTTCAATCCCGGCCTTGGGTACCGTCTGTGTGTGGAGTTTGCACGTTCTCCTTGTAACCCTGTGGGTTTCCTCCAGGTGCTCCGGTTTCGTCCCACATCCAAAAGACATGTGGTTTTATAGGTTAATTAGCCCTCTGTAAAATTGCTCCTGTGGTGCAGGGAGTGGATGAGAAAGTGGGATAACATTGTACTAGTGTGAATGGGTGGTCGATGGTCAGCGTGGACTTGGTGGGCCGAAGGGCCTGTTTCCATGCTGTAGCTCCAAACTAGACTAAACATCAATGGTGTCGTACAAATGCAAACCACCCTGTTCTCACTTCGAACATCCCCATTTGAGGATGATGCTGGGTATATGGAACGAGCCGCCGGATGAGGTAGTTGAGGCAGAAACTATAAGGACATTTAGAAACATAGAAAATAGGTGCAGGAGTAGGCCATTCGGCACTTCGAGCCTGCACCGCCATTCAATATGATCATGGCTGATCATCCAACTCAGTATCCTGTTCCTGCCTTCTCTCCATACCCCCTGATCCCTTTAGCCACAAGGCCACATCTAACTCCCTCTTAAATATAGCCAATGAACCGGCCTCAACTACATTCTGTGGCAGAGAATTCTAGAGATTCACCACTCTCTGTGTGAAAAATGTTTTTCTCATCTCAGTCCTAAATGATTTACCCCTTATCATTAAACTGTGATTCCTTGTTCTGGACTTGCCCAACATCGGGAACAATCTTCCTGCATCTAGCCTGTCCAACCCCTTAAGAATTTTGTAAGTTTCTATAAGATCCCCCCTCAATCTCCTAAATTCTAGCGAGTACAAACCGAGTCTATCCAGTCTTTCTTCATATGGAAAGTCCTGACATCCCAGGAATCAGTCTGGTGAACCTTCTCTGTATTCCCTCTATGGCAAGAATGTCCTTCCTCAGATTAGGAGACCAAAACTGTCGCAATACTCCAGGTGTGGTCTCACCAAGACCCTGTACAACTGCAGTAGAACCTCCCTGCTCCTATACTCAAATTTAAAAGACATTTTTACAAGTACGCGGATGGGCAAGGTTTAGAGGGATATGGGGCAAACGCATGCAGGTGGGACCAGCGTAGATGGGGCAAGTTTGTCGCCTTGGGCAAGCTGGGCCGAAAGGCCTGTTTCCGTGCTGGATGACTCTGTAGTTGTGTGGAGTTTACACAGACTGGGGAAGCTGCAGCTCTGTCTAATTACCAGGGGGTCAGGTATGTGATGGGAAGTAAACTCTCTGTGCACGTAGCAATTAGCAATCAAAAATAGCTTTTGCCTCAGATATTACTCCCAACTCTTCTTGCGTGGCCCAACTTCCCACAAACACCCTGACCTGTCAGCAGGAAGAACAAGGAGGAAGATTTTATCTCCGGGGATTTCCTAAAGTCAGGGCAACACCAACTGAAAGAAGCAAACTAGGTTGTAAAAATGTCGTAGGTCGTAAAAATGTGTTTCCTGAACGTGCGTTTGGGTTCGATCTAGTGTCACCAAAAGCAGTAACTGTTGATGATTTCAAAGACGGCTGCTGGGAAGATTATTATACAGCGAGCCTTTACACGGAATCCTGTCCCTGAGGCTTTGACTCATTCTCTCTCCTTGTGATTGTTAAGGGTTTGGACACGCTAGAGGCAGGAAACATGTTCCCGATGTTGGGGGAGTCCTGAACCTGGGGCCACAGTTTACGAATAAGTGTTAAGCCATTTAGAACGGAGATGAGGAAACACTTATTCACACAGAGAGTGCTGAGTATGTGGAATTCTCTGCCTCAGGTTGGTTCTCTGGATACTTTCAAGAGAGAGCTAGTTAGGGCTCTTAAAGATAGAGGAGTCAGGGGATATGGGGAGAAGGCAGGAACGGGGTACTGATTGGGGATGATCAGCCATGATCACGCTGAATGGCGGTGCTGGCTCGAAGGGCCGAATGGCCTACTCCTGCACTGTGAGGAGTAGGCCATTTGCCTGTGACTGCGTGGGTTTTCTCCAGGTTGCTCCGGTTTCCTCCCACATTCCAAAGTCGTGCAGGTTTGTAGATTAATTTGCTTTGGTAAAATTGTCCCCAGTGTGTAGGATAGTGCTAATGTATGGGGTAATCGCTAGTCCATAAGACATCGGAGCAGAATAAGGCCATAGACACAAAATGCTGGAGTAACTCAGTGGGTCAGAAGACTAAAGTCTGAAGAAGGATTCCGACCCGAAACATCACCCATTTCTTTTCCCCAGAGATGCTGCCTGTCCCGCTGGGTTACTCCAGCTTTTTGTATCTATCTTCTGTGTAAACCAGCATCTCTGGGGAAATACATGCAGAATTAGGCAATTTATTTGACTTTATAGCACAGAATCAAAGGTTTTTTTAACTGCACCTCGATACACATGACAATAATAAATTAAATGAATCTAAACTGAACTAAACTCTGCTATTCATCTATCTTTCCCTCTCAACCCCATTCTCCTGCCTTCTCCCTGTAACCTTTTGACTCATAACCTATCAATCTCCACCTTAGAAATGACTTGGCCCCCACCGCTGTCTGTGGCAATGAATTCCACAGATTCACCACCAACTGGCTAAAGAAATTCCTCCTCATCTCCATTCTTGCCCAGTCTGAACTCTTTTCAGACTGAAAGAGGAGAGGGGAGATAGGCAACACAAATAGTAGCAAGGGAGGGTTGGGACCAGAGCTGACAAGTGAAGAAGGGTGGAAACATCACCTACCCATGTTCTCCATGCCTGACCTGCTGAGTTACTCCAGCTCTTTGTGGCATTAAGTGATAGGTGGCTCCAGGTGAGGATCCAGCTGAAAAGTAAGGACCCAGGGGACCTCTTCAAACTGGGGTAAAAAGTAGGTGACGTTTCGGGTCGGAACTCTTCTTCAGACGTAAGGGTTGGTCGGCGTGGACTAGGTGGCCCGTGGTGCCTTTTTCCACCCTGTTTCTCTAAACTAAACGTGCTTGTGCAGGAAGGAACTGTAGATGCTGGTTTACACCGAAGATAGACACAAAATGCTGGAGTGACTCTGCGGGACAGGCAGCATCTCTGGAGAGAAGGAATGGGTGACATTTCGGGTCAAGACCCTTCTACAGATCGTGCTTGATGGTTGACGAAGGCCCCGTTTCCATGCTGCATGCCTCCACATTTCTTTAGGAATTTCTTTAGTCAGAGGTTGGTGAATCTGTGGAATTCATTCCCACAGAAGGGTGTGGAGGCTATTAATTTATATATTTAAGGCAAAGATAGATAAAGATTCTTGATTAGTTAGGGTGCCAGGGGTTATGGGGAGAAGGCAGGAGAATGGGGTTAAGAGGGAAAGATAGATCAGCTGTGATTGAATGGCAGAGTAGACTTGATGGGCCGAATGGCCTAATTCTGCTCCTATAACTTATGAACATCCCTGGCTCTGTCTTGTAGCCCTGTGAATGGCATTGATCGAGAGGCTGCTTGTGATTTTGGAAAGAGCATTGCTTCACTCTGCAGCCGGCCCTAGCAGTTTCCACGGTTTGCACCTTCCCCACAGAACACGCAGATCTTGGCAACAAACTCTCTGCATACAAAATCATTCATTAGGCTGCCCCAAAGCAGCCTCATTAGCTCTGAATTTCCTGTAAACCAGTCGGATAGCAAGGGGCCTCTTGTGACCCTTGGTCTCTGAAACTGGCTGCTGGGTGATCAGGTACACTAGTCCCTGATGTGGCAGAAGGGTCAAGTGCTTAATTGAATGGGTGACGTTTCGGGTCAGGAACCCTTCTTCAGTCTGTTTATGAAATTATGATAGGGCAGAGTCAGAAACTTTTTCCCCAGGGTGGAAATGTCAAAGACTAGAGGGCACAACTTTAAGGTAGGGAGGGGCAAAGTTTAAAGGAGATGTGTAACACACGTTTTGTGCACAGAGGGTGGTGAGTGCCTGGAACGCACTTTCAGGGGTGGTGGTGGTAGCAGATGTGACAGTGGTATTTAAGAGGCTTTTAGATAGGCACATGGATATCCAGTGTGCTGCCTGTACAGTTTGGACATACGTAGACACACATTCCAAAGGCATCCAGGTTTGAAGGTTATTTGGCTTCGGGAAAAATTGTGAAATGTCCCTAGTGTACAGGATCGTACTAGTGTGCACGGTGATCACTGGTCGGCATGGACTCGATAGGCTGAAGGGCCTGTTTACACCCTGTATCTTTAGACTGAACTAAAAGTGCGGTTATATTTGGTTACACTTACTTAAACTAAACCTCTCTTAAGGTAATAATAATAATAATAATAATAACTTTATTTATAGAGCACTTTAAAAACAACCACAGTTGCAACAAAGTGCTGTACATGACTAATCATGAACAAAAAAAATTATTACGTGACAATAAAAACATTAAAAGAGAGTGAAAACAATAAAAAACATTAAAAACACTAAAACAGGAGCAAAGTCTCATGCAGGGTCAAAAGCCAAGGAATAGAAAAGGGTTTTAAGACTGGGTTTGAAGATGGACAGTGAGGGGGCCTGTCTGATGTGCAACGGCAGGGTGTTCCATAATGTCGGAGCAGCAACAGAGAAGGCTCTATCCCCTCTGAGCTTCCGCTTAGACCTCGGTACCTCCAGGAGCAGCTGATCAGCTGACCTGAGGCACCGGGCAGGAGCGTAGGGATGAAGCAGTAAGGGTGTAGTCCTGATCTTCCAGCCTACTGCATTACAGCTCGTGCAATTTTTCTTATCTGCACTTTCTCTGGAGCTGTCACACTGTATTCAGCACTAGTATTTTCTCCTTGCACAAGCTCTTGTAGTTGTGTATGGTGTATAGCACTCATGTATGGTATGATTTGTGTTGATGACACACAAACCTACTGTGTAGGATAGTGTTAGTGGACGGGTAACTGCTGGTCAGCACCTGTTTCCATGCTGCATCTTTAAAGTGTAAAGAAATGGCCTGTTCTTTGTTTATGTTTTCTGGGAGGTGATGTGACCAGACTGTGAGTTACGTGAGAGACTCCCCTCTATGTCTCTGCGACTGGGCTGAATGAACCACATGAACTGTATAAGATTGTCCTTGTACTGACCCGATGTAGTGGCTTTGCATCTGGGTGCTCTGGAGACACATTGAGAAACAGCAGGCCAAATGGAAGTCAGATATTGGGAGGGGTGACTAAACTCCACAGCGTACGTGGTTGTCAGAGAAGAAGCTTTATGCCCCTGTCCCACTTAGGAAACCTGAACGGAAACCTCTGGAGACTTTGCGCCCCACCCAAGCTTTCCGTGCTGATCCCGGATGTTCCCGGAGGTTTTTGTCAGTCTCCCTACCGGCTTCCACTACCTGCAACCTCAGGCAACCACCTGCAACCTCCGGGAACCGCAGTGAAACCTTGGGTGGGGCGCAAAGTCTCCAGAGGCTTCCGTTCAGGTTTCCTAAGTGGGACAGGGGCATTACTTTTCAGACTATATTTTCGAGACACAGCACAGAAACAGGCCCTTTGGCCCACCGAGACCGTGCCGACCAACCCGTACACTAGCACTATCCCACACACTACACACAAATCTTTGGGATGTGGGAGGAAACCGGAGCACCCGGAGAAAACCCACGCGGTCACAGGGAGAAGATACAAACTCCGTGCAGGCAGCACCCACAGTCAGGGTTCTACATGGGTCTCTGGCACTGTTAAGTAGCAACTCTATTGCTGCACCTCTGTCAGCCCTAGTTCTGATAAAGGAATCTAGTAAAGCAAATCAAACAAAGAAACTGGGTCCATTTCCTTCACTCAATGTAGATTTGACAAACATCATGGCCTGGTTCGGCAACTCCTTCAAGTGTGGGGGAAAGATTTAATAGGAGATAGACACAAAGTGAAGGAGTAACTCAGGGGTCAGGCAGCATCTCTGGAGAAAAGGAATAGGTGACGCTTCATTGTTCCATTTCGATACATATGACAATGGAAGGGTGGTGGGTGTATGGAACAAGCTGCCAGATGAGCTAGTTGAGGCTGGGACTATCCCAACATTTAAGAAACAGTTAGACAGATACATGGATAGGACCGGTTTGGAGGGATATGGACTAAGCGCAGGCAGGTGGGACTAGTGTAGCTGGGACATGTTGGCCGGTGTGGGCAAGTTGGGCCGAAGGGCCTGTTTCCACACTGTATCACTCTATGACCCGTGACCCTCTTGACTCCTCAAAGTCACGGTGTCAAACAGGAGATATGCACGGGAAAGAGAGGCAAAGCAATGTCAGCATCCTCTCCCAGGCCAACATCCGCAGAGAGCTTAGCATGGCAAGCTAAATCGCTCGCATGGAGACACAAGGAACTGCAGATGCTGGAATTCTGAGTAAACCACAAAGTGCTGGAAAAACAGTGGATCAGGCTGCAAAACTCCCTCTGTGGAGAGAATGGTTTAGTTTAGTTTATTATTGCCACATGTACCGAGGTACAGTGAAAAGCTGTTTTTTTGTGTCCTATCCAGTCAGCGGAAAGACTGTATGTGATTACAATCAAACCGTCCACAGATACAGGATAAAGGTGATGACATTCAGTGCAAGATGAAGTCCAGAAAGTCCGATGGTCTCCAGTGAGGTTGATGTGAGGTCAGGACCGCTCTCTGGTTGGTGATAGGATGGTCAGTTGCTTGATAATAGCTGGGACAGAAAGGTTCATTTCGGATTGGGACCCTTCTTTCTTCCCATTCTGAAGGGTCCTGACCCGAAACGTAATTTGTCCATTCCCTCAGCAGATGATGCCTGACTTGCTGAGTCGCTCCAGTATTTTGTGTTTTTGCTTAGATTGCTGCCGTGCCTCATCTCAGACCCAGAACTGACCCTATCTCCTAAGCACTGTAGTGGGACGAGGTTACTGAGTGGACACTGCAAAAGATCAAAACCGTGAGAGGAATAGGTCAGGTCAGTGCAGAGTCTCTCGCCCGGAGTTAGGGGAATCAAGAACCAGAGGTTTAAGGTGATGAAGGAAAGATTTAATAGGTACGTGAAGGGTAACTTTTTTACACAAAATTGAGGCTGGAACTATCTTAATTCTTAAGAGACATTTAGACAGGTACATGGATAGGATGGGTTTAGAGGGATATGGGCCAAACACAGACAGGTTTGGCAAGGTTCTGCATTGTAGGCTGCTCTGGAAGGTTTGATCGCATGGAACCAAAGAGAGTTAGCTGAATGGATAGAAAATTGGCTTCATGGAAGGAAGCAGAGGGTGATGGTGGAAGGTTGCTTCTCGGACTGGTGGCCTGTGACTAGTGATGTGCCTCGGGTGCTGGGCCCGTTACTGTTTGTCATCTACACCAATGATTTGGATGAGAACATACAGGGCAAGATTCGCAAGTTTGCAGATGCTACAAAAGTGGGTGGTTTTGCAGCTAGTGAAGATGGTTCTGAAAAATTGCAGCAGGATCTTGAGCAATTGGCCAGATGGGCTGAGGTGTGGTTGATGGAATTTAATGCAGCAAAATGTGAGGTGTTACATTTTAGGAAGTCTAACAAGGGCAGGACCTACACAGTGAACGGTAGTGCTGTAGAGCAGAAGGATCTAGGAGTAAAGTGGAGGTGGAGTCGCAGGTACAGTAGATCGGGCTTTTGCACATTGGCCTTCATCAGTCAGAATATTGAGTATAGAAGTTGGGAGGTCATGTTGCAGTTGTGTAAGACGTTGGTGAGGCCACATTTAGAGTATTGTGTTCAGTTCTGGGCGCTGTGTTATAGGAAAGGTTTGTCAAGCTGGAAAGGGAACAGAGAAGATTCATGAGGATGTTGCCAGGACTAGAGGGTCTGAGCTATAGGGAGAGGTTGAGTAGGCTGGGACTGTATTCCTTGGAGCGCAGGAGAATGAGGGGTGATCTTTTCGAGGTGTATAAGATCATGAGAGGAATAGATTGGGTAGATTCATAGAGTCCCTTGCCTAGAGTAGGAGAATCGAGGATCAGAGGACAGAGATTTAAGATGAAAAGATTTACTAGGAATCTGAGGGGTTACTTTTTCACACAAATGGTGGTGGATGTATGGAACAAGCTGCCAGAGGAGGTACCGCGGAGGCTGGGACTATCCCAATATTTAAGAAGCAGTTAGACGGGTACATGGATAGGACAGGTTTGGAGGGATATGGACCAAATGTTGGCAGGCGTGACTAATGTAGCTTGGTCATTTTGGCCGGTGTGGGCAAGTTGGGCCGAAGAGGTATGTTGGTTTGTGTGGGCAGGTTGGGCCGAAGGGCCTGTTTCCGTGCTGAATAATTCTACGTGCTCCAAACCTCCTCAAGGATGTGCAGATTCCCCACCCTCTGCTGAGCAACCTTTAGCCCAAGACCACTCAATGAAAAGAGACGGTGTGAGGTTCTAGAGCCCTTGCACAGGGAGCACATAGAAGCCCTGGATGAGTGGTTGAAGGTGGGAACCACCACACAAATTACCCAGCCCCTCTTCCCCTTTTCTGTCAGTACAGCACTGGAACAGGCCCTTCAGCCCACAATGACTGTGGCGTAGAGGAAGGATGCGGAGGTTTTGGAGAAGATGCAGAAGTGGTTTACCTGAACACTGCCTAGTTTGGAAGGCATTAGCTACTGGGAGCGGTTGGACAAACTTAGATTGTTCTCCCTGGAGCATCGTAGGCTGAGGGTAGACCTGGCAGAAATGTATAAGGTTATGAGTTGCATAGACGGGGTAGACAGTCCGTGAGGTGCTGGAGGAAAAGGATAGGTGACGTTTTGGATTTTCTACTGAGATGCTGACTTACCTCAGCATTTTGGGTCCAGCTCTGGTCCACACCAGCATCTGCAGTTCCTTTTTATTAGAGTAAAACCCACCTGCTGTATTTCGTCTCTTCCAACCTCACTGTGTAACTTGGCTGAAGATCGCCGTTTCTCACACTCCTCACAGAAGCCCCTAAAGAATGCCACTAAATTTCACCACAGGACAAAGGTGGCCACGATGACAGTAACAAACGATATATAAGCGGGTGCAATCTTCGGTCATTTATTTTTCTATGAGAATAATAAATCTTGGCAGGTGATTTAAGGGGCCTCTGCGAAGTATTTGCTGGATTGTTTGAACTGTAATAACGTCTCCGATACATGCAGTTCCTGGAGCTGAGAGTGTTTGCTACACGGGCTCCTATTGTGAGAGAGATAATGGAAGTGGGCCCACTGTGACAGCAATAATAACACATTTAAATTCTTCCATGGGTTGATGGAGCACTTTTTGCATCTCTGCCAAATAGCTGTCGAAACAATGAACTGCAGATGTGTAGGAAAAGGACTGCAGATGCTGGTTTATACCAAAAGTAGACACAAAATGCTGGTGTAACTCAGCGGGTCAGGCAGCATTTCTGGAGAAAAGGAACAGGTGACGTTTTGGGTCGGAACCTTCTTAAGAGTTCAACCCTTCTTCAGATTTGTAGATGAATTAGCTTCTGTAAATTGACCCTAGTGCGTAGGATAGAACTAGTGTACAGGTCATCGTTGGTCGACGTGGACTCGGTGGGCCAAAAGGCCTGTTTCCACTCTGTACCTCAAAACTATGAATCCAAAGAGCAAATGATAAATTTGTCTTCGTAGGCAGATTGTCGGCTGGTAATGTGCTGTCTGAGGGTAGTAAATCAGACTTCATGGACCTCAAAGGGACACAGGGCATATACTTTACAGGGTCAAATTTATAATTGTCGAGCTTTTAGTTTTAGAGATAAAGCATTGAACTGTCTGCTCTTCGGGTCCACGCCGACCATTCATCACTGGCTCTGTTTTCCCACTTTGCCATCTGCACAGCCTTTAAACCGAGGCTCCATTTCCTGTGCTCTCCATAACGTTACGTGGTTTCCTTGAGAAATTGATTACAAAGATTTTATAGGGGTGTATAAAATCATGAGAGGAATAGATTGGATGGACGCAAAGTCTTTTGCCCAGAGTGGGGGAATCGATAGCCAGAGGACATAGGTTTGGGGGGAAGGGGGAGAGATTTTATAGGAATTTGAGGGGTAACGTTTTCATGCAAAGGGTGGTGGGAACAAGCGGCTAGAGGAGATAGTTGAGGCTCGGACTATTGCAATGTTTAAGAAGCAATTGGACAGGTACATGGATAGGGCAGGTTTAGAGGGATATGGGCAAAATGCAGGCAGGTGGGACTAGTATAGCTGAGACATGTTGGTAACTGTGGGCAAGTTGGGCCGAAGGCCGTGTTTCCATGCTGTGACCATCTAAATCAAATGAATTAAGTGTGTTGGAAGATTCATGAGAACAATGTAGACAGTTGCAGTACTTGTAAGGCAGAAACAAAGAACTGCAGATGCTGGTTTATTCCAAAGAGACATATGACAGACTTAAAGCACATGGCATTGGGGGTTCAGTATTGATGTGGATAGAGAACTGGCTGGCAAACAGGAAGCAAAGAGTAGGAGTAAACGGGTCCTTTTCACAATGGCAGGCAGTGACTAGTGGGGTACCGCAAGGCTCAGTACTGGGACCCCAGCTATTTACAATATATATTAATGATCTGGATGAGGGAATTGAAGGCAATATCTCCAAGTTTGCGGATGACACTAAGCTGGGGGGCAGTGTTAGGTGTGAGGAGGATGCTAGGAGACTGCAAGGTGACTTGGATAGGCTGGGTGAGTGGGCAAATGTTTGGCAGATGCAGTTTAATGTGGATAAATGTGAGGTTATCCATTTTGGTGGCAAAAACGGGAAAGCAGATTATTATCTAAACGGTGGCCGATGGGGGAAAGGGGGGGATGCAGCGAGACATGGGTGTCATGGTACACCAGTCATTGAAGGTAGGCATGCAGGTGCAGCAGGCAGTAAAGAAAGCGAATGGCATGTTGGCTTTCATAGCAAGAGGATTTGAGTATAGGAGCAGGGAGGTTCTACTGCAGTTGTATAGGGTCTTGGTGAGACCACACCTGGAGTATTGCGTGCAGTTTTGGTCTCCAAATCTGAGGAAGGACATTATTGCCATAGAGGGAGTGCAGAGAAGGTTCACCAGACTGATTCCTGGGATGTCAGGACTGTCTTATGAAGAAAGACTGGATAGACTTGGTTTATACTCTCTAGAATTTAGGAGATTGAGAGGGGATCTTATAGAAACTTACAAAATTCTTAAGGGGTTGGACAGGCTAGATGCAGGAAGATTGTTCCCGATGTTGGGGAAGTCCAGGACAAGGGGTCACAGCTTAAGGATAAGGGGAAATCCTTTAAGACCGAGATGAGGAGAACTTTTTTCACACAGAGAGTGGTGAATCTCTGGTACTCTCTGCCACAGAGGGTAGTTGAGGCCAGTTCATTGGCTATATTTAAGAGGGAGTTAGATGCGGCCCTTGTGGCCAAGGGGATCAGAGGGTATGGAGAGAAGGCAGGTACGGGATACTGAGTTGGATGATCAGCCATGATCATATTAAATGGCGGTGCAGGCTCGAAGGGCCGAATGGCCTACTCCTGCACCTAATTTCTATGTTTCTATAAAGTGCTGGAGTAACTCAGCAGGTCAGATAGCATCTCTGGAGAAAAAAAGGATGGGCGACGTTTCGGGTCGGGTCTGAAGAAACATCTATCCTGGAACCCCCTCTGCCACAACGGATAGAGGTTTACTGAGGCACAACAATTAGCACACAATGACAGCTTTGTAAGAATGCACACCAGGCAAGCAATCACGTTTTATTTATATGTAAAATATAAGCAAAATTTATTCTGGATATACAGGAGTGCGGTATTTTAAAATATTTTGACTCAGTTCTGCACATGCGTTGGAGAGATGGGGACACTGACGAGATACAAGACAAGAGCAGCTGAAACACTGGTTGATGCTCTGTTGCCCCAGTTTGATAGTGGTACACGTACAATAAGTTGCACTTCACGAGGGATTCTTCCGTCGACGGACATAAGCACACACACCATTGACTGCCAGCGAACTGCCTCAAGTACCCACTCAGTAACTTTGGCCTTAACTTTGTGATAGTTAGCCTGCCTTATTGTTAGTCAATGCATTGTGGTTGCTTCGACCACTGCTGAGAGCAACAGCCATCGCGTGTTCCTAAAATGGAAGCTTAAAGCCAACTTTGGGACTTCCCAAAGCCTGATGCTGTTCCGTGAGTACCGTAAACCCTCACAATAACGGGCCTCTATATAACGGATTTTTGGTTATAGTGGACCGAGGCTTCCGTTGCATCGCTCCCCTCCCCCGGCTGCATGTGGCAGAAGCTTGCGGTTGCGGTTGTGGTTGCGGAAAGAGAGTGCAGCATGAAGGCGTCATGAGTACCAGGCCGCCTCGTGTGGAGCCGGGGGCACTGTGGCTCCCAGCCTGTGGATTCCTGCTTGTTTGACCCCCAACCTCCACACCCCCCCCCCCTCCCCTCCCCCCCCCCCCCCCCCCCCCGGATTAAACCTCATCCCATTCATGTTCATAAATGATAGGGGCAGATTTAGGCCATTCTGCCCATCAAGTCTACTCTGCCATGGCTGATCTATCTTTCCATCTCAACCCCATTCACTCAGTTATAGCAGTAATTCGGCAATAATGGAGACTTTCTCCCCTGTGGCCCGTTATAGCGATGTTGGACTGCGCACTCGTGCTGGAGGTTGTGCAGTCATTGAAGCGTTCGTTCTTCACGAGAGGCTGGATGAGGATGGCCTGATAATCCGTGGGTTTTTCAGTGGGCCTGCTACATGCACCAGGCGCTTGTGGCTACCCCCCACGTTACAGCCACAGAGCCACTAAGTGAGAAAGCCTCCCCTTAAACAACCTCAGTGGGCGGGAGCCGCCCAGGGTACGTTGCGGGTGCGGCATGAGGTGACGTGAACCGTCACGGGACAGGAGGGGCTTGCTCGGCTGAAGTGGCGAGGGACCGCAGATGCTGGTTTACAAGATAAGACACAAAGTGCTGGAGTAACACAGCACATCAGGCAGCATCTCTAGAGCACATGGATAGGTTCTCCAGAGATGCTGCGTGGCTTGCTGCTTTACTCCAGCACTTTGGGTCTTTTCTCAGTTAAAGAGGTAGCTTTCTAGACTAAACTAGACTAGACTAGACTAGACTAGAGAAACAGTGTGGAAACAAGTCTTTCAGCCCACCAAGTCCACGCCGACCAGCGATCACTGTGTACACTAGCACTATCCTACACACATAGGGACAATTTATAATTTTTAACAAAGCCATTTAACCTACAAACCTTTGGAGTGTGGGAGGAAACCGGAGCAGCCAGAGAAAACTGACGCGGTCACAGGGAGAACGTACGAACTCCATACAGACAGCACCCATAGTCAGGATCGAACCTGGGTCTCTGGCGCTGTAAGGTAGCAACTTTACCGCTGCGCCACTGGGCCGCCCCATAGCTTTCAATGGAGAAATAGAGGTAGAGAGCAGAAATGCTTGGGGAGGGGATTCCAATGATCCGCAGGGCAAGACAGCTGAAGGCACGACGAAATGGAGACACTAGATGCTGAAATCTTGAGCAAAACACTTGAGTAAAGGCTGGAGGAACTCAGCGGGTCAGGCAGCATCTATGTAGGGTGGCTGTTATGTACGATGCTTCGGGTCAGGACCCTTCTTCAGTCTAAAGGGGGGTCCCCAACCCGAAAAGGCGCCTGTCCATTTCCCACCCCAGATGCTGCCTGACCCGCTGAGTTCCTCCAGCAGTTTGTGTTTTGTTGAAGGCACAGCAAGTTGTAGTGTGATAACTCTCAGAGATATGTAGGAAGGAATGCTGGTTTAAAGCGAAGATAAACACAAAAAGCTGGAGTAACTCAGCGGGACAGGCAGCATTTCTGGAGAGAAGGAACGGGTGACGTTTCGGGTCGTGACCTGTCTTCATCTGAAGACGTTACTCCAGCTTTGTGTGTCCAACTTGCAGAGATATACAGGTTGGGGTGCAAGGGAGTAGGGGCACAAGGACAGACTAGGGCTAGGGACGGGCAGGACCGCACAGGGAATGATCGTGAATATGAGAGATTTAAAGTCAAGAACCGGCGATGGGTGAACAGCAGAGATTTGTGCCATCTTAGTCGTCAAGACTTTATCTGCATCACCCTCATCCGATCCCAACTTCAGTTAGGAGTCATCCACAAGGCACTCGATAGTGATCAGGACAGGAATGCTAACATTTCACCCTTCCTGCCCTAACCAGACTGACTACACTACAGACCAGGCACTGAACAAGGCAACCACACTCCCTGATCAGGGCAGCACAGTGCCGCAGCGGTAGAGTTGCTGCCTTACAGCACCAGGGACCCCGGTTAGATCCTGACCTCGGGTGCTGTCTGTGCTGCAATTTGCACCTTCTCCCTGTGACATGCGTGGGTTTTCTCCTGGAGCTCCAATGTCCTCCCATCAAAGATGTACAGGTTTATAGGATAATTAGCTTGGGAAATTATGAATTGTCCCTAGTGTGTGTGTGTGTGTAGGATAGTGTTAGTATGTGGGGATCGCTGGTTGGCGTGGACTCGGTGGGCCGAAGGGCTTGTTTCTGCGCTATATCTTTAAATTGATATATCTAATCGTCATATTAAGCCATTTCAAAGACAACTCCTTGGAGCACAGGAGGCTGAGTGGTGATCTTATAAAATCATGAGAGGAATAAATAGGGCGAATGCAGTCTTTTCCCAGAGTACGGGAATCATGAACCAGAGGTCATAGGTTTATGGTGAGAGAGGAAAGATTTAATAGGAATCTGAGGGGCAACCTTTTCACTCAGAGGGTGGCACGTATATGGTATGAGCTGCTAGAGGAGGTAGTTGAGGCAGGTACTGTAATGATATTTAAAGGACACTTGCGCAGATACATGTGTAGGAAGGAACTGCAGATGCTATTTTACACTTTAGATAGACTGAAAATGCTGGAGTAACAGCAGGACAGGCAGCATCTCTGGAGAAAAGGAATTGTCACCTATTCTGCCTGAATTATTCCAGCATATTGTGTCAATGTTGGGCATGGGTAGGAAAGGTTTAGATGGATATGGGCTAAAAGTGTAGTGGGGGGGTGGGGGAAATCTTGGTTGGCATGGATGATTTGGGTCGAAGGGCCTGTTTCTGTGCTGTATGACTCTAGCTCTTTGCCAACAGGACACAGGTCAGCTGCGTCGTTGGGGTTCCTGCAGTGGTTGTGGCAACAGCAACCACACTTGGATGAAACAGGGCAACATGATGGAAAGTAGACTCAAAATGCTGGCGTAGAAGCGGGTGAGGCAGCATCTCTGGAGAGAAGGAATGCGTGACTTTTCGGGTCAAGACCCTTCTTCTTGATGGGCTGATTTTGGTCTCACGCATACGAAGCCACACTGACAACAAAGCTACATTGAAGGGTGGGGGGGCACCCAGGGTTTGAACTTCATTTCACTGGGGTAAATGGACGGATAAGGAGATATGTTGCTCTGTAAAACTGTTTGACCGGTTCCCTAGTAGAGCCCCACCATCTTATTTTCAACACAACCCCTTGCAGTAGAAAGCTCGCTACTTTAAAGTCCCGTAACTTTACTGAGTTACAAACGACATTGAAATAATACTTTGTGCCACTAGGAACTACAGATGTATGTTTGAAAAACAAAAGACACAAAGTGCTGGAGTAACACAAACGGGTCAGGCAGCATCTCTGGAAAACATGGGTAGATGACGTTTCAGGTCGGGACTCTGCTTCGGAAGTTGAAGTTTTACTTTCCTGATTGGAAATGTGAAGTGCAGTTTACACACATATAAACACTGGTAATAAAAACGAGGTGGCGACTAGGTAATAACCTTACTTCAATCTTCTCTATTTTAGTTTTAGTTTGGGTTAGAGATACAGCATGGAAGCAAACTCTTCAGCCCACTGAATCCACGCGGACCATCGATCACCCTGTACACACTAGGGACAATTTACAGAAGCTAATTAACCTACAAACCAGTATGTGTTTGGAATATGGGAGGAAATCGGAGCACCCTGAGAAAATCCACGTGATCACAGGAAGAATGTACAAACTCCGTACAGACAGCACCTGTAGTCAGGACCAAACCTGGGTCTCTGGCGCTGTGAGGCAGCAACTCTACCGCTGTGCCACCGTGATGATTTGGAAATTCAAGCATTGAAGCCAACAGACCATTTTCACAGGGAGCATTTCATCCTCTCCAAATTGGGCAGGGTGGATAAATTGGGCCGAAGGGCTTGTTTCCTTACCGCATGACTACCAAAATCTTTAGGAATGCTCTCTCTTACGCAATGAGACAGCAGGGGGCTGAAACCCTTTCCAAGAAGACACTGGAGTTGCAATGTCAAGGCAGATGTTTGCAAAAAAGTCTGTTCTGCTACCTCCCACCCCTGGTTATAAGAGTTGTGCCGTTTCCACGGTGAATAGTGACAACTAGCAGCAGCCAACACAAGTTTTCACCATGTGAGTGAGCTTCTCTTAGGAAACATGTTGTAATAAGTTATAACGAAAGCTAATTGGAACATACCCTGCTCACCATAAACACTTGAAAGAGAAAATGCTGTGTAAATAGATGCTGGCTAATAGAGCTTTTAAAAGAATGTGAAGCAAGCAGCAATGGTTCAAGCCAAGGTCAGGATCTTGAAGAATGGTGATTGAGGTCAGTCAGACAGAGACTGTAGCTCAGGCCCCACTGGCCCCTTAGCTCCTAGTATTAATGCGCCATGGACTTTTCTTTCATCTGACCCCACCAGCCCACCTTGTGTCTCTTTCTCCTTTGTGTAAGCCTCCACTATGGGGTGGGAGATTGCAACCTTCACGTGGTCCGCCCTGTTTCGACAAATGCAATCAACCTGGTGTGCACAATCAAATAAGATCAAATAGAACCAGTTGTCCTACAACTTTCGGGTGTGAACGCCATACCCAAGAAGAAGGAGAAGAAGAAGAAGCCTCCACAATCAAAAGGATTTCTGTGCTTCCCAAAACACTTTGCAATCAATTTGGAAGTGCAAGTGGTGTAAAACCTGGACCTCACAACAAGGTTGCACTAACAGCAGAGTTGATTGAGTCATTGACAGATACAGAATGGAAACAGGCCATTTGGCCACCGTGTAGTGTAGATGGGGCAGGTTGGCCGGTGTGGGCAAGTGGAGCCCGAAGGGCCTGTTAATCTCCACTGTAAGACTCTATGAGTCATGGCCAACTATCAGTCTCTCATTCACGCTCATTCTATGTTATCCCAGTTTCTCACTCGCTCCCTACACACACTAGAGGACAATTTACAGAGGGCCGAATAACCCACAAACCCACTTTAGCTCAGCACTTTAATTCCTCCTCCCATTACTAATCAAGTACTCAATTCAAGGACCCCGGCAGTCTTTCCAGGTGAGGCAGAGGTTCACTTGCACCTCCTCCAACCTCATCTACTGTACCCGCTGTTCCAGGTGTCAACTCCTGTACATCAGTGAGACCAAGCGGAGGCTCTTCGATCGTTTCCCTGAACGCCTATGCTCAGTCCGCCTTAACCTGCCTCCTGGTTGCTCAGCACTATAACTCCCCCCTCCCATTCCCAATCTGACCTATCTGCCCTGGGCCTCCTCCATTGTCAGAGTGAGGCCCAGTGCAAATTGGAGGAACAGCACCTCATATTCTGCTTGGGCAGTGGTATGAACATTGACTTCTCTAACATCAAATAGCCCTTGCTTTCCCTCTCTCTCCATCCCTCCCCCTTCCCAGTTATCCCACCAGTCTTACTGTCTCTGACTATATTCTATCTCTGGCCTGCCCACACCTCTGACATCAGTCCGAAGGAGGGTCTCGACCCAAAAAGTCACTGATTCCGTCTCTCCAGAGATGCTGCCTGTCCCGCTGAGTTACTCCAGCATTTTGTGTCTACCTTCGATTTAAACCAGCATCTGCAGTTCTTTCCTTCACAACCCACAAGTCTTTGAGATGTGGAATGAAACCAGAGCACCCGGAAGAAACCTAGTGGCCACAGGGACAACGTGCAAACTTCTCCACACACCAATAGCACCCAAGGTCAGGATCAAACCCGGGGCTCTGGCACTGCGAGGCAATGGCTCTACCAGCCGCTGGCACTGTGCCCCTGAGTGCTAATGTGTAATGTTCTTTTTTACTGGAATGTTGATTAATGATTAGATTTTGGTGATGACACGGGAACCTTTTAGCTGTAAGAAGGAGCTGCAGATGCTGCTTTATACCGAAGATACACACAAAATGCCAGAGTAACTCAGTGGGTCAGGTAGCATCTCTGGGAAAGAGGAATAGGTGACGTTTCGGGTCGAGACCCTTCCATCCGACGGAACCTTTTAGCTTTTACCTGAGACAAGAGATTGGCTTTACATGGCATTCCTTCAGTACTGCATTGGCTTTACAATGGCATTCCTTCAGTACTGCATTGAACCATCTGCCTACATGTTCGTGTTCAAGTACGTTCAAGCATTCGGGGGTTTGAGCTATAGGGAGAGGTTGAGTAGGCTCGGATTCTATTCCTCGGAGTGCAGGAGGATGAAGGGTGATCTTATAGAGGTGTATAAATCATGAGAGGAATAGATTGGGTAGATGCACAGAGTCCCTTGCCCAAAGTAGGGGATGGAGGACCAGAGGACATAGTTTTAAGGTGAAGGGGAAAAGATTTAATAGGAATCTGAGGGGTCATTTTTTCACATGAAGCAGGTAACACTTAAAAGGATTAGTATTGAATAGTGTGGCTATAAATGTTCATTGGCGTCACAGTTGCTGGAGTTCTTCCATCTCTGGTGACGAAGAGGGAGGCCAACAATCCTTTTAGTAGATATAATCGGAGGTCATGACCAAACTATAAAATACTGTAAAAATTATTATATGTGGCAAGAATAAGTCAGTTGGTCACAGTGTGACGGGTGAGAATGATATAAATGCCTTTATGAAGCTTTCCCAACAGGTTTCTTGAGTCTTAAGTTTACACCGAAGAAAGACAGAAAATGCTGGACTACTCAGTGGGTCAGGCAATGTCTCTGGAGAAAAGGAATAAGTAACCACTGTTCCGAAGAAGGGTCTCAACCCGAAACATCACCTATTCTTTCTCTCCAGAGATACTGCCTGTCCTGCTGAGTTACTCCAGCATTTTGAATCTATCTGCGATATTCCTATTGTTTCACTTTGTTTGAAATGCAACGTCGGAGTGCTGCTGGAATCACTCTGCACATGCTCAGGGTTGTCTTAAAGACAGACATAAAATGCTGGAGCAAATCAGCGGGACAGGCAGCATCTCTGGAGAACATGGATTGTTTTCTCTGGAACGTAGAAGGTTGAGGGGGAGAACTGATACAAGTATATAAATCTATAAGAGGCATAGACAGGGTAGACAGTCAGAACCTTTGTGTGGGTGGGGACCTGGAATGGTGGTGGGGGGAGGGGGACAGAAATGATTGTGGCATTTGAGGCTTTTTGATAGGCACATGGAAGTGCAGAGAATAAAGGGATATGAATCATGCACAGGCAGAGGTGAACAGTTTCCTCTTTGGTACAAACATTGCGGGGCAAAGAGCCTGTTCCTGTGCTGTATTGTTCTATAGATAGGTGGCGTTATGGGTTGAAACCCTTCTTTAGATTGGCTTTTTCCGTTCATATCATTTTTCTGTTCAGCATCAAGAGTGGTGTTGGCTCAATGCCAGTACTGGTCCAAGCAAACTTCCTCACACTTTCTCCTTGGCACTATAATTATTTCCCTTTCAGTTAATTATCCAATTTTGCTCTTGAAAGTTGTGCAGTCTGCGTCTATCCTTCCGCTAGTGGAGTCCAGATTGGAGTACATCACTAGGTTTGTAAAATTTGAAGCTTGGTCTGATTCTTTTGCCATAGACCCACTCATAGAATTATTGGAAAGTGTGTGTCCCTATTCAATCGATAATCACAGAATCATAAAACATGGGTGTTTCCTGATTGGGAGGATGATTCATGGCCACACTATAGAAAAGGGCGTAAATAACGCCGGTGGTTTTTCACCAACTTCAGCTGAAATTATATCCATCGATCACCAAAGCCCCTGGAGAAAGTCTAATCCCCAAAAAACTGGGATTGGAACTTTAGAGCAATTTAGACTATGGAGATACAGCGTGGAAACAGGTCCTTCGGCACACCGAGTCCGTGCTGGCCAGCAATCACTCCGGACACAAGCTCTATCCTACACACTGGGGGCAATTTACCTCCATTACCTACAAACCTGCATGTCTTTGGAGTGTGGGAGGAAACCGGAGCACCCGGAGTAAAGACACAAGGTCACGGGCGAACGTACAAGCTCTGTGCAGACAGCACTCGAAGTCAGTATCATACCCTATGGTAGCAACACTAATGCTGTGCCACCATGCTGCCCCAATTCTCTCTTGACTGTGATTTACTAGTATTTTTGATTGGCAGAACCTGCAGTACAGGAAGAGGCTACTGACCTACTGTCTGTGGGTAGACTGTCTCACAAAAGCCATTGATTCAGTTTCATACTTCTCACGTTTATACGATGCCAGACACTTAAAAAGACAAAAGGAATGTGGTTTCATGCAGTGCTGCCATTAACCTCGTGATCTAGAGATTTGCAAACAATGAGCACTTGTGGAAGCATTGTCTGAGGAAATGTAGCAAATCTATTTTATATACAATCATCTCCCTCACACATCTAATGAACAGTTCATTTATTGTCGAGCAATTGCTACATTACCATCTGCTATGTCATCCAGGAACCATTTAGAGCTCAAGGTCTAAAACAGCAGAGAAGGGAGTGGCTGGTTGATCAGACTAATGGGATTGAGTATTAGTCAGACATGGGGCTCTCAGTATGAAGAAGGGTCTTGACCCGAAACATCACCTATTCCTTTTCTCCAGAAATACTGCCTGGCCCGTTGAGTTACTCCAGCATTTTGTGTCTATCTCTCTCAGTCTGAAGAAGGGTCCCGACCCGAAACACCACCTGTTCCTTTTCTCCAGCGATGCTGCCTGACCCACTGAGATGTGGCAGCATTTTGTGTCTATACCAGGTTTGTATTTACTCAGCACTCCGCCCAGACTTAGTGGAAACCTCGGGAATAGGTGTCGGGAATAGGGAATTAGGCTAAATTTTCCCTCTCTAGTTACGGTCAAATATACAGGGAAGTTGCAAACCTCCTCCAAAATGGCTGATTCACTCACCTCCAGTAGAAACATGTTAAACTGATAATAGAGACACTTGTGGCGGGACCCGAAGCTGTCCAGCCAAGAATGAGGCGGGACACAAAGTTTGTCCAGCCAAGAAATCTTTAATGTTATCGAATGATATAGCTCCCTACTACTCCCCCTAGGCACGGGTGTTCCCGACCTGCAATACTCCCCAGGGGAGCCCCGTGACCTGCACCCTTCACCAAGACACGTCACGTCCCGCTCCAGAGCCGAGGGTGTGAACTGTGTGTGGCTCACCATCCGGTGCCGCCACATGACCCCCCCCCCCCCCCCCCCACCCCAGAACCAGAGGCACTGAAACGGGAAGCGGAACGAGGCGGTCAGAACTCGTACATACGTCCCCACACACGGGGGGCCCGCCCAGTCTGGACGAATTCGGGACATCCTGGGATGGTGGACGCCCCAGATGGCGAGGCTGGGCCACCTGTACTGGCACGCTAAGGTCCAAATGGGCCGGCTTCAACCGAGTCAGACACAGTCCCTTGCCAGCCCACTATGTCAAACACAAAAGTCGTGAGCCCGTGCCGCAGCACCCGAAAGGGACCCTCATAAGGGCGCTGCAAGGGCGACATGTGGTCATCGCGAGAGCCGACGGCACATGGAACGGAGCCACACCATGACAAAACATTGCGACAGGGGACAGGGCGCCGACCCTCGCCCGCAAACGGACCAACACAGATGACGGCGGTTCCAGGGACCCATCAGCGGCCGGAATAAATTCCCCGGGAACGGCGAGCGGAACGCCGTAGACCAACTCAGCTGATGAAAAAGCCAAATCTTCCTTCGGGGCGGTCCGAATCCTCAACAAGACCCACAGCAACTTGTCCATCCATTCGGGACCCATGAGGCGAGCCTTCAAGACGTCCTTAAGATGACGGTGGAACCGCTCCACCAACCCATTCGACTGGGGATGATATGCCATTGTGTGGTGGAGCTGTGTCCACAACAGGCGAGCCATTGTGGACCACAGTTCGGATGTGAACTGGGCAACCTGGTTGGATGAAATGTCCAGCGGCAATCCGAAATGAGCAATCCAATGGGCCAATAGGGAGTGAGCGCACGACAGGGCAGAAGCGTCCATGAGCGGGATGGCCTCCGGCCACAGAGTAAAACGGTCCACCACCGTCAGCAGGTGCGAGATATCTCGGGACGGAGGCAACGGCCCCACGATATCCACGTGAACATGGTTGAAGCACCTGCGAGGCACTGCGAATTCTTGAACAGGTGCCCGGACGTGCCGCTGCACCTTTGATGTTTGGCACGGAATGCACGCCCGGGCCCAACGACTGACTTGCTTCTGCAAACCATGCTACAGCAACCATCGCCACCGTCACCTGGATAGACAGGTTGGCCAATCCATGAATAACGTCGAAAATCCGACGGCGCCAAGCCACCGGAACAATAGGTCAGGGCTGCCCCGTGGACACATCGCACAGGATGGTAATGCAGGAGGGACCCATCGTCGAGCATCAAACCCGAGATCGCAGTTCAGTAGGCTGGCATCTCGTCCGCCAGCTGCGCAGCAGCCAAGGCGGAATAGTTTATGCCCGGGGCAGCGTCGAGAACGGCTGCAATAGCTGGGCAGGACAAGGCGTCTGCGATCAGGTTACATTTTCCGGTGCTGTGGCGGATGTCTGTGGTACTTTTGGAAATGGACGTAAGCTGTAAGCTGCAGCCGGGCAGACCAGGGTTCCGAAACCTTAGCGAAAGCGAGGGGCTTATGGTCGGTGAAAGCGATGAAGTCTCGGCCCTCCAGGAAATACCGAAAGTGCCGTATCGCCAGGTACAAGGCGAGAAGCTCCCGGTCAAACGTACTACACTTTCTCTCCACCGGGTTATGTTGACGGCTGAAAAAGGCGAGAGGCCGCCAGGGACCGTCGAACGACTACTCCAATACGCCGCAGACCGCGTAGTCCGAGGCATCTATGGTTAGGGCTGTGAGGGGCGTCGACCCGCAGATGCACCAGCATCGTCGCCCGAGCCCACGCTTCCTTCACCCCTTCAAAAGCCGCCACGGCGACATCGTCCCACTGCACATCCCGCTGCTTTCAGATTAACAACTAGAAGAGCGGCCGCATTATTCTTGCCGCCGCCCGCACTAATTGGTGGTAAAATGTGACCATCCCCACGAACTCCTGAAGGCCCCGCATTGTGGAAGGCCATGGGAATGGGCAAATGGCCTCGACCCTGTCCGGTAGAGGAACAGCACCGTGCTGCGTCACCCGGTGGCCCAGAAAGTCAATGGCATGGAAGCCGAACTGGCATTTGTCAGGGTTGATTACCAGACTGTACTCGTTGAGGCGCTGGCAAAACAAACAAAGGTGGGCGCAATGCTCTTACCACGAGCAACTAGCCACGATGATGTCTTCCATGTAGATGAACAGGAAGTCGAGCCCCCGACCCACGGTGTCCATCAGGCCTTGGAAGGCCTGCGCGGCGTTCTTGAGGCGGAAGGGCATGTGCAGGAACTAAAACAACCCGAAATGGGTGATTATCGCCATCTTCGGCACATCCTCCGATCGCACGGGGATCTGGTGGTAACCCCCGACTAGGTCGACTTTCGAAAAGAACTGAGCCTCGGCCAGATGGGCGGAGAAGTCTTGGATGTGGGGGATGGGATAACAATCTGCAATGGTGGCATTGTTCAGGCAGCAGTAGTCGCCAGCGCTGGTGGTAGAAGCACCACATTCTTTTGCCAGCTTCTCCCGTAGCTATAGGCTCAGCGGAGCCGCCGGTGGGTGCGGCCCTAGCCACACACTATCTTATAGAGGTGTATAAAATCATGAGAGAAATCTGAAGGGTAACTTTTTTTACATAATGTGTAGTGGGTCTGTGGAGTGACTTGCTGGGGGAGGTAGTTGAGGCAGGGATTATTGCAAAATTTCACAAACATTTGGACATGTACATGGATATGACAGGTTTGGAGGGATATGGGTCAAATGCAGCCACGTGGGACTAACGTAGATGGGACTTGTTGGTTGGTGTGTGCAAGTTGGGCTGAAGGGCCCATTTCCATGCTATAAGACTATGGGGGAATTGCACATGCTGCTTTATAAAAGAAGATAAAGTGATTCAGTAACTCAGTGGGTCAGACAACATCTCTGAAGGACATGAATAGGCGATGTTTCAGGTCGGTCTCAACCCGAATCATCACCTATTCATGTCCTCCAGAGATGCTGCCTGACCGCTGGGTTATTCCTGCCCTTTGTGTCTTTAAACTAACAACGTATCAACACCAGTCAAAGGTGGAGAGTGAGCCTCAGATGAGTCTTATTCCTTTCACCTCAATGTCAGGAGCCACGTTCACTGCAGAAACTTGACCACAAAGTCTCGGCCAGAACTTCCAAAGTGGAACTGAAAGAAAACTCTCATTTCCCCCCCACAAGACATGTGGGCTTGTAGATTAATTGACCTATGCAAAATTGCCCGTCATGGGAGTGGATGGGAAAGTGGTATAACATAGAATTGGTGTGAACGGGTGATCTATAGTTGCCGTGGAATCGATGGGCTGTAGAAGCCTGTTTCCATGCTGCATCTCTAAACTGAACTACACCGCATTTGCAGGTATATTATTGCTCAGATGATATGTTAAATATAACGATGTCTGTTCGCAGGTCAAAGATCGCAAGGCACTACTTGGAAGGACATAGAACTCTCCCTTGTGTTCTGGCCTATACAATCTGTCAATCTCGACCCGATACGCCGCCTATGTCTTTTCTCCAGAGATGCTGCCTGATCCGCTGGGTTACTCAAGCTTTTTGAGTCTCCCTCTGTATAAGCTGGTCCCATTGCTGGCTGGCATGGCTGATCACCTCATCACCAGTGCTTTAACCCAGTGTAATTCCACTCTCCTAGCAAGCCCGGCAGCACAAAAGCTGTAAATTACACAACAGAGTCTTTGTCGCACGTCCAGCACAGTAAAAATAAGACATTTTCAAAAATTTTGCTCAAAGTATAATCAAAGGTGCTTGTGAAATTACCGAATGAATAGTTTTTATAAAAGTATCCACGAGTTAACCCACAAGCACGGCACGGTGGTGGAAATGGCGGTCAGTTACTGCACACTTCAGCAGCCAACTTGCTGCCTGCACACTCGTTATTCTTGATACACAGGCGTGTCGCAATGAAACATTTGGTTAAGTACACATATTCAATGGATTAGAGCTCCATGCACTTAGCGAACATCTCATAGGAAGCACAAAGTCAAACAGCGGGGGAAGCAGCCAAGTAAGTGGCTTTTCCTCCGGTGCTTTTTGAAAGTGCTATTCAACTTATTATAACACAGATTTTGCAACGTTACATGTGTGTGAAGTGGCACAGGACTCCAGTGAATCGAGTTAAGTTAGTTTAGTCTTTTTTGTTTAAACAAAATAGCTATTTAAGAAATCCACAGCATTCTTTTTACTGCACACACAAAACAATGCAAGAGCACAGTATTTCTCACTGCCTGGCTAGAGATAATAACCAGGAAGAAATGAATAGATAAACAGATCTTTACCTGAATGTACATTGGGTATGTTGATTCAACCAACCTAAAGCAATGGACACAGCCAAGCATTACCAAAGGATTAGTCACTCTCCAGCGGAATACATACTAGATTTGACTCATACTTGGACAACGACTTAAATACTTGGCCGCCACTTACAGAAAATAAAGTTTGAACTTAGTACGTATGCAAACATTTAAAGGTATATGTATCAAATTGTGAAAATATGTCAATTAGAAAGCTACCATGGTTTCTGTGAGTCATGGGTCATATCTAAAGGGATGTGCAGAAAGGATCTGCATATGCTGCTATATACCAAAGAAAGACACAAAGTACTGGAGTAACTCTGCGGGCCAGGCAACATCCCTGGAGAGAAAGGATGGGTGACGCGAAGGGTCCCGACCCGAAACGTCACCCATCCTTTTTCTCTGGAGATGTTGCCTGGACTCCAACACTTTGCGTGTTCCTCCGAGAGTTACTCCAACATTTTGTGTCTGTCATATCTAAAGGGCTTCCCAACAGTAGACAAAAACACGGGGAACTGGAGGCAAAACTAGTTGGCACACAGGCAGGAGGGAGATTTTCTCATCCGCTGTGCCTCAGTTGTGCAGAGCAGCCTCGGTTCCTGACTAGAAACTGGCAGGACAGGTCCGTCTTGAAGGACAGTGCAGAAATTGGGATGGGAGACCAAAGATGCCATCGGGTGGCTTCATTTAGGCCTTGGGTGGAATATGGTAGAGGTGATGAGTTAACTCCATGAAAGGGATCTCAGGGAAAGGAAAGATGAGAACAAACCTAATAGACCTAGCAGCGTAAGGACATGCTGAAGTCCCGTGACTGATGTACCAATTTGTACAGGAAAAATCCCACAGATAGAACTAAATGCACAGCCAATAACCTATTTTGGCCAAACTGGTTCGTAATGAACGCAAGCCAAGACAGGTTTTAAAGAGTCACTTTTTGAAAAGTTCCTGTGATTCTTTTCACTCACTTGTATTTCATGAATGGTTAGTTCTCAACCAGGATAAACTAAACACTACGAGATATACTGTCCAGCAGTTTGTGTAAAATTGGTGGATAGACACTTTCCTTAAAGCAGCATCATTATTGATATGGAGCAAAAATTATTGATACTGGGAACAATTTGTAAAATGGGTCATATCTTGTTCTTAAAAACACTCGGACTCTTATGTAAACAAAAAGGTTAGGGTCTCCTGGCCATTTTTCCGGCAACCCCAGAAGTTAATTTACAAACTTTGTGTTTGTCTCCAGAGAGTATAAGAGACTATAAGAAGACCTTGTGGTAAAAGATGGTCCAAATAGGGTGGTCAAATTCCCATGATAAATTTGTGTTCACATTGCAGATACATGTAGAAGCAGCTTTTGAAATACTGTCAGTGAATGCATAGACTAACAGCTGTAATAAACCCTCACATTGATCGGGTGGGGCTAATGGACTGGCTTGGCTCAGGTCAATAATGGCAACATCACCAATCGATGGTGGGACCACAGGAGGCCTGAAGCTCAAACTCAACATAAGTCTTCTATGCCTCTCCTCATACCCGCAGCATTCACTCTGATGCTCCCGCCTGGTCTGCTTGTTACCGTTCTCCTTCCCCATCCCTGATACACCCACATCACCGTTCATTGACCGCTCAATGCCAGGAAGTGTACCTATGGACCACTGCAAGTGAGGCGGTGTGCTTACGGCTGCAGCGCAGTGAGGTGGTGACGAGACAGACTCACCTGCTTTAATGGAATGGCAAGTTTTTGAGTTGGGCCTGGGGTCTGCACTGACTGCTCCTCTTTACAACCTATGAACTCCACCTAAATAGATGGAAATCATCAGGAGCAAGCCTTGCGATCTAGACTTATTTGAAGGGCCAAAATTAAATGCCCCCTTGTTGCATTGAGCATTATTACATTCAGCAACAAAAGCACTATTATGGCCGCTGAGCAGATAAAGGCTTTGTGTTGTTGCTGAATTTACATCAAGGAACTGTGCTGAATTATTAAAGAACTTTATAGTCTCCCATTAAATCGGAGGCTCCTGATGAGTGGAGTACATTCAAGGGACCGAATGGTCTCATTCTGCTCCTATGACATGAGACTCAACACCAAATTGGTGTCCTTCACTTCTGCTAATTTCTAAAGTAAAATTAACTCAAGTACAACACTTTAAGGTTGCATCTGCTGAACCCAGGTCAACTTGGGAGAGAAACGTGGATAAAGGTATCGGCTTTGTATCCTCGTCACTCAAGGTACTACCAAATTTGATTAGCGTTTCCCTGTGACCCCACGCAATATATGTATCATTGCTAATACACTTGAATTCCACTGCGTCTTATGTGAATGGTAGGTGGGAAGGTCTCCTATCCCAGGACATCTGATGTATTACCTTGGGGTGTAGTAAGACTATGTTCTGGCATCTTGTCCATGGGACATGCTGGTGCCTGGCCTTCCCAAACGTACACCTTGGGGATATAATCGCCACCTCCCGCCCCCCAACCCTGGTCCATATTCGGAGGAAATGAGGGAAATTAATGGATGGAGGTGTTGTCGAGTGCCAACTCATGATCGACAAGGTGAAAGGCCTCTCTCGTTATCATCCGCGGCACCTAGGAAGCGAAGGTGTTGCAGCTGTGTGATTCCTACACAATTCACTTCTGACGTTGTGGTCCACTGCATTACAGGATGGGCTCCGATCCATTCCAATGTACAAACACTCCCTTCCACCTGGAGAAATATAAGGCACAGAAGACCAGTCTTTAACAAACAATCACCTCCCTTACAGATGGATGCAATCTTGCCTTTCATTCGTGGGCATCTTGCTCTATTTCAGAGATACACCGTGGAAACAGGCCCTTCGGCCCATCGAGTCCACACTGACCAACAATCACCCCGTACACGAGCAGTATCCTACACTTACAATTCACAAAAGCCAATTAACCTACAAACCGGTAAGTCTTTGGAATGTCATATATCCATGTTCTCCAGAGATGCAGCCTGACCGGTTGAGTTACTCCAGCACTTTGTGCCTTTTCTCATTCGTACAAAGCAGTTTTAGAAGTCTACAGAGGCCACATTGCCACTCCTCCGCAATTGTGGATTCACAGCAGATGCCCCAACTGCATGTGCACACAGGTACACAAATCATTTGCACTTGAGGGGCTGAGCAAGTTGAGCAGGCTGGGACTTTATTCCTTGGAGTATAGGAGAATGAGGGGTGATAATATAGAGGTGAATAAGATCATGAGAGGAATAGATAGGGTAAATGCACAGTCTCTTGCCCAGAGTGGAGGAATAGAGAACCAGAGGACATAGGCTTAAGGTGAGGCAGGAAAGATTTAATAGGAACCTGAGGGGTAACTTTTTTTTTACAGAAAGGGTGGTGGGTTTATGGAATGAGCTGCTGGAGGAGTTAGTTGGGGCAGGTACTATCACAACGTTTAAGAAGTATTTGGACAGGTACATGAATAGGACAGGTTTAGAGGGGTATGGGCCAAATGCAGGCAGGTGGGAGTAGTGTAGCTGAGTCATGTTGGCCGGTGTGGGCAAGTTGGGCCGAAGGGCCTGTTTTATTGCTGTATGACTCCTACTCACTTGGTCCTGATGCACAGCTCCAATGGAGGAATTAAATCCTCTTCTCCTTCCAACGAACAGCTCTCCGATGCATCTGGAAGACAACAATGGGTGTAGGATTACAGTCACTCATTCTCTTGTGCTGGTTAAAAAACAAAATCAGTCTGGACAATCTGAAATAGATTCATGAGCACCCAAAAGGCAAAAATAACTTTCCCTTGACCCCTGCGGACGTGAGCTACTGACTGGAGTAGCTTGGCTTTGCTCAAGCACAGGGTGGTTCATACTTATTGCCCATTTACTTTAGTTTAGTATTGTGTAGTTCATTATTGTCACGTGTACCAAGGTAGTGTGATGCCTTTCCTGTCAAAAAAAAATTATACATGAATATAATCTAGTCTGAAGAAGGGATCCAACCCAAAAGTCACCTATTTCTTTTTTCCACAGATACTGCCTGATCCACTGAGTTACTCCAGCATTTTGTATCTATCTTCAGTTTAAACCAGCATCTGCAGATCTTTTCTGCACATGAATACAATCAATATGTGTAGAATAGTCGGCATTGACTTGGTGGGCTGAAAGGCCTGTTTATATACTATATCTAAACTAAACTAAACTAAACAAAGCCATCTAACCATGTTCTCCAGAGATGCTGCCTGACCCGCTGAGGTACTCCAGCACTGTGTCTCTCTTCTATTTTTGTTTCTGCATTTTGCATTTGGCTTCAGGGTTAGATGTTTCTTTGAAGAGCTTTGATTCCCTGAGAGTTAACGTCAGTTTTCCATGTAATCAGGTTAAAAAACGTATTCAGGAAAGAAATGCGTAACAGAAGTGAAATCACAACATGTCCTCGTAAACAAAAGGCAGCTTCCTGAGAACAAACGACACTTCTACCAGAAGTTAGAGGCGTTATTGTTTCTGGGACTCAGAATGCCGGCAGATAATTAGAACGCTAATTTTAAGCAGCAGGGACCTAAATCCATTGAAAGCCTGACCTGACATAACCAACAACTACCTGCAGGGAGTACAAAGAAGGTTCACCAGACTGATTCCTGGGATGTCAGGACTTTCATATGAAGAAAGACTGGATAGACTTGGCTTGTATTCGCCAGAATTTAGAAGATTGAGGGGGGATCTTATAGAAACTTACAAAATTCTTAAGTGGTCGGACATGCTAGATGCAGGAAGATTGTTCCCGATGTTGGGGAAGTCCAGAACAAGGGGACACAGTTTAAGGATAAGGGGGAAGTCCTTTAGGACCGAGATGAGAAAAACATTTTTTACACTAGTTGAGGCCAGTTCATTGGCTATATTTAAGAGTTAGATGTGGCCCTTGTGGCTAAAGGGATCAGGGGGTATGGAGAGAAGGCAGGTACGGGATACTGAGTTGGATGATCAGCCATGATCATATTGAATGGCGGTGCAGGCTCGAAGGGCCGAATGGCCTACTCCTGCACCTATTTTCTATGTTTCTATTTCAATGGCATCTTAAACACTCCAAGCCCATTCAGAGATCTAGATTGGAAACAGGCCCTTCGGCCCACCGTCTATGCAGACCATTGATTACCCTTTCACATTAACTGTATGTTATCCCACTTCTACACCCACTCCATACACACCAGAACAATTTGCAGCATCTCTGGAACTGATGCGCTACAATGCTTGGAACTATATTCTGCACTCTGTATCTTCCCCTTTGCTCTACCTATTGTACAAGTTTGAGTACAATTTATGTATGGTATGTCTGATCTGTTTGGTTAGCATGCAAAACAAAACTTTTCACTGTACAATAATGAACGTAAACTAATTAACCTACAAACTCACACATCTTTGGGGGGTGGGAGGAAACCAGGAAGAAACCCACCATGGGGAGAAAGTACAAAATCCATGCAGACAGCACCCACAGTCAGGATCGAACTCTGGCACTGTAAGGCAGCAACTCTACCAGCTGTGCTACGGTGCTGCCCTAGGCGGATCTTATGAAGTCGTCTAAGGAGCTGAGATATGTGGAGGAATATGAAAAAGTGACGGATTCACCCAGAATGTAGAGCAATAGATGTAGAGACGGACTGAATTAATGACAGTGACATTACTGCACCTTGCAAGGAATAAAGGCAAGGATAAGGACTCAAGACTGTTTAATTGTCAATGCATGTGATGGAAAGTGGGTGTGGTAACAGGAAATTAATTAGGTGGGCAGAACAAGCAGAAACAATGCGGTCTGCCAGGACTATTGTGTTTGTGGATTTTGGGGAGAAGGTAAAATCGGGCCATGCGGGGCTGGGGAACGATAAGGTTGGAGTGGAAATTAATTCTGCATGAACAAGCAGAAATGGAAATTAATCAGGCGGGGTATGAACCAGCAGAAATGGAAATTAATGGAAATGAACCAGCAAAAATGGAAATTAATTAGCCGGGGTATGAACAACCAGAAATGGAAATTAATCAGGCGGGGTATGGACCAGCAGAAATTTCTTTGAGATTGTTATTTGAGATTGTTACTATTTGTTTTTACTTCTAAATAGATACGGATCATGTGAAGGTAGAGAATAGTTTAGCTTAGCAATATGTAGCGATGTTACAAAACATACCTTCAGCGACGCTGCAGTTCTGCCACTGGCCGAGTGCGCGACTTTGGCGCCTTTGGGGTGGGGAGGTGGGGCGGGATTAAAATGCCGTTTTACTCCTGCCTGTCGGAGGCAGACTTCCTCGGGCTGCTAGCTGCTGATGAAAAATCGACCGGACTTCCGTTCTCGATATGGTTTTTTTTTTTTAAATCGCTGGACAATTTAATCACTGGATTAAAATAAAAAGCTACTTGTAATGTCCTCAACGCCTACAACATGACGGATCTCAAGAACGGGACAAAACACGTATATACACGCAAGTCGTATATTTTACATATAAACTTGCTTCTTGGGATGGCTTTAATCAAATTTCACGTTGCGAAAATGTGATTTGGGCCCCATATGAACCAGCAGTGTTTTTCCTGCCGATATGGGGTTCAAATTCACCGCAAATGCAACGTTCCAATCGATCGCGTTCCAGAAAAACCCACTCGCAAGATGATTTAAATGCTCTTTTTTTGGACAATCATGTCATAAGAGCATCTAAATCGTCTATATTTTGCGTTATTGTCTATCCATAGTCAATATTTTTCTACTAAATATCAGTTTTAGTTGCACGTATTGTGCAAAAAAATAAAAAACATTATTATATTGAGTGGATGTTTCTAGATTAAGTTATTGGAATTAAACATCAAATTCCTTCCATCTGACATGAATTCATGACAATGAGATTTAAAAATCATGTTATATTGTGAATTCTTGTGTGAATGGGATTAGTTTGGTATTTGGATATTAGGCTATTAAAAGAATATATCCTTTTCTTAAGAAATGGAATCCACAGGACATTCTTAATGGGAAAGTAGTGGACAGAAGGCATGTCATGCATGGTTTGAAGAGCAAAAACTTGTAGTTTACAATGCTAAAATTGAAAAGTTTAGGAAAAACAAGATGTACAGAGTTGCTTAATGGTTACAATCTGAGGAGTATGATGATGCTACTGATTATGATATGCCAATGTACCAGCTAGCAACTGATCTTCTCCATAAAGACTTGGTCTATTGCTAGAAATTGTCATTTATTTACCTATTTGTTACGGACTTACAGCATATAATACAATAATATTAAAGTTCTGATCTTGAGAATATCACATTTTTGAATTTTCAAGGCAGTCTGGGTGTTTATTACTATTTCCGTCACAATGGTCAATTTTGTAATTAACTACAATTAGGTAATTAACTATAATATGTGTGTTATGATTGTGTTTATAATTTTGTTTGGTTGTTTTGTTGTTCCACGAGCATTGCCACTTTCATTTCACTGCACATCTCGTATGTGTATGTGACAAATAAACTTGACTTGACTTGACTAATTATATGCTTTAATTTCAGGTCATCCAAGTAATATGTTTTATATTTGTTTCAGAATGCTCCAACCTATAACAACTGAAAATTTCATTCAGTTCTCTTAATTTTTAAGAAAGTTATGGACTTTTGACTGTCCTCGATCACAGCTTTAGTGTTGTCAATGCAAAAGCAATAGGGAACAAGTTGCTAATTTCCGAGCATTAAAATGGCCATAACTTTTTTAATACAGAAGATATGAAAGTGAATTAGATGTCAAATTAAACTTCTTTTTATGCTTTATCTGATGGGATAAATTGCAGACTTGATTTCTAAAATCTCAACATTTTGTAACATTGCTACATTACGTTCAGCTTAGCCATTGTGGGCTGAAGGGCTTGTTCCTGTGCTATACTATTCTATGTTTGGATTGCATAACAAGGTTTGTCGGTTAATTGGCCTCTGTAAATTGCCCCCATTGATGTGAAAGTGGGATAACATAGAGCTAGTGGGAATGATCAGCGTGGACTGGCTGGGCCCATGTGCCTGTTACTCTGCAGTGTTCTTCAACTAAACATAAACTAATTTAATTTAAGTCAACTAGAGAACATAGTCCAGAGGACATATGTTTAAGGTGAAAAGGGAAAGATTTCATTGGAATCTGAGGGGTAACTTTTTCACAAAGGGTGGTGGGTGTATGGAACAAGCTGCCAGAGGAGACAGTTGAGCCAGGGACTATCCCAACATTTAAGAAACAGTTAGACAGATTCATGGATAGGAAAGGGTTGGATGCATATTGGCCAAATGCAGGCAGGTGGACTAGCGTAGATGGGACATGTTGGCTGGTATGGGCAGGTTGGGCCGAAGGGCCTGTTTCCACACTGAATCACTCTATCATACTATGTTAACAACATTGTCATCTAAATCACTAATACAGAAGGCAAACAATAGTGGACCCAGCACAGATCCCTGTGGCTCACCAATGACCACAGATGTAATCTGAACAGCAACACTCCATTACTGGCAGCTCCCCACACTCCCAACCTTTTCCACCAAGCAAATTTTGTATCCATTGGGTTTTCTTCACCTGGTTGTCATGTGGTCTAGCCTTCCAGATGGGCTGAGGACAGGCTGCGGAAAGGTGGTCGGGCCACGCCGCTGAAAATGAAGATAAACCCGAGGGGGGGGGAGATGCTGAGAACAAAGAGTAACCAACATGACTCTAATGAGTACTGTTATAACTTTGTCGGCTCCAGAAACGTGACAACATTTTGTGTACTTTGTGTATTGTATGCAAAAGGAAAGAATGTCCCTGTTCCTTGGTACATGTGACAATAAAGTATCATCAAATCAAACTAGCTGACCATGTGAACGGCCTTGCTGAAGTTCCTGTCGACCACATCTACTGCCTTGCCCTTGTCAATCTCCTTTGTCACCTCTTCAAAAAACTCCATTTGTAAAACATGATTCCCTTGCACAAAGAGAGCATGCTGACCGGTTGCATCGTGGCTAGGTTCGGCAACTTGAGCGCCCTGAAGAGGAAAAGACTACAAAAAGTAGCAAACACTGCCCAGTCCATCATCAGCTCTGACCTTCCTTCCATCGAGGGAATTTATCGCAGTCGTTGCCTCAAAAAGGCTGGCAGTATCATCAAGGACCCACACCATCCTGGCGACACACTCATCTCCCTGCTACCTTCAGGTAGATGGTACAGGAGCCTGAAGACTGCAACAACCAGGTTCAGGAATAGCTACTTCCCCACAGCCATCAGGCTATTAAACCTGGCTCGGACAAAACTTTGATTATTAATAATCAATTATCTGTTATATGCACTTCATCAATTTATTTAGTCATTTGTTTATATATTTATATTACGGTATATAGACACATTGATTTGTTTTGTAGTAAATGCCTACGATGTTCTGTGTGCTGAAGCAAAGCAAGAATTTCATTGTCCTATCAGGGACACATGACAATAAACTCACTTGAACTTGACTGTCTCTCATCAGTCCAAGCATTTCCATCTGCTGGTAGATCATGTCCCGCAGAATCCCCTCCTGTAACTTTTCCCCACCACTATCGTTGGTCTCACCAGCCTGTAGTTCTCTGGCTTGCCTTTACAGACCTTCTAAACTAAAGGCACAACATTACCCACTCTCCAGCCTTCCGATACCTCCCCAGTGGATAAAAAAGATGCAATTATCTCCGCCAGGGCTCCTGTAATTTCTTCCCTACATTTCTAGTGTCCTAGTTTTAATGTACAACTCATGATGGTGCCTAAACTGTGGCACGGTGGTGGGGCGATGCCGAGGTGGTGGAGTGGGCGGATCAGTGCAGTGGGCACTGGAGGCCCTGCAGCAGCCTGGGGCTCCATTAGATGGGACGCCGCTCCACGTGGCCAAGCGTCGGGATCTGACGCGGCCTGTTGCGGCACGGAGTTGTGGAGCAACGGTAGAGGACACGGCCAGGACAACGTCTACAGTTCAGACACAGTGCCGCCGCCAAGACAGGGAGCTTTTACGGCCATGTTAAGACTCTGATATTTTTTTATGACTCTGGACTTAAAGGGTACAAGATGGCGCCTGAATGATGGCGACTCTAGTGAACTGACTCAGTGTGGTCTATCTTACACTCTTGTTCTTAGTATGATTGTGCTTAATATATGGTAGGATTGTCATTGAACTGTAAGCAAGTAAAATGTCACTGTACTTAGGTACTTGATGGGCAGAATGGCCTAACTCTACTATCACTTATGACCTTATGACAGAAGGATGGTATTGACCTGCCAATCAATCTCTCCTTACCTGGATCCACCTCTTTCTTGCTAGCTCATTCCATACCCTCGCTCCCCACCCTCCTTCACCTCACCTCTTTATACCAGGCAACCTCTACATCAATCTGACAAAGGGTCTCAATCCCAAACATTGTCTGTCAATATCCCTCCACAGATGCTGCCTGACCTGTTCCCCCAGCACTTTGTGTTTTGTGCTCAAGATTCCAGCATCTGATTAGAGATACAGCATGGAAATAGGCCCCTTCAGCCCACCCGCTCACACTAGTTCTATATTATCCCATTTTGGTACCTACTCCCTACACATTAGGAGCAATTTACAGGGTCAATTAACCTACAAACCCGCACGTCTTTGTAGGAGGAAACCCTTGCGGTCACAGGGAGAATGCGCAAACTCTTGGCTGACAACTCTCGAGGTCAGGACCGAACCTGGGTCTCTGGCGCCGTGAGGCAGTGGCTCTACCTTGTGTCTCCAACTAATCACGCACATGGGAATGGGTTACAAACCGATTGTTAGTCGGATTTCATCCTGCTGATTTGCCAGTCCGTCATAGTAATATAGGTCGAATCTCCTCTCAAATTTCCAGTCGCTCAGTAGTTCCTTCTTCAGGCAAAACAAGATGCTGAAGTGGCTTTCACTGCACACTACCCAAATGGGAAACTTTGGCGTTTTCAGGAAGGATCCAACCTGGAAAAGATATCCATACTAGTTTTAGTTTTAGAGACACAGCGTGGAAACATCCGCTCAGCCCACTGAGTCCATGCCGACCATCGATCACCCATACATTAGTTCTATCCTACATACAAGGGACAATTTTTACAGAAGCCAATTAACCCACAGACTCACACGTCTTTGGAATGTGGGAGAAAACTGGAGCAACCGGAGAAAATCCACGCAGTCACAGGGAGAACATACAAACTCCGTATAGACAGCACCCGTAGCCAGGAAGGAACCCGGATCTCTGGCGCTGTAAGGCAGCAACTCTACCGTTGCGCCATTGTGTCACCCTAATATTCTTAGCATTAAATGTAAAAATGGCATTTACTGACATTTCGAGTCATAGACCCATTTAGCATGTGATATGAATCAAGTGTAGGGATACCTGTTCGAGCCTGCCCTGCCATTCAATAAGACTGGTTATAACCTAAACTATATATGTGTCTTCGTCCTAGGGTAAGGGAATCATGAAGCAGAGGGCATAGGTTTAATGTGAGCGGGGAAAAGATCTAATGCAGCCATGACCTGAGCGGCCATGTTTTCGCACAGAAGATGGTGAGTACATGGAACGAGCTGCCAGAGACGGTATCTGAGGCAGATACAACTTATAAAGACATTTGGACATGGATCAAAACGGTTTAGAGGGATGTGGACCAAACGCAGGCAAATCGGACTACAGTGGATGGGACGTGGGAATCAAGAACCAGGGGACATACGTTTAAGGTGAGAGGGGAAAGATTTAATAGGAAGCTGAGGGGCAACTTTTTAATAAGGAGGGTGGTGGATGTATGGGACAAGCTGCCAGAGGAAGTGGGCAGGTACAACTTTTAAGGACATTTGGACAGATACATGGATAGATGTGTTTCGAGGCATATGTGCCAAACGTGGGCTGGTGGGACTAGTGTAGATGGGGTATATATTGGATGGCATGGGCAAGTTGGGCCGAATGGCCTATTTTCTGTGCTGTATTTACCCAAGTGCCTACGTTTTTTTATTTGCCCAAGTTCAACAATATCCCCATCCACCCAGTAACCTTTCACTCACTCGCTTACAACAAACCAATTACACGTTCTATCTTAAATGATGATCTAAGATCCCTGAAATAAAGTGGACAGTTCTTGTAACACTGCTGTTCGTGGGATATTGCTGTGTGCATATGGACAGTCAGATCTGACAGAAATGTCACCACACGTTGCCCCTGGACACCTTCATGGGTTGTAAAGTGCTTTGGGACAACCTGAAAGAAGCAGTGGACACGTTGCTCAGTCTCCCTTTCAAGGTCAAGTCTGCATTGTGTATTCAACATGCTGATCTTCAGTCTAATTCCCACTGCCGGGCATGTCTTGTGGCTTACTCCAACATAACCATTACCCAGTTTATGAGAAACTTGGCACCCAACTAATTTATAATACCACATAAAATTGCATAAATATAGTGCTTTATTGAGGAAAATATAGCTTCAAATTGCCATCTGCCATCTTCTTCAGCCTTCTCATTTTCCAGCACGACTATATTTTTTGCTCTCTACCCTCAGCAGGCATTGCAGTGACATCGGCAACTGCAACCATTTACTGTTATGAACACTAACAACTGATATGTCCTTCCTTTTGGCAGGCAATGTTTAATAGACAAGTAGAAAATTGCTTTAAGTGCGGTTTTAAGTTTAGCTTAGATACAGCGTGGAAACAGGCCCTTAGACTCACCGAGTCCACGCCGACCATCAATTAGTTCCCACTTTTTTTTTACAACAATTCACACTAGTTCTATGTTATGCCACTTTTTCTTCCACTCCCTACACACTCGGGGCAATTTACAGAGGGCCAATTTACCTACAAACCTGCACGTCTTTGGGATGCAGGAGGAGACCAGAGCATCTGGAGGAAACCCACAAAGTCACAGGATGAACGGGCAAACTCCACACATACAGCACCCAAAGTCAGGATTAAACCCGGGTCTCTGGTGCTGTGAGGCAGCGGCTCTACCTGCTACGCAGTCTCCCTCAAACTAGAAAGTGATTAGCTTACAGAATGTTTATAAGATATTGGGACAGTGCAGTGGCTGCTGGCTCAAGGCTCCAATGTTGAGCCTTCATTCAATGTTGATCGTCAGTTCTGTCTGTGTGAAGTTTGCATGATTTCCCTATGACCACTTAGGTGCTCTCACATCTCAAAGATGTGCGGGTCAGTAGGCTTATTGGCATCTGTAAATTGTAAATGAGTAGTGGCATTTGATTTGGGGGTTGGCAGTCGGGTTAGGGGGAGTTGAGTTGATGAGAATGTGGGGAGATTAAACTGGAAACGACACAATGTGCTGGAGTAACTCAGTGGGTCAGGCAGCATCTCTGGGGGAAATGGGTAGGTGACGTTTCTTCAGATAGGTAGGACTTTTCTTCAGACTAATTGTTGGGGGAGGGGGTGAGGGGAAGAAAGCTGGAAGAGAGGAGGGGTAGGACAATGCCTGGTAGGTAATAGATTGATACGTCAGGGTGGATAGTTGACAAAGGTCAGAGATGAAAAGACAGTAGGTGTTAGACAAAAGGATTGAAGTGTTACGAATAGTGAAGCTAGAGGAAGGAATGTAAGAAGGGGAGGGATAGAAATAGGCATGAGTCCAGGTGGGGCTTGAAGGGACGAAGGTGGGGGGAGGGGGCAGGATCAGTGTAAAACTGGATTGTTGATGGTTGGCATTAATCAGGTGAGTTTAAAGAGATACAAGAAATAGCAGATGCTGGAACCTTGTGCAAAAGACAAAATGCTGGAGGAACAGTGGGTCAGGCAGTATTTGTGGAGGGAAATGAACAATGTTTTGAATCGGGACCATACTTCAGACTGATCAGACTGAAGAAGGGTACTGACCAAAAACATCATCTGTCAATGCCCTCCATTAAGCTGCCTGTCCTGCTGAGTTCCTCCAGCACTTTGTATGTTACTGGGTGCGTTGAAGTGTCCGTTTCTGTGCTGTGTGATTCTATGACACTATATCAGTGCACCAAGCAATGTCCATTGATGGAATTGAACTCTAGACATTAAATTGAGCAACCTCCATGTTAGAATTCTCATCCTCAATTTCACACTGATACTTTTATGATATTGGTATTGATATTGATTTATTATTGTCACATGAATCGAGATACAGTTGAAAACTGCCTCATTTCTCGCAAATTCTGTAACCAAACGAGATATCAGCCCTGAATCTTGATCTTTTGCACATCCTCAATTTTTATCACAGGCAGCTAGGTCGTGGCATGAAACATTGCTTGATAATGCTCCTGTAAAATGCCTTCAGGGTAAAAAAAAAACCAACAATGTAAATTTAAGTTAGAATCACAGAATCTGTGATTCCACCTGTCCCTATATCTCTCCCCGTCGACTCCGTCAAAGGAACCTCGACAGTCTTTTCAGGTGAGGCAGAGGTTCACTTGCACCTCCTCCAACCTCATCTACTGTATCCGCTGTTCCAGGTGCAGACTCCTATATATCAGTGAGACCAGGCGCAGGCTCGGCGATTGTTTCGCTGAACACCTTAGTTCAGTCCTCCGAAACCTACCTGATCTCCCGTTTACTCAATATTTTAACTCCCCCTCCCATTCCCATGCTGACCTTTCTGTCCTGGGCCCCCTCCATTGTCAGAGTGAGGCCCAGAATAAATTGGAGAAACAGCACCTCATATTCCGCTTGGACAGCTCACACCCCAACGGTATGAACATTGACTTCTCTAACTTCAAATAACCCTTGCATTACCTCTCTCTCCATCCATCCCCCTCCCCAGTTCTCTGGCCAGTCTTACTGTCTCCGACTACATTTTATCTCTGCTTGCTTTGTCGCTACCTTTCCCAGCAATGGTCTATTCTATTTTTTCCTTAATCTCATTCCCTTTGTGCTATTTTCACACCTTACACTTCCTTATCTATGTATCTCCCACTCTCCTGACATCAGTCTGAAGAAGGGTCTCGACCCGGAACGCCACCCATTCCTTCTCTCCAGAGATGCTGCCTGTCCCGCTGAGTTACTCCAGCATTTGGTGTCTATCTTCGGTTTAAACCAGCATCTGCAGTTCCTTCTTACACATCACAGAACCATTACAGTTCCACCCCCTATTTTCCATCAACTGGTGGTCTGGGCCCCTCTTTAAATGTCACCTCACCCCCCCCCCCCCCCCCCCCCCCCTCCCCTCCCCTGTAAGTCCTTAGAAAATTGTGGTGCCTAGTCCAGAGGCAAGTGCCTATCCTACATCCTTTTGAAGGGCCTGATTTCCGTTCATGCACACTGGCTGTGACCTTTAATGTGGTATGTGGGAGATTTGAGACAAAGGCAGCAATGTAGGAACCGCTGAAAGATGAGTGAACAATAACGTACGGTTGAGGGCAACTGATCTGCTGAAGAAGCAGGAAGCAGCTTGCTACACAAGACTGCATGCTGTGCTTTGATGTGAACTGGTATCGTGAGAGTCACTTTTTTGGTCTACATGCAACACCCACAATGAGCCCTTGGGATGCCGTCGAAACCTTTCCTATCCATGTACCTGTCCAAGTGCCTTTTAAATGCTGTGTCGGAACCCTTCTTCAGATTCAGGTTCCAATCCAAAACATCACCTATTCTTTTTCTCCAGAGATGTTGCCTGACCCGCTGAGTTTCTCCAGCTTTTTGTGTCTATTTTCGGGGTAACCCAGCATCTGTAGTTCCTTCCTCCATATTTACTTCTCTGGAAGCTCGTTCCATATACCCATTGAGTTTCTGAGTGAAACGACTGCCCCCTCAAGTTCATATTATATCTTGCCATAAAAATGTATGTCCTCTTGCTTTTGATTCCCCTACCCAAGGTCAAAGACATTCACCCTATTTGTTCCCCTCATAGGGTCATAGAGTCATACAGTGTGGAAACAGGCCCTTCGGCCCAACTTGCCCACACCAGCCAACATTGTCCCAGCTACACTTGTCCCACTTGCCTGCGCTTGGTCCATATCCCTCCAAACCTGTCCCTTCCATGTACCTGTCTAACTGTCTCTTAAACGATAGACAATAGACAATAGTTTGCAGGAGACAATAATAATGCAGGAGTAGGCCATTCGGCTCTTCGAGCCAGCACCGTCATTCAATGTGATCATGACTGATCATAAAGACCGGAAAGATAATCTGTCCATTTCCCTCCACAGATGCTGCTAGACCCACTGAGGGGATAGTCCCAGCCTCAACTACCTCCTCTGGTAGCTTGTTCCATACACCCACCACCCTTCGTGTGACAAAGTTACCCCTCTGATTCCTATTAAATCTTTTCCCCTTCACCTTGAACCTATGTCCTCTGGTCCTCGATTCCTCTTCTCTGGGCAAGAGACTCTGGGCATCTACCAGATCTATTCCTCTCATGATTTTGGACACCTCTATAAGATCCCCCCGCATCCTCCTGGGCTCCATGGAATAGAGACCCAGCCTACTCAACATCTCCCTGCAGCTCACACCCTCTAGTCCTGGCAACATCCTCGTAAATCTTCTCTGAACCTTTTTAAGCTTGACAATATCATTCCTTATAACATGGTGACCAGAACTGAACACAATATTCTAAATTTGGTCTCACCAACGTCTTATACAACTGCAACATGACCACCCAACTTCTATACTCAATACTCTGACTGATGAAGGCCAAAATGCAAAAAAAGCCTTTTTGACCACCTTATCTACCTGTGACTCGACCTTCAAGGAACCATGTACCTGTACTCCTAGATCCCTCTGCTCTACAACACTACCCATATGCCTACCATTTACTGAGTAGGCCCTGCCCTTGTTCGACGTCCCAAAATGCAACACCTCATGATTTTATACACCTCTACAAGATCACCTCAACAGCTTCCTGCACTCCAAGGAATAAAGTCTTAGCCTACTCAACCTCTCCCTATGGCTCAGATTTGTTTTGTAATGTACAAGAACATGTGGTATGGAGTCAATGAATGTGGAACTACTCTAAATATTCTCTCTTTGTAATCAAGGATGTTTCAAGATGGAATACAACAGGTTTTATCTAGTCAGCACATAACTAACACAAGACATAGCAGAGATCATTAATGTTAAATTTAGGTACAGTATGTTGACCACATTACTTCAGAAAGCGACTTCAGTTTTTCCACATCATCAGCACACGGATTCCATTTATAAGAAGTGTTATCTCTGCCACATCTGCATAAATTGAACTCCCTCTGTGGTCCCCAACCGCAAGCCTGGATCCATTATCATCTGCAACCCTCCCTGCCACAGCTTTGACTGGACATTTGTGCCACAGCAGTATGCATAAATGGCTGTCTTCTATACTGTAATATAATTGTGGTGAGAGAGGAGAGATTTAAGAGAATGAAGAGAAATCTCGTTGCTCAGAGGATAGTGATTTTGTAGCATTCTATCACAGAAAATTGTGGAGGCCAAGCACTGAAATTATGTGAGGAGGGAGATTTCTAGACAGAAGCATCAAAGGGTATGAAGAGAATAGGAACATAGACAATAATCAGGACTAAATTGAATGGCTGAGCATCAATGAGATTTGCTGTTCGTCTATTTCCGGGAACCTTCATTTAGTCTAACATCCACTTTAGGTTAGTTTAGAGATGGAAACAGGAAACAGGCCCTTTGGCCCACTGAGTCCATGCTGACCATCGATCACTCATTCACACTTACTTTTTGAAAATCCAGATACGGTACATTGCATTTAATGTTTCTGCCTATAAAACTTGTTGGTTATGCCCCTGTCCCACTTAGGTGATTTTTTAGGCGACTGCAGGTGACTAGTCAGTCGCCACATGGTCGCCGGATGTCGCCCGTATGGCCGTGAGTAGTTTCCTCAGTCGCCCAAATAATCGTAGCGTTTTTCTGGTCACCGCTGGATTTTGAAATGTTCAATACTTTTCGGCAACAGTGGGGTTGACACCAACAAGTGTAGTTTGACTTCTCTTGACGTAGGTGCTGTTGTACCATGATGACGCATGTTGTCGCCAGGATGACGTAGGTTGTCGCTGGTACTGACTTCGTTTTTATTTGTTGTTAAAGTATGATCCTATTTCAATTTTTATGTCGAAGGGGGGTCCAGTCGCCGTTTTTTCAGCGACCTACTACGACAATGACAGTCGCAGGCAGACGCCTAAAAATAGCCTAAGTGGGACAGGCCCATTACATTCTAAAAAGACCATGTTGAATTTATCCAATTGACTTAGTCTGATGAAGGGTCTCGACCTGAAACATCACCCATTCCTTCTCTCCAGAGATGCTGCCTGTTACTCCAGCATTTTGTGTCTATCTTTGATTTATTTTATCCCGAATCTCTTTATGCAATCTGGCATTTTTCCTACTTCCGATCTTTGTTTAGTTTAGTTTAGTTTAGTTTAGAGCTACAGCACGGAAACAGGTCCTTCGGCCCAGCTATACCCGTACATTTGCACTATCCTACACTAGGGACAATTTACCATTTTTACCAAAGTCACCGTGCCGCCATTATCCTTTATCAGAAGGTGGTGGATGCCTGGAACACACTGCCAAGGGTAATGGTGGAGGCAGATATGACAGAGGCATTTGAAAGGCATTTAGATAGGCACGATGATATGCGGGGAATGGAGGGATATGTTTTGTTTAGTTTAGTTTAGAGATAAAGAGTAGAAAGAGCCCTTCGGCCCACAGTGTCCGCAACAACCAACAACAATCCCCATACTATCCCCGTTTCCTACAAGGGAGTAGGGGCCATTTACAATTATACCAAGGAAATTAGCCTACAAACCTGCACATCTTTGGAGTGTGGGTGGAAACCGGAGCACCCGGAGAAAACCCGCTCGCAGGTCACGGGGAGAACGTATAAACTCCGTATAGACAGCACCTGTTGTCAGGATCGAACCCGGGTCTCTGGTGCTGTAAGGCAACAACTCCACCGCTGCCCCACCGTGTCACTTACTTTTTGAAATTCCAGATACATTGCATCCAATGTATCTGCTTCTTGTTGTTTACATTCTCAAAAAGCTATGTTGATTCATCCCCAGATCCTGTTCACTGGTTCTTTATGGAATCTGGCATTTTTCCTACTTCCAATGTCGAATCTACTTGCCACTCCTCCTAAAAATGGAAAGTTGCTGGAAGAACTTAGCCAGCCAGGCAGCAAAATGAACAGCCGATGTTTCGGGTCAAGGCAGTTCATCTGGTTTGAGTCCAGATGAAAGGTCTCACCCTGAAGCTTTGACTGTCCAATTCCCTCTGCAGATGCTGCCTGACCCACTGAGTTATTTCAGCATCTTTCCTGTATTCGTTCTATATACCATTATCTGCAATCTCTTGTGCTGCCTAGCCTCGAGTTCTGTTTTCTCCCTCCTGCCTTCCTTGAATACTGGAATAGTTTACTACCTACCAATCTGCAAAGAGATTAGTTTCGAGATACAGCATGGAAACAGGTCCTAATGAGTCCATTGAGCACCCATTCGCACACTAGTTCCCTACACACTAGAGGCGATTTACAGCGGCCAATTAGCTGACAAACCCACACATCTTTGGGATAGGGGAGAAAACTGGAGCACCTGGAGGAAAGCCACCCTGTCACAGGGAGAATGAGCAAACTCCACACACAGACAGTGCCCGAGCTTAGGATTGAACTGTGCCGCCCATTATCCAAATTTAAGGATATTCCAAAATTTAAGGAAAACTGGAGCCAATGGTTTTCAACCTCAAGGATGTATGCTATCTAGTCCAGGGAATGTGTCAGATTTATCTAATTAATAATGAATAATTCCTGTACTACTTCTTTACAGCTGCTAAATCCGATTTAGTAGTGCCCATTCGTAATTAAATCCATGCTTTTTTGGAATATTTCTTCAGTGTTCTACTGTGAAAACAAGATGAAATCTATATAATTAAAAGTCTCATCTTGACCACTTCCTGTCTGTGCTGTATATTGATTTTAGAAAAAACGCTACCCTGTATCGATGTGATTTTTGGCCATCTTCCTCACAGTCCTCCTCTGCTGAGGCAGCCCCGAGGGTTTTTCCCATCGATGGAAAATAAAAAAGTTATGAATGTTTAAAAAACCTTGAGATCAGCCGATTGGTTCTCTCGTCTGTCAATCACGGCGATTAAGGTTCCGGGGGGGGGTTGCAGGACTATAAAACCCTGGGTGCCTGGACGCGAGTCAGTCACTCTGGAAGATCACGTGGAAGAGGCCACAACTGTCATCCTAAGCTGTGAATCAACTGAACTGTGAGTCTGCAATGTATTTGCAATAAATGATTTGTTAGCCCTTAATGACAATGCCATGAGTTGTTTGGCCTGCTGCCCTGCCTGTGCTTGAAACTGCAATGCTTTATTAGGTCCGTCTGTGTTTGGAAGGAATAAATGCTTTATTAGGTTCGACTGTGTTTGGAAGGAATAAATGCTTTATTAGGTCCGACTGTGTTTAGTCCAAAAGTCCCGCTCATTTTGTGACTTCCCCTTAGTGGACAGATCGCGCTGATTGCGTAATTTCCGGTGAGTACAGAGGTCGCGCTGATTGCGTAATTCCCGGTAAGTGCAGAGGTCACGCTGATTGCGGAAGACCCGCTGACTGCGGAAGCCCCAAAGAGGAGAGGCCGTGTGAGTATTCAAGAAAGTACTACCATATATAAGGTGTGTGAGTCAGTGTGTGTGTGTGTATGTGTGAGTGTATGTGTGTTTGAGTGTATGAGTGTATGAGTGCGTGTGTGTGAGTGTGTGTGTGTGTATGTCTGTGTGTGTGAGTGTGTCTGTGTGTCTGTGTGTGTGTATGTGTGTGTGTGTGTATGTGTGTGTGTGTGAGTGTGAGTGTCTGTGTGTGTATGTGTGTGTATGTGTGTGTGAGTGTGTGCTTGTGTGCGCGCGTGTGTATGTGGGTGTGTGAGTGACTGAGTTAGTGTGTGTGTGTATGTGTGAGGTGGAGGGGGCGTGCGTGTGTGTGTGCGTGTGTGTGTCTGTGTGTGTGTCTGTGTGTGTGTGTGTGTGTGTGTGTGTGTGTGTGTGTGTGTGTGTGTGTGTGAGAGAGTCTGTGTGTGAGTCTGTGTGTGAGTCTGTGTGACTTAGTCTAGTAATTATTACATTTCTCTGCTATTTCCCTATTCAGTGTAATATCTCCCATCTCTGATTGCAACAGATGGGTGCTTACTTTCAATAGGTAACAGAAAGGAACTGTAGATGTTGATTTATTGCAGAGTTAGACACAAAATGCTGGAGAAACTCAGCAGGTCGTGCAGCATCTCTGGAGAAAAAGGATAGGTGACCATTTGGGTCCGGACCCCTGAAGGGTCTCACCTGAAATGCCACCTTTCCATGCAACTCCCTGACTAACTCCAGCATTTTGTGCCTATATTCGGTGTTTTCTTTCATTACACTCCACCTTAGGTTTAGAAGCTTTTACAAACCATGTTTGTATCCCTGGCTAGTATTCTCTCTATCAATTTCTTGTTCAGGCTTTGTTGTTTTCTTAATCCTTTACAATCCTTAGCTTAACATTCTTTTCTGACAACATTATAAGCCTTCTCATCTAATCCAATACCCTGTAACATTCTCATATTAGCCCAGATGCATCACGTTTCTCCGTGTGTTTTTATTCCTTAAAGGAATATCAGTTGCAAATTACACATTATTTTAAGTGTTTGCCATTGCTTAGCAGCTGCCTTATCTTTCATTCAAGTTCCTCAATCTTCCTCAGCCAACTTATTTTTTAATGCTTCGGATTTAAGCTTCAGTAACAGAACTAGCTAAATCATGATTCCATCACACTAGGATCATTCCTTACCTCTTTTACCACATTTATGAATGCAGGTTAGGTAACTTCATGTAATTATAATCAATAATGTGCATAAAATAACAGTCATTTGGGTGGCTCAGTGGTGCAGCTGCTGGAGCTGTTGCCTCACAGCGCCAGAGACCTGAGTTCGATCCTGACCTCAGGTTATTTTACATGAATCTATGTAGTTTGCACTTTCACCCTGTTACCATGTGAGCTTCCTCCAAAGATGTGTGGTTTGTAGCTTAATTGGCCTCTGTAAAATTGCCCCTGGTGTGTAGCGAGTGGACATGAATGTGGGTTAACATAGAATTAGTGTGAATGGGTAATGATAGTCAGCATGGACTCAGTGGGCTGTTGGGCCTGTTTCGTTGCTGTATCTTTAAAACAAATTGCTGCAATACAGTCAACAAGCTTAATTAACAGAAGAATTATCCAAACGTGGCGTTACCAGTGTAGTTAATATATGTACCCTTAGCTTAAAAGCTGATTTAGTATTCAAGGTATTCTAAACAACAAGTGACTCCAATTTACCTAGTTACATGCTCAAAAAAATGTGGAGAGCAGAATGATCTGGGTCTATGATGATTGAATGGGTTTGGCTGCAGTTATTTAGATTGGATTGGATACCTTCAAAGAGAATATTGGTAAATGAGGGTGGTAAGACTCTACAACAAGGGTCTTACCACCCTCATTCCAGTATTTGATAAGGTCCCATAGGAATCATATAACAATTACAGCACATGGAAACAGGCCATCTCTGCCCTACAAAAATTGGTTGGCAGACAACAAATTTTTTTTTTTCCCCTTGGGTCCCTTTCAGAATGGCAGGCAGTGCACTCATACTCAAGGCTAACCCTCCACAGCTATTTCATATACATATGATTTAAAATGAAGGGATTACATTTTTAAATGATACCAATGAACCTGCCTCCACCACTGTGAACTGGGAGCTCATTCCACACCGCCACCACTCTCGACGTAAAGAAGTTGGGTGATATTACCCTAAACTTCTGATAATCCCCATGTCCTCTTGTTTGAATCTTCCCTAGTTCTTAAGGAAGTAGCTCCAGAAATAGTCCACATGCAACTCTGTCTATCATCATTCAAACTCTTTCTATCTGGAGTCCCCCCTGAACCTTCTGCGCTCCAGCAAATAAAGACCTCACTTTTTAAACCTATCTCTGTAACTTAATTGTTGAATTAAAGACCAGGTCTAACATTCTAGGGAATCTCCTCTGAGTCAATTATTAAAGATTCTCTTTGCAGGTATCCAATCCAATCTAAATAACTGCAGCCAAACCCATTCAATCATCATAGACCCAGATCATTCTGCACTCCACATTTTTTTGAGCATGTAACTAGGAAAATGGACAAGGGAGAGCCAGTGGATGTAGTGTACCTGGACTTTCAGAAAGTATTTGATAAGGTCCCACATAGGAGATCAGTGGGCAAAATTAGAGCACATGGTATTGGGGGTAGGGTGCTGACATGGATAGAAAATTGGTTGGCAGACAGGAAACAAAGAGTAGGGATTAATGGGTCCCTTTCAGAATGGCAGGCAGTGACTAGTGGGGCACCTCAAGGCTCGGTGCTGGGACCACAGCTATTTACAATATACATCAATGATTTAAAATGAAGGGATTACATTAGCAAATTTGCAAATGACACAATGCTGGGTAGCACTGTGAACTGTGGGGAGGATGCTATGAGAATGCAGGGCGACTTGGACAAGGCTGGGTGAGTGGGCAAATATTTGGCAGATGCAGTTTAATGTGGATAAATGTGAGGTTATCCACTTTGGTGGCAAGAACAGGGAGGCAGATTGTTTGAATGGTGTCAAGTTAGGAAAAGGGGAAGTACAACAAGATCTGGGCGTCCTACTGCATCAGTCACTGAAAGTAAGCATGCATATACATCAGGCAGTGAAGAAAGCGAATGGCATGTTGGCCTTCATAACAAGAGGAGTTGAGTATAAGAACAAAGAGGTCCTTCTGCAGTTGTACAGGGCCCTAATGAGGCCACACCTGGAATATTGTGTGCAGTTTAGGTCTCCAAATTTGTGGAAGAACATTCTTGCTAGTGCAGTGTAGGTTCACGAGTTTAATTCCCGGGATGGCTGGACTGTCATATGTTGAAAGAATGGAGCGACTGGACTTGTATACACTGGAATTTAGAAGGATGAGAGGGTAACTTAGTGAAACGTATAAGCTAATAAAGGAATTGGACATGCTAGAGGCAGGAAACATGTTCCCGATGTTGGGGGAGTGTAGAACCAGGGGCCACAGTTTAAGAATAAGGGGTAGACCATTTAGAACGGAGATGAGGAAACACTTTTTCACACAGAGTTGTGTATTTGTGGAATTCTCTGCCTCAGAAGACAGTGGAGGCCGATTCTCTGGATGATTGCAAGAGAGAGTTAGATACAGCTCTTAAAGATAGCAGAGTCAAGGGATATGAGGAGAAGGCAAGAACGGGATACTGATTGTGGATGAATTGCCATGATCACGTTGAATGGCGGTGCTGGCTCGAACGGCCGAATGACCTACTCCTGCACCTATTGTCTATTGTCTAAAAACCTTTCAGCACTTAATACATTGCCTCCCGGCAGATTAACAAATTATTTGGTGTTAACATTACCAATGATGTCCTAGACCAACCACAATAATGTGACAAGTCAAGAAGCCACACCAACGCCTAGAGTCATAGAATGATACAGCGTGGAAACAGGCCCTTCGGCCCAACTTGCCCCCACTGGCCAACATGTCCCAGCAACACTAGTCCCACTTGCCTCCACTTGGTCCATATCCCTCCAAACCTGTCCTATCCATGTACTTGTCTAACTGTTTCTTAAACCAGGGGCGTCCAAAGCTTTCAGCATGAGGGCCACATTATATATTTGGCACCCATTTGTGCGGGCCGTAAGAAAAAAAGTCACACACACGTATAGACACACACACACTCACATAGAAACGCGCACCCACACACACGTGGACTCCCACATACCGAAACACAGACACATAGACCAGCACACTGACACATACACACACAAACACAGGGACCGACAGACAGACAGAGACAGACACACATACAGGCTCTCTCACACTCTATCTCTATGTCTCTCTCCTTCAAAGGGCAGGAGAGGATTCCCCTGTCCGCGCCGGCACGCGCCTGTGGTGACCCAGTCAAAGGGTCCAGGTCAGTGTGGCGACCCAGAGCGGGAGCTGTTCACGGGTCACCCTCATGGGGGGAGACCGCTACACACCGACACTGGCAGACCCTGCCGCCAACTGGCTTCCCCCTCCCCCTCGCTCCACTCCCCACCCTATGTTACCACCCCGCACACTTGCCTTTGCAACACAGGAACAGTAGCACGGTGGCGCAGCGGTAGAGTCGCTGCCTCACAGTGCCAGAGATCTGGGTTCCATCCTGACTGCGGGTGCTATCTGTACGGAGTTTGTACCTGCGTGCGTTTTCTCCGGGTACTCTAGTTTCCTCCCAGACTCCATGTTTGCAGGTTTGTACCGAGTGTGCTATTGCGTACGGGCATCGCTTCGACTTGATGAAGGGCCTGTTTCCGTGCAGTATCTCTAAAGCCGCTCTACCACAGAACCCGCGAAACAGCTCGCCGCACGGAACGTGTTAAGAGCTTGCTGTGGATCGGATAAAATCTTGTGTCTGGCCAGATGTTGCCCGCGGACCATATTTTGGAGACCCCAATCTTAAACGATGGGATAGTCCCAGCCTCAATTATCTCCTCTGGCAGCTTGTTCCATACACCCACCACCCTTTGTGTGAAAAAGTTATCCCTCAGATTCCTATTTAATCTTTTCCACTTCACCTTGAACCCATGTCCTCTGGTTCTCGATTCCCCTACTCTAGGCAAGAGACTCTGTGCATCTACCCAATCTATTCCTCTCATGATTTTATACACCTCTATAAGATCACCCCTCATCCTACCTGCTCTCCAAGGAATAGAGGCCCAGCCTACTCAACCTCTCCCAATAACTCACACCCTCTAGTCCTGGCAACATCCTTGTAAATCTTTTCTGAACTCTTTCAAGCTTGACAATATCTTTCCTATAACATGTTACCAAGAACTGAACACAATATTCTAAATGCAGTCTCACCAACATCTTATACAACTACACAATGACCTCCCAACTTCTATACTCAATACTCTGACTGATGAAGGCCAATGTGCCAAAAGCTGTTTTGACCACATTATCTACCTGCGACTCGGCCTTTAAGGAACCATGCACCTGTACTCCTAGATCCCTCTGCCCTACAACACTACCCAGTTGCCTACCATTCACTGTGTAGGTCCTGCCCTTGTTAGACATCCCAAAATGCAACACCTCACACTTCTCTGTATTAAATTCCATCAACCATGCCTCAGCCCAGCTGCCCAATCGACCCATATCCTGCTGCAATTTTTCACAACCATCTTCACTATCTGCAAAACCACTCACTTTTGTATCATCAGCCAACTGTACTCCCCGACGAGACCGAGGCAATTCAGCATGTCTCCAGTGCCTCTTACAAACTTTTACAGATGCACCATAGAAAGCATACTGTCGGGTTACATCACAACTAGGTTTGGGAACAGCTCTCCCCAAGATGCAGAGAGTTGTGGATGTAGCCCAGTCCATCACACAGACCAGACTCCCCTCCACTGACTCCATCTACACTTCACTCTGCCTCAGAAAATCCGCCAACATAATCAAAGACTTTTCTGATCTCATTCCTTCTTCTCTCTGCTCCCGTCCAGCAGAAGGGACTGAAACTTGAAAGCGTGCACCACCAGATTCAGGAACAGCTTCTTTTCTTCTGTTATCAGGCTTGTGATAAGCTAAGGTACTGTTCAATTCACCTCTACCAAATTGTGGACTTTGGACTTTGCCACTTGAACTGGTGCGCTACAATGCTGAGAACTATATTCTGCACTCTGTATCTTCCCCTTTGCTCCATCTATTTTACCTCACTATGAGCTGATTGTACGATATATCTGATATACGGTATGACTGGTGCACGGTATATCTGATCTAACATAGAAAATAGGTGCAGGAGGAGGCCATTCGGCCCTTCGAGCCAGCATCGCCATTCATTGTGATCATGGCTGATCGTCCCCAATCAACAACCAGTGCCCGCCTTCTCCCCATATCCCTTGATTCCACCTAGAGCTCTATCTAACTCTCTCTTAAATCCATCCAGTGATTTGGCCTCCACTGCCCTCTCTGGCAGGGAATTCCACAAATTCACAACTCTCTGAGTGAAAACGTTTTTTCTCACCTCAGTCTTAAATGGTCTCCCCTTTATTCTAAAACTGTGGCAGCTGGTTCTGGACTCACCCAATATTGGGAACATTTTTCCTGCATCTAGCTTGTCAAGTCCTTTTATAATTTTATATGTTTCTATATGATCCCCCTCATCCTTCTAAACTCCAGTGAATACAAGCCTAGTCTTTTCAATCTTTCCTCATATGACAGTCCTGCCATCCCACGGATCAATCTCGTGAACCTACGCTGCACTGCCTCAATTTGTTTGGACAGAATGCAAAACTAAGCTTTGCACTGTATCTCGGTACACGTGACAACAATAAAACTTAACCTAACATGAATTGAAACCTCCCAACATTAATGGAAATAACCACACCCTGATCCTAGCTACAGTCTTTATTCCAGATATTTCCTATATCTGCCACGCCAGTGGGCTTAAGCACATACCTTGCAGATGCTGTAGTGCTCAAACAGGGAGAGCAGTCCAATGTCACTGCGCCCCGAAATTCCTTTGAGGACTGTGATATTGCCGTTGCCAGAATCCAGCTCAACAACGTCGTTGAAAACATTGGACACAGCTTTACCTGTTAACAACAGGTTCACAAGTTCCTGAGGGAGAAGCAAAATACATTTCTTATTCCCAGTTTACTAGTGGAAGTGCCCCATTTTGTGAGTTCAGGTTTAGCTTAGTTTAGTTTAATTTAGTTTAGAGAAACAGCATGGAAACAGGCCATTCAGCCCACCGAGTCCACGCCAACAAACAATCCCCATACATTTGCACTATCCTACACACTGGGGACAATTTATATTTTTTACTGAAGCCAATTAACCTACAAACCTGTATCCCTTTGGAGTTTGGGAGGAAACTGGAACACTCGGAGAAAACCCACACGGTCACTGGGAATATATACAAACTCTGTACAGACAGCACCCGTAATCAGGATTGAGCCTGGGTCTCTAGTGCTTTAAAGCAGCGGCTCCACTGCAGCGCCACCGTGTCACCCTGTTGTTGGCCAATAGTTCAAAATACCGCTCGAGAGAGCACAGCTCATTATCTAGCCCGCACCATTAGACCTGTTGACTTGCCAATGAATTGTTAAACGAGGGCTGTCTAGCTGCTCAGCTCGTTGTACAGTGGCACAGCTGGTCGAGATGCTGCTTCACTACACAAGAGACCTGGGTTTGATTCCGATCTTGGGTGTGGAGTTTGTGCGTTCTGCCTGTGACCTCGTGCTTCGGTTTCCTCTCATGTCCCAACGCTGTGCGGGTCTTTGGCTTCTGTAAAAAAAATTGCCCCTAATGTGCAGGGAATGGATGAGAAAGTGGGATAACATGGAACTAGTGTGAACGGGTTATCGATGGTCGGCATGAACTCGGTGGGCCAAATAGGCTGTTTCCATGCGCCGTCTCGGAACTGAACAAAACAAAGGACAAGAAGGGTGATCCAGCCAGCACTCATCTCTCAACAAACACTACTAAAAATCAGATAACTGTTCATTCATGTCAGTGCCATTTGCAAATTGGCAGTAGCATTTGCCAAAATTACAACTGAGAACTCAAGCCAAAAGTTTCTCAATTATACGAGTCCTTGCATTCACCTGGGAGAACGGGTTTCGTAACTCGTCTGAAAGTGAGCACTTATGACAGCAGTGCTTTTAATGGTGCCCTCAATACTGCACAGCACAGCCTGCCAAGGTCTTTCTGCTCCAGTCTGTGAGTCTGATACTTGAAGCCATAATCTTCAAACTATGAGGTGACAGTGCTCCCCACCGTGCTGCTCATCAGCGTGCAACTTATCCACAAATTATTCCCGGGACCTCTGAGGATCCAGTCCAAACACAGTTTCCGCAGCTCCAGGGACGGCAGGTGTGTCGACCTGAATATAAGATGAAAGCCAAGCCCAGAGTGCACAGAGCTTCCATCAACGTTCGTCCAAAGTCTGCTCGACACCAGGAGGCTTGGCAAATATTCAGAAAAACAACCAACCAAAACCATTCAGTAACCAATACACAGTTGTCCTGCTGGTTTCTAGAGATTTAATTAAGTGGACTGATTAATTCAAATAGCATCATAAGATTAATCAAGTTCACTTCTTAAAAACCTGGACAGCCACAAAAGGCTGTGGAGGCCAAGTCAATGGTATTTTTAAGGCAGGGATACAGTGCCCTCCATAATGTTTGGCACAAAGACCCATCTTTTATTTATTTGCCTCTGTCCTCAGGGAGCAGGGAAGGTCTATACTGCAGTTGTACAGGGTCTTGATGAGACCACACCTGGAGTATTGTGTACAGTTTTGGTCTCCTAATCTGAGGAAAGACATTCTTGCCATAGAGGGAGTACGGAGAAGGTTCACCAGACTGATTCCTGAGATGTCAGGACTTTCATATGAAAAAAGACTGGATAGACTCGGCTTGTACTCGCTAGAATTTAGAAGATTGAGCGGGGATCTAATAGAAACGTACAAAATTCTTAAGGGGTTGGACAGGCTAGATGCAGGAAGATTGTTCCCGATGTTGGGGAAGTCCAGAACAAGGGGTCACGGTTTAAGGATAAGGGGGAAATCTTTTAGGACCGAGATGAGGAAATCATTTTTCACACACAGAGAGTGGTGAATCTCTGGAATTCTCTGCCACATAAGGTAGTTCTGCCACAGAGGCCAGTTCATTGGCTATATTTAAGAGTGAGTTAGATGTGGCCCTTGTGGCTAAAGGGATCAGGGGGTATGGAGAAGGCAGGTACAGGATACTGAGTTGGATGATCAGCCATAATCATATTGAATGGCAGTGCAGGCTCGAAGGGCCTAATGGCCTACTCCTGCACCTATTTTCTATGCTTCCACAATTTGAGATTTGTAATAGAAAAAGATCACATGGTTGAAGTGCACTTGTCAGATTTTATTTAAGAGTATTTTTATACATTTTGGTTTCACCATGTAGAAATTACAGCTGTGTTTATACATAGTCCCCCCTTTTCAGGGCACCATAATGTTTGGGACACATGGCTTCACAGGTGTTTGTAATTGCTCAGGTGTGTTTAAATGCCTCCTTAATGCAGGTATGAGAGAGCTCTCAGCACCTAGTCTTTCCTCCAGTCTTTCCATCACTTTTGAAATTTTTTATTGCTGTTTATCAACACGAGGACCAAAGTTGTGCCAATGAAAGTCAAAGAAGCCATTATGAGACTGAGAAACAAGAATAAAACTGTTAGTGACATCAGCCAAACCTTAGGCTTACCAAAATCAACTGTTTGGAACATCATTAAGAAGAAAGAGAGCACTGGTGAGCTTACTAATCACAAAGGGACTGGCAGGCCAAGGAAGACCTCCACAATTGATGACAGAAGAATTCTCTCTATAATAAAGAAAAATCCCCAAACACCTGTCTGACAAATCAGAAACAATCTTCAGGAGTTAGGTGTGGATTTGTCAATGACCAGTGTCCGCTGAAGACTTCATGAATGGAAATACAAAGGCTACACTGCAAGATGCACACCACTGGTTAGCTGCAAAAATAGGATGGCCAGGTTACAGTTTGCCAAGAAGTACTCAAAAGAGCAACCACAGTTCTGGAAAAAGGTCTTGTGGACAGATGAGACGAAGGTTAGCATATCACCCCATCTGTGAAACATGGTGGTGGGGGTGTTATGGCCTGGGCATGTATGGCTGCTGAAGGTACTGGCTCACTTATCTTCATTGAGTGAGAACCTAGTGGGATAACATAGAACTAGTGTGAACGGGTGAGCAATGGTCAGTGTGGATTCAGTGAGCCGATGGGCCTGTTTCCATGCTGTGTCTTTCACTCAATCAATTAGTCCAGGGCAAACATGAGAAAATAACCTATTTATAAATCATAACATTAATGTGTAACACAGCGAAAAAAGACAGAAAGTTCTGGAGTCAGCGAGTCAGGCAGCATCTCTGGAGAACATGGATAGGTGATGTTTTGGGTTGGATCTTTCTTCAGACTCATAAGTAACTTGCAGCATACTTTTCAACATCTGCTGGATGGCTGAATTCAGTTAGATCGCCACAAATAGATCGCTACATACTACAAATCACCTCCGTTTTCTGGGTGAAGAAAGCAAGTTATATGCAGCCAGCTTGTTCACATAGATAGAAAGTTGAGCTTTCAAATCCCATTCAAAGACTCGAGCATAAGCATTAATGTATGAGTGCTTCCGTGGATTGTCATCTTGTCGTGGTGGAGAAGCTTGTGTGGACCTGAGAGCAATCCAACCAAGACCTCAACGGTGGAACAGGCAGAGGATGATGGCTGACCTTAATGGAACGTCACAACGGCTGGGAAGGCAGATGAAGGCTGCAGCAGAAAAGGGTCTCCGGTCATCTTGGACTCCATGCCACTGGATCCTGACCCAGATCTATCAAGGACCGTGGGGTGGCTGTCTGTGCATCATTCTCCCCACATTAAATAAAGTCACGCACAGGCGTCCTCCATATAGGGAATAGCTCCCTGGAGACATCCATGGTCAGCCATAACCGAAGGGGGCCTAAGAAGAAGATGAGTGTTTGACTGCACTGGGTCTGTACTCACTGGAGTTTAGTGGATGAGGGGGGACCTTATTGAAACTTCCCAAATAGTGGATGGTCTGGATAGAGTGGATGCGGAGAGGATGTTTCCACTCATGGGTGGACATAGCGAACTTCAGAGTTTTGAACCAGAGGGCAGAGCCTCAGAATAAAAGGACGTAACTTTAGAAAGGAGGTGAGGAGGAATTTCTTTAGTCAGAAGGTGGTGAATCTGTGGAATTCAATGCTAGACAGCTGTGGAGGCCAAGTCATTGGGTATTTTCAAGGCAGAGATTGACAGCTTCTTGATTTGTGCAGGTGTCAAGGGTTATGAGAAGGCAGGAGAATGGGGTTGAGAGGGAAAGATTGATCAACCATGATTGAATGGCTCAATAGTTTACTTCTGCTCTTCTGACGTGAACTTCATTCACATGCAAACCCAAAACTTTAACTGCTGCTTTCACCACAGTTGCTACCTGACCTGGTAGGTATTTCCAACTTTAATGATGAAATGCCCTGTTAGATTTTCAGATGACTTTTTAAAGAACCGTCGGAGCGAGGGCCGGATCGAGGGCCTGCTGGTACATAGCGGTCAGTGTGGAACGCAGAGCACGGAAGCAGATCTGTTGCAAGAAGTGGGTGGATTGACCCGAAACTTCACCTATCCATGTTCCCCAGAGGTGCTGCCTGACCCGCTGAGTTACTCCAGCACTTTGTGTCTTTTTTTTGTCAACCAGCATCTGCAGTAAACCAGTATCTGCAGTCTGAAGAAGGGTTTCGGCCCGAAACGGTGCCTATTTCCGTCGCTGCATAGATGCTGCTGCACCCGCTGAGTTTCTCCAGCGCTTATGTCTACCTTCGATTTTCCAGCATCTGCAGTTCCTTCTTAAACACATCTGCAGTTCCTGTTTTTTTCTCCCAAACACTCATTGATGGAAAGGTCCCGACTCGAAACATTACCTATCCACGTTCACCAGAGATGCTGCCTGACCCATTGAGTTACTCCAGCACTTTGTGCTCTTTTTAAAGAACGGTCTGCCTGCTCAGAGGATGGCACAGCAGGAGACGAGGAGGCAAGAAGGACGATGGAGAAATGGCAGAGGAAGAGTTGGGTCACTGATCAGTTGTCATGGAACGGCAGGACAGATTAAAAGAATGACATAGCACAGTGCTTTCCTATAAATGCACTCCAGCTACTGTGCTGCCCAATATTTATCTGTCAATAAACATTACCGAAATAGATGATTAGGTCATTAATCCACAGTTATTTGTGCAGTGCTATTTTGCACAAATGGGGGTCAGTTAAAATGTATCCAATTACATTGCTAACGTTCTGGAAATAGCAGGTAGCCATTCTGCACTACTAGTCTCCCCAAATGAGATCATGGAATATTGTTGTTTAGTTTAGAGGTACAGTGTGGAAACAGGCCCTTTGGTCCACCGAGTCCGTGCTAACCACAATCTCCCGTACACTAGTTCTATCCTAGGCACTTGGGACAATTTACACAAGCCAATTAATCTACAAACCTGCACGTCTTTGGAATGTGGGAGGAAACCGGAGCACCCGGAGGAAATCGGGTGGCACCATCGAGTGTGGCAGCCTCGCCAGCAGCTGTCCGTCCTCTCACACTTTTTGTTACTTTTAGTGTGTCTAAAAGTATGTTTTTAAAGGTTTCCTAGTCTTTTTTATGTGGGGGGGGGGGGGGGGGGGGGGGGGGGGGAAATGGGGGGGGGGGGGGGGGGGGGGGGGGGGGGGGGTGGGGGGGGGGGGGAGGGGGAAATGGGGGGGGAAACCGTTTCCAAGTCACTTCCTGGTTGTAGATGCATCATTTTTCCGAGTCACATCTTTGTCCCCCCTCGCGGCCTACCATTTGGATTGGCGAGGCCTTTCCTGCCGGAGACCGGCCAGAGCTTCAGCAGTGGCGCAGCACTGAATTCCATTGCGCAGCGGGACAATGCCTTACCGGGGATCGCTGTGTTGGAGCTCCAGAGTGCTGGGCCTGCTGATTTGAACACCGTGGAGCAGTGCTTTGCGGAGTTTCTAACCGCGGGTGGCGCTGACTTTAACATGGCGGAGTCCTGGGATCTTTTGCCGAAGGTCGCCAGTGTTGAATCTCTGCCTAGCTCGGCCTGTGGACTTCGGGAGCCGCGGTAAGAAGTGGCCGATTCGGAAACTCCAAGCCGCTGAGTGTGTTCTTCCATTCCGACGCCGGAGCTCTGATCATCCCGGCTAAAGGGTCTGAACATTGGGCTGCCGTAGCGGCGAAAGCGGAGGGCTCAAAGGCCCTGACCACGGGTGAACAAAGAGGAAGATATCTTGCCTTCCCTCACAGTGAGAAACATTGATTCTGCTGTGTGGGGATGTTCATGGTAAATTCTATTGTGTATTGTGTTATTTTTATTCGTATGGCTGTATGGTAACTCAAATCTCACTGTACTAATTGGTGCATGTGGCAATAAACGTAACTTGAACTTGAAATCCATGGAGACCACGGAGACCATACAGACATGACCCGTTGTCTCCATTGAACCCACGTTTCTGGCGCTGGAAGGCAGCACTCTACCGCTGCACCACTGAGGCCTAACTCCATGCAATTGTCTTTTGACAAAATCCCTTATCATCTTTGGTCACTAAAAATCCATCAATGCACCACTGACATTTACAATTGAAATTGCTACATTTGCTATCCGCAGAAAAAGTTCCAAACTTCTGTGAACTTTTGAATGTGGATGTGCTGACAAACTTCATTGGTGATATGCCTTCATTAGAGAGATATAGAGCAATATTACAATTTCACTGCGATTTCCTTTCTTGCAGAGTCATACACCATGGAAACAAGCTTCGTGGCTCATTACGCCTGCACAAGTCATGATCCCTAATAATCCATGCATTGGCAATTCAAGTGCTCCTCTAGATGTTTTGTGAATGTTGTGAGAATACCCGACTCCATCAACCCATCAAGCAGTGTTTCAGAAAGCAACCATTCCTTACAAAAACCAAATCCGCAAATTCCCTAAAGTTCAGTTTAAACCTATGCCCTTCTATTGTGGACACCTTCGCAGAAGGGAAAACATTTCTACTGTCTACCTTATCCATGCACTTATCATTTTGGATCATAGTCACATAACAAGGAAACAGCCTCTTCAATCTAAACTTGCCCATGCCAACCAAGATGCCCCATCTAAGCTGCATTTGGCCCATACCCCTTTAAACCTTTCCTATTCATGTACGTGTCCAAATGTCTTTTAAATATTGTTATAGTACCTGCCGTCGTTACATGTACCCACCACTGTGTGAAAAAGTTGCCCCTCAGATTTTTATTACATTTTTCCCCTCTCACCTTAAACCAATGTCCTCTGATTTTTGATTGCCCTATGAGTAAAAGACTCTGTGCATCTGCATCATCTATTACCCTCATGACTTTACCAACAAATGTCAATCAGGAAACTCCTAAAGGGCCTGTCCCACTTTCACGAGGCAATTCATGAAATCTCCCGAGTTTTCCCCATTGATTCAAACTCGCAGAATGTTCGTAACGAGTCCGTAGGAGGTCGTAGGAGTTTGTAGATATATTGTAGTGGCTCGTTATGCTAGCCACAGGTACTCGTGGCATCAGGTAAGTCGGGACGTTTTTTCCAGCCTGATAAAAAATGTCCACGAGTAAAAAAAATGGTTGGGATGAAAGAAATTGCAACTTTTTACTCGTAAGGAAGGCATCGAAATAGTTGTGGAAATTCGTAGACATACTCGTAGGAGTTCGTGAAGGTCGTAGGAGTTCGTAGATTACCACGATCTTAATTTTTTGTTTAGGTCCTTTAAACTTGGCCGAGGTTTCGAATTAAGTCGTGAAAGTGGGACAGGCCCTTAAGCCTCCTCCGCTCCCCAAAGAAAACAAACCCCATCTGATTTTCCCTCTCTCCCATTTCTGAGTACTGATGTAGCTGGAGGCATAACTTTGCTTCTCCTTTCACAGATGCTTCTTGAACTGCCGAGTATTTCCGGTATTCTCTATTTTTATTTTAGACTTCTAACTATATGGCAGCATCAGAGACCCGGGTTCGATCCTGACCTCAGGTGCTGTCTTGTGTGGATTTGCATGTTCTCCCTGTGACCATGCACGATTCAGATTCAGATTCAGATTCAAATTTTATTGTCATTGTGCAATGTACAGTACGACAAAATGCAGTTAGCATCTCCCTGGAAGAGCGACATAGAATATGAGCAATAAATAAATCTATTTACGTGCATACAGTCAACGGAGAGTCCGGCAACGGAGAGTCCTGTAGCGCCTCCCGGATGGTAGGAGGGTAAAGAGTCTGTGGTTGGGGTGAGAGCAGTCCTTGGCGATGCTGAGCGCCCTTCGCAGACATTGCTTGCTTTGGACAGACTCGATGGAGGGGAGTGAGGAACCGGTGATGCGTTGGGCAATTTTCACCACCCGCTGCAGTGCTTTCCGGTCGGAGACAGAACAGTTGCCATACCATACTGTGATGCAGTTGATAAGGATGCTCTCGATGGTGCAGCGGTAGAAGTTCACCAGGATCTGAGGAGACAGATGGACCTTCTTCAGTCTCCTCAGGAAGAAGAGACGCTGGTGAGCCTTCTTGACCAGAGTTGAAGTATTGTGGGACCAAGAGAGGTCATCGGAGATGTTGCCCCCCAGAAACCTGAAACTGGAAACGCGTTCCACCTCCGTCCCGTTAATGTGGATGGGGGTGTGCGTGCCGCCCCTAGACTTTCTGAAGTCTACAATGAGCTCCTTGGTCTTCTTGGAGTTAAGGGCCAGGTTGTTGTCAGCACACCATGCTGCTAGGAGCTGGACCTCCTCCCTATAGGCCGACTCATCGTTGTTGCTGATGAGGCCAATCTGGATGCACTGGTTCTGACCCACATCCCATAAACATGCAGATTTGCAGGTCAATTGACCTCCAAGACAACAATTTTTTACATTTCAGAATTCCAGTATGTTTCCTTTTCTGACTAAGATCAACACAGATACGGAATTGAACTTCTGAATTTCAATATGCTTAGGTAGACTTTTTGACATGCTATTGCTGATAAGGACACAGCCCCAGACCATCAAAGAAACCAACCTCCCTTCCATTGACTCCATCTACACTTCACGCTGCCTCAGCAAGGCCAGCAGCATAATCAAGGACTAGTCACACTCCCTCTTTTTCCCCTTCCCAAGGCAAGAGGTTGTGAAAACGTATACCTCCAGATTCAGGAGTAGTTTGTTCCCAGCTGTTATCAGGCATCTGAACCCTCTCACCTACTAGAGAGCGGTCCTGAGCTTCTATCTACCTCATTGGAGACACTCGGACTATCTTCAATCAAACTTTACTGAACTTTATCTTGCACTAAACATTATTCCCTTTATCCTCTATCTGTACACTGTGGATGACCCGATTGTAATAATGTATAGTATTTCCGCTGACTGGATAGCACGTAACAAAAAAGCTTTTCACTGGATCTCGTGACAATGAAATAAACTATGTTTTTTAATCAGGCAGAAAAAAATTGTGTCCAATGTGACACTGAGTGCATGGAGGGATTAAGATCTTATGAGATAATGCGATGGGGATACTGAATTGTTAGACTAATTGAAGGCTCATGCACAACCATGCGTGTATAGCCAATTGTTAAGTCTCCTTTCTTACAAAACATACCCACAATATCTGGCACTACAAGGTAATCTAAAGATAAGGAAAGAGGCTTTTCTATTAATATATTAAAGTAGGAGTTACAGAGGGTGGAATATATAAACACAATATCTATTACTAGAAGGTACACAAAAAAGCTGGAGAAGAAGGGCCGAAACCCTTCAGAAGAAAGGTTTCGGCCCGAAACGTTGCCTACTTCCTTCGCTCCATAGATGCTGCTGCACCCGCTGAGTTTCTCCAGCTTTTTTGTGTACCTTCGATTTTCCAGCATCTGCAGTTCCTTCTTAAACACATCTATTACTAGATGTTCCCTGCACATTGTACTTGTGGTACACATTACTAATAAATCCCTTACTTTTAATTCTAAAGTACATCAATCCAGATGATAGTGCCGCAGCGGTAGAGTTGCTGCCTCACAGCGCCTTACTGCCCGAACCCGGCAACGGGTGCTGTCTGTACGGAGTTTGCACGTTCTCTCCGTGATCTGCGTGAGTTTTCCCCGGGTGCTCCAGTTTCCCCCCGTACTCCAAAGCCATACAGGTGTGTAGGTTAATTGGCTTTGTATAATTGTAAATTGTCCCTTGTGTGTAGGATGGTGTAGGTGTGTGGTGATCGCTGGTGAGCGCGGACTTGGTGGGCCGCAGGGCCTGTTTCTGCGCTGTAGCTCTAAACTAAACTAAAAAGAATATAAGCGAGAAAAACAAATTTTAAATAATTAAGTATATACCTGGTATCAAATGAACTGATAATAAATGTATTTGTTTATTTTCTTCAGAGGAAATCCCTGGGTAAGGAGCAGGTGTTACTAAGTGAAAATCAATGTTGTGCCACCGGTGAATCTTTTGAGATTAGTTGCCTGGTTCATGGAACAAGTACACTGACTGGTCTCGCATGATGATCTTGTGTAGTTGGAACAGTGACAGTACATTCAGTAACTAGATGAGAACAATGACATTTGCAACCAGAAATTTAGTGGGATCGAAAAATACAAATAAAGGTCCTATATTAGAGACAAGGAATTGCAGATGCTGGAATCTTGATCAGAACACAAAATGCTGGAGGAACTCAGTGGGTCAGGCAGCATCTGTGGAGAGAAATGGACAATGATGTTTCGGAACGGGACTCTTCTTCAGACTGAGTGGGGTCGGAGTGGGGGAGGGACTGGAGAGTAAAGGAAACCCTGACAAGTGATGGTTGGATGCAGGTGAGGGGGGTTAGATTGGCAAATGAGTGGAGTTAAAGCCCTGTCCCACTGTACGAGTTCATTCAAGAGTTTGCCCTGATTCAAACTCGGGAGATTTACGGTAATGGCCGCTCGTAGGTACTCGGGGCTCTCGTGGACATTTTTCAACATGTTGAAAAATTGCAGATGCTGGACATGTTGAAAAATCTTCACGAGTCTTCCCGAGTTTACCGCGTTTCCCGAGTACCTGCCATTAGCGTTACGAGCCGCTAAGATACGTCCCGAGCTCCGACGTACCCGCTACGTACATTCTACGTGTTTACCACGAGTTTGATTCTTTTTTTAAACTCGGGAGAGCTCTTGAATGAACTCGTACAGTGGGACAGGGCTTTAAGTCACACATCAAGAGGTGAAATGGGGACAAAAGGGTACCAAGAGTCAAGAGAGAATCATAGTGTTTAATTGTCAAATGTACCAACAATGGAATAATTAAATTCTTACTTGCAGCAGCATAACAGACCTGGATAGAGTGAATGTGGAAAGGCTGTTTCCACTAGTGGGAGAGTCCAGGACCAGATGCCATAGCCTCAGAATCATAGTATGTAACTTTAGAGATGAGGAGAAATCTTCAGAGGATGGTGAATCTGTGGAATTCATAGCTACAGACGGCTGTGGAGGCCAAGTCAAAGGATATTTTTAAGGTGGAGATCGACAGATTCTTGATGAGTGCGAGTGACAGGTTATAGAGTCATAGAGCGATTCAGTGTGGAAACAGGCCCTTCAGCCTCAGATACCCACACCAGCCAACGTGTTTAGATAAATTTAGAGATACAGCGCGGAAACGGGCCCTTCGGCCCAACGAGTCCGCACTGACCAGCGATCCCAGCACATTAACACTATTCTACACACACTAGGGACAATTTACACTTATACCAAGCCAATTAGCCTACAAACTTGTACGTCTTTGGAGTGTGGGAGGAAACCGAAGATCTCGGAGAAAACCCACGCAGTCACGGGGAGAACAAAATCGGGATTGAATCTGGGTCTCCGGCGCAGCAAGCGCTGTAAGGCAGCAACTTTACCACTGCGCCATTCTGCTGCCCGTGCTACACTAGTCCCACCTGCCTGCGTTTGGTCCATATCCCTCCACTCTTGTCCTATTCACATAATCCGCGTTAAGAAACTTTCTAATGGTTTCTTAAACGTTGGGATAAGCCCAGCCTCAACTACCTCCTCTGGCAGCTTGTTCTGGAAGGGAGAGCATGCAAACTCCACAGACAGCGCCCAATGTCAGGATCACTGGAACCGGTTTTAGTCCTGAACTCAATGTACTTTTATGTTAGATCTGTTAGAATGTGTAGGGCTGCTTTAGGACATAGAGTCATAGTCTTACAGCGTGGAAGCAGACCCTTCGTTCCAACTAGCCCACACTGACCAAAATGCCCCATCTACAGTAGTCCCACCTGCCAGCATTTGGCCAATATCCCTCTAAACCTATCCTATTATGTACCTGTCTAACTATTTCTTAAACGTTGCATTCGTACCTGCCTCAACTACCTCCTCCGGCAGCTCGTTCCACACACCCATCCACCCTTTGTTTAAATAGTTACATCTCAGGTTCCTATTAAATCTTTCCCCCCCTCACTGGAAACCTATGTCCTCTGGTTCTCAATTCCCCTATTCTGGGCAAGAGACACTGTGTATTTATCCGATCTATTCTTCACATGATTTTGTGCACAAAATATATGATGATCCACTCTGGGACCAGCACCTAAACAGTCGCCTGGCTTTGATACCATCTTTGACTACTGTGACTTGATTCCATACATCCTACTCAGTTGCTTGATGTTAAGCAGGAGTTTTACACTAACAAACTAATTCCATTTTGTGTATTTCTATGTCAATAATCCCTGCGATACATCATGGGTGAAGAAGCGGTACCAACCTGTGTACAGTAGCCGTGCGCTCCGATCAGCGTACTGGTGGGGACATCAAAGTCGCATTTTATTCTGCAAATAATTCAAGAAATGTTAACACTTTAAAAGATTGCTTTAAAATTTCTGATGCCCTGTTGACTGTGTGCGCTGATCTACGAACGCAACAAAGCATTAGGGAGATTGTTTAGTTGAACACCTCCGCTCAGTCTGCCTTGGGTACGCAAATACGTTAACTCCCCTTCGTATTCCCATACTGACCTTTCGGTCATGGGCCTCCTCCACTGTCAGAGTGAGACCAAACGCAATTTGGAGGAACAGCACCTCATATTTCGCTTGGGCAGCTTACATTCAAGTGATATTGATTTCTCTAACTTCAAATATCCCTTCTTTTCCCTCTCTCTGTCCCTCCCTTCCCTCCCCCCACCCCAATTCTCCTACTAGTTTCACTGTTGTTCTGATTTATTTTACTGTTTGTATGTCACCTTCCCCTCAGCCAACAAGGAACCATTGTACATTTCCTTGATCAGCATCTGTTTTGATCTGTCCTTTTCACATCTTACCTGCTTTTGCACCCTTCCACATACAGTGCATTCAGAAAGTATTCAGACACTTTCATTTTTTCTACATTTTGTTACGTTACAGCCTTATTCCTAAATGGATTAATTTCATTTTTTTAATCATCATTCTACACACAATACCCCATAATAAAAAAGCAAAAACAGGTGTTTAGAAATTATTGCAATTAAAAAGTAATTAAAAAGAAATATCTGAAATATCACATTTACATAAGAATTCAGACTCTTTACTTAGTAATTTGTTGAGGCACCTTTGGCAGCGATGACAGCCTCAAGTCTTCTTGGGTATGACGCTACAAGCTTGGCACATCTGTATTTGGGTAATTTCTCCCATTCTTCTCTGCAGATCCTCTCAAGCTCTGTCAGGTTAGATGGGAAGCGTCGATGCACTGCTATTTTCAGGTCCCTCCAGAGATATTCGATCGGGTTCAAGTCCGGGCTCTGGCTGGGCCACTCAAGGACATTCACAGACTTGTCACGAAGCCACCCCTGCGTTGTTTTGGCTGTGTGCTTAGGGTCATTGTCCTGTTGGAAGGTGAACCTCAGCCCCAGTCTGTGGTCCAGAACGCTCTGGAGCAGGTTTTCATCAAGGATCTCTCTGTACTTTGCTCCGTTCATCTTTCCCTCGATCCTGACTAGTCTCCCAGTTCCTGCCGCTGAAAAACATCCCCACAGCACGATGCTGCCACCACCATTCTTCACCGTAGGTATGGTGTTGGCCAGGTGATGAGCGGTGTCTGGTTTCCTCCAGACGTGACGTTTGGCATTCAGGCCAAAAGGTTCAATCTTGGTTTCATCAGACCGGAGAATCTTATTTAGGTGCCTTTTGGCAAACTCCAAGCGGGCTGTCATGTGCCTTTTACTGAGGAGTGGCTTCCGTCTGGCCACTCTACCATAAAGGCCTGATTGGTGGAGTGCCGCAGATATAGTTGTCCTTCTGGAAGGTTCTCCCATCTCCACAGAGGAACTCTGGAGCTCTGTCTGAGAGACCATCGGGTTCTTGGTCACCTCCCTGCTCAGTTTGGCCGGGCGGCCAGTTCTATGGAGAGTCCTGGTGGTTCCAAAGTTCTTCCATTTAAGAATGACGGAGGCCACTGTGTTCTTTGAGACCTGCAAAGCTGAAGAAATTATTTTTTTCCCTTCCCCAGATCTGTATCTCGACACAATTTTGTCTCAGGGGATTACGGACAATTCCTTCGTGTTCATGGCTTGGTTTTTGCTCTGACATGCACTGTTAACTGTGGGACCTTATATAGACAGGTGTGTGCATTTCCAAAATTTTAATTTACCACTGGTGGACTCCAATCAAGTTGTAGAAACATCTCAAGGATAATCAATGGAAACAGGATGAACCTAAGCTCAATTTTGAGTGTCACAGCAAAGGGTCTGAATGTGATATTTCAGTTGTTTCTTTGTAATTACTTTGCAAAAATTTCTAAACACCTGTTTTCGCTTCTTCATTCTGGGGTATTGGGTGTAGATTGATGATTAAAAAAATGAATTTAATCCATTTTAAAATAAGGCTAACTAACGTCACAAAATGTGGAAAAAGTGGTCTGAATACTTTCTGAGTGCACTGTATCTAGTATCCCTCTCCCCTGATTCTGAAGAGGAGCCTTGTCCCGAAATATCACCCATTTCTTCTCTCCAGATGCTGCCTGTCCCGCTGAGTTATTCCAGCATATGTATCTATCTTCGCTGTAAACCAACATCAGCAGTTCTTTCCAAAAGCTTTAGTTTAGTTTAGTACAGTTGAGTTTATTATTGTCACATATAGCGAGGTACAGTGAAAAGCTTTTGTTTGTGTGCTATCCAGTCAAAGGCTATACATGATTACAATCAAGCCGGCCACTGCAGATAAAGGGCACAACTTTCAGTGCATGATGTAAAGGCCGATTAAACATAGTTCAAAGGTCTCCAATGAGTTAGATGGACGGTCAGGACTGCACTCTAGCTGATGAGAGGACGGTTCAGTTGCCTGATAACAGCTGGGAAGTTCAGGCACCAGGGAGTTATTTTTAATATAGTCCCCTCTTTCAATAACCGTGATAGCTCCCGCTGTTGTCAATCAGACTAGGATCTCATCCATGTAAAAGTATTCGATCTATATCCAAATGACATTAATGTATAAAAATAAATGTAAGGGGAAACAGTACAACAATGTTAAAGCCCTGTTCCACTGTACGAGTTCATTCAAGTGCTCTCCCGAGTTAAAAAAAAAATCAAACTCGTGGTAAGCACGTAGAATGAACATAGCGGGTATGTTGGAGCTCGGGGTCGTATCTTAGCGACTCGTAACGCTAACGGCAGGTACTCGCGAAACGCGGTACGGTCAGGAAGACTCGTGAAGATTTTTCAACATATTGAAAAATGTTCACGAGAGCCCCGAGTACCTGCGAGCGGCCATTACCGTAAATCTCCAAGTTCAAATCACGGCAAACTCGGGAGAACGCTTTGAATGAACTCGTACAGTGGGGAAAGGCTTTTAGTCATAGAAAAGATTTGTGAGATCAGAGAAAAGGCTGAACCATTTTTTTCCTTGTTCTTGTAATAATAATAATAATAATAATAAATTTTATTTATGGGCGCCTTTCAAGAGTCTCAAGGACACCTTACAAAAATTTAGCAGTTAGAGGAAAAACATGTAAGGGGAATGCAATAAATAGTAGAGACATGACTAGTACACAAAGTAAAGACAGAATTCAATACAAAACACAATATGAGGCAATTAATGCACAGATGAAAAGGGAGGGGGATGTGGGGCTAAGGATAGGCAGAGGTGAAGAGATGGGTCTTGAGGCGGGACTGGAAGATGGTGAGGGACACGGAATTGCGGATCAGTTGGGGGAGGGAGTTCCAGAGCCTGGGAGCTGCCCTGGAGAAGGCTCTGTCCCCAAAACTGCGGAGGTTCGACTTGTGGATGGTGAGGAGACCGGCTGATGTGGATCTGAGGGACCGTGAGGGTTGGTAGGGGGAGAGGAGGTCAGCGAGATATGGGGGGGCCAGATGGTGGAGGGCTTTGTAGGTGAGGACCAGGATTTTGTAGGTGATCCGGTGGGAGATGGGAAGCCAGTGGTTTGAGGACTGGAGTGGTGTGATGCCAGGATTTGGTGTGGGTGATGAGTCGGGCGGCTGCGTTCTGGACCAGTTGGAGTCGGTTGATGTAGGTGGAGCTGATGCCAAGGAGAAGTGAGTTGCAATAGTCCAGTCGGGAGGAGATGAAGGCATGGATGAGTCTTTCAGCAGCGGGAAGTGTGAGAGAGGGTCTGAGTTTGGCGATGTTGCGGAGATGAAAGAAGGAGGTTTTAATGACATGGCGGATGTGAGGCTCAAGGGAGAGTAGTCCCTATGTAATACAAATTGATAGTATTTGGATGTGGAGAGGATGTTTCCAGTTGTGGGATAGTTTTGGACTAGAGGGCACAGGCTCATAATAAAAAGACGTACCTTTAGAATGGAGATGAGGAGGAATTTCTTTAGCCAGAGGGTGGTAAATCTGTGGAATATGTTGCCCGAGGTGGCTGTGGAGGCCAAGCCACTGGGTATTTTTAAAGTGGAGATTGATGGGTTGTTGATTCGTAAGGGCACGGACTTGTAGGGCCGAGATGGCCTGTTTCCGTGCTGTAATTGTTATATGGTTATTATAAGGGCGACAAAGGTTACGGGGTGAAAACAGGAGAATGGGGTTGAGAGGAGAAAAATAGATCAGCCATGATTGAATGGTAGAGCAGACTTGGTGGGCCAAATGGAAGAAACCTGGCAGTCCAATGCCACAACTCTATTCCTCCCTGCAAAACATTCTTTCATGCACTTATCACATAAGACTGGGCTTATATTCACTGGAATTTAGAAGGACGAGACGGGATCTTATAGAAACATATAGAACTCTTATGGTATAGGACAGGCTTGGGGGAGTCCAGAACCAGGTGTCACAGTTAACAAATAGGGCCATTTATGACTAGGCCATTTATGACTGAGATGAGGAAAAACGTTTTCACCTAGAGTTGTGAATCTGTGGAATTCTCTGCCACAGTAGGCAGAGGCCCATTCATTGGATGTATTCAATAGAGAGTTAAATTTAGCTCTTAGGGCTAACGGAATCAAGGGATATGGGGAGAAAGCAGGAGCAGGATACTGATTCTGGATGGTAGACACAAAATGCTGGAGTAACTCAGCGGGACAGGCAGCAATTGATCAATCAGTCTGAGGAAAGGTCTCGACCCGAAACGTCACCCATTACTTCTCTCCAGAGATGCTGCCTGTCCCGCTGAGTTACTCCAGCATTTTGTGTCTACCTTCGATTTAAACCAGCATCTGCAGTTCTTTCTTACTGATTCTGGATGATCAGCCATGATCATATTGAATGGCGGTGCTGGCTCAAAGGGCCAAATGGTCTACTTCTGCACCCATTTTCTATGTTTCTATCGCAATGAATAGCACAGGACAGAGGAACCAGGACAGTTATTGAGTGCATGGGGACATCTGTAAAAATTAAATCTGCCCTCAAATCTGACCTGCATCATATTTGTTGAGGCCAACCTGCACAATAGCTGGAAGCTGATTTTTATATTTGCTTCTGGAATATGGACTGCCCCAAATCCTGAGGTACAACTAAACAATAGCGTTATCAAAATTGCAGCTGTTGTGAAACAAACATCAACATTCTTACATTTAATGCAAAATATATGGAAAAACTGTATTTCAGATGGCCCTTTCTGAAAGATAACTAGGGAGTTCCCTTCCCAGCGCATTATTCAAAAAGTTACAAAAACAACCCGCCTATTTTTGAAAAGAAAAATGGAGCTTGGAAGGATTTGCTATCGGCAGTTACAACAATAACTGTAATCAGGGTCAGATCTGTGAATGCTGAACTCCAAATAACCTCACTACAATGTTCAAGAAGGAACTGCAGATGCTGGAAAATCGAAGGTAAACAAAAGTGCTGGAGAAACTCAGCGGGTGAGGCAGCATCTATGGAGCGAAGGAAATAGGCAACGTTTTGGGCCGAAACGTTGCCTATTTCCTTCGTTCCATAGATGCTGCCTCACCCGCTGAGTTTCTCCAGCACTTTTGTCAGCCTCACTACAATATTGCACTAATTCCAGGACACGTTAGTCATTCACTGTCGGTGGCAAACACACTTTCAAGGTAACCCCTATTCCATAGTGCCATATCTTAGACTGAAGTGTAGGAAGGAACTGCAGATAGTGGTTAATACGGAAGATAGACACAAAGTGCTGGAGTAACTCTGCGGGTCAGACAGCATCTGTGGAGAAAAGGAATAGATACAGTTTTGGGTCAGAACCCATCTTCAGACTGAAGAAGCCATTGAGTTACTCCAGCATTTTGTGTTTATCTAAGACTGAAGTGATCGCAGTTGAAGAAGTTGCACCTGAAGCTCTCATTGAGCCTGGTTCTCGCAGATGAAGTACAGCAGAGTATGCATTCTCATCCATGTTGGTGTAGACCAACAAAATGAACCAAGAAGTGGGTAGAGTGTTGAGGGCCAACTGACAGCATGTTAATCCACGAATGACAGAATTGCAACGACATGGGTGGTCATAATTTTTCCAAAATTGTTTAGTTTAGTTTTAGTCTAGAAATACGGCGTGGATATAAGCCCTTCTGCCCACCGATCGCCCGCACACTTGTTCTATCAGACACACTAGGGACAATTTACAAAAGTAAATTAACTGACAAACCCGCAAGTCTTTAGAATGTGGTAGGAAACCGGAACACCAAGAGAAACCCATGTGGTCACAGGGAGAACGTACAAACTCCGTACAGACAGCACCGGTAGTCAGGATCTAACCTGGGTCTCTGGAGCTGTAAGGCAGCAACTCTACCACTGTGCCACTGTGCCACCCCTAGCTATTTCTGAAGATTACAATGGGAACTCTGCATCGGTGAAGTGGCTAATGGTGATTGTAATGGAAGAAACCTATCAGCCTCAACTCTATTCTCTTCTCTGCAAATCATTCTTCCATGCACTTAACTATTTTTTTTAAAGCACTGATTGATTCTATTTCCCCTGCAAGTAGTAAACCAGATCCTAACTACTCTTGCATAAAATCATCCTTGTATCCTCTGTATCATCCTTGTATCCCATCCTTGTATCCTCTGCCCACAATTATAGTCTAGTCAATAGACAATGTGTGCAGGAGTAGGCCATTCGGCCCTTCGAGCCAGCACCGGCATTCAATGTGATCATGGGTGATCATCCACAATCAGTACCCCGTTCCTGCCTTCTCCCCATATCCCCTGACTCCGTTGTCTTTAAAAGCCCCATCAAGATCTCCCTTTAAAGTATCCAGAGAACCGGCCTCCACCGCACTCTGAGGCAGAGAATTCCACAGACTCACAACTCTCTGTGTGAAAAAGTGTTTCCTCATCTCCGTTCTAAATGCCTTATCCCTTATTCTTAAACTGTGGCCCCTGGTCCTGGACTCCCCCATCATTGAGAACGTGTTTCCAGCCTCTAGCGTGACCAAGCCCCTAATAATCTTATATGTTTCAATAAGATTCCCTCTCATCCTAAATTCCAGAGTATACAAGCCCAGCCGCTCCATTCTCTCAGCATATGACAGTCCCACCAACCCGGGAATTAACCTTATGAACCTACGCTGCACTGCCTCAATACGCTGCACTGCCTCCTTCCTCAAATTAGGGGACCAAAACTGCACACAATACTCCAGGTGTGGTCTCACTGAGGCCCTGTACAACTGCAGAATGACCTCTTTGCTCCTATACTCAACTCCTCTTGTTATGAAGGCCAAATGCCATTCTCGTTCTTCACTGCCTGCTGTACCTGCATGCTTACTTTCATTGACTGATGAACAAGGACCCTCAGATCACATTGTACTTCCCCTTTCCCAACTTAGATAATAATTTGCCTTCCTGGTTTTGCTACCAAAGAGGATAACTTCACATTTATCCACATTGATTGTGGAATGTGCTGAGGAGTTAGCAGATGTGCTAACAGACATCTTTAACATCTCCCTTAGTCAGGCCATTGTCCCCACATGCCTCAAAACTTCCACGATAATCCCCATAGCGAAGAAACCAGTGGTTGCCTGCCTAAATGACTACCGCCCTGTCGCCCTGACCCCAATAATAATGAAGTGTTTTGAACGCCTGGTGAAACCCCACATTACTGCCAGCCTCCCCTCATCGTTAGACCCCCTACAGTTTGCCTATCGCCCCAACCGCTCTACAGAGGATGCCATCTCTACCACGCTGCACACAGTAATCGCGCATCTGGAACACAAGAACACATACGCCAGAATCCTGTACATTGACTTCAGCTCAGCGTTTAATACCATCATCCCACAGAGACTTGTGGAGAAACTAACCCTGCTGGGCCTCAACACCACCCTGTGTCACTGGATCTTGGACTTTCTGACAGAGAGACCGCAGTCAGTCTGTGTTGGCAAGAACACTTCAGGCTCTATCACGCTGAGCACCGGCTCCCCTCAAGGCTGTGTGCTCAGCCCGCTGTTGTTCACTCTGCTCACACATGACTGTGCTGCCAGATTCAGGGAAAACAAAATCATAAAATTCGCGGACGACACTACAGTGGTGGGACTCATCAGTGGAGATGACGAAACAATGTACAGGGAGGAAGTAGAACAACTGGTGGACTGGTGCGGCAAAAACAACCTAGAATTGAATGTCGACAAAACTAAGGAGATGGTTGTCGACTTCAGGAGGGTGCAGCCAGAGCATACACCGCTCAACATTAGTGGCACTGCAGTGGAGAGAGTGGAGAGCATAAAGTTCCTCGGTGTGCAAATAACGGACAGCCTCACCTGGTCCAGGAACACCACTGGGACCGTCAAACGGGCCCATCAGCGACTGCACTTCCTGAGGAAACTAAAACAGGCCTCGCTCCCCACCAACATCCTCAGGACTTTCTACAGGGGCACGGTGGAGTCTGTACTCACGTACTGCATAAATACGTGGTACTCCACCTGCAACTGTTCGGACAGAAAGGCTCTGCAGAGGGTAGTGAGGGGAGCAGAGAGGATCATTGGCGTCTCCCTACCCTCGGTACAAGAACTGTTCCAGAGCCGCTGTCTGAAGAAAGCACAGAGAATTGCCAAGGACAAACTGCACCCCCTCCACGCACACCTGGATCTCCTGCCATCAGGCAGGAGATATCGTAGCATCAAAGCCCGGACTACGAGGCTGCTAAACAGCTTCCTACCACAGGCTGTGAGGCTGCTAAACAGTCACTCTGCACCCACAGTCACTTGACTTGACTCTGCGGCTGGCACGGACACTTTAATACTGGCACTGGCCACTCAAATCAGCGGCCCCGGACATTTTTTTATGATTGGTTTATTGAATTTTAACATTGTGTTTTTTTAACCTGCTTTTAACTATTTATACTGTTCCATCAGGGACTGGATTGTTTTTAGTGTTATTATGTGTGAAGTGTTTAAATTTCATGTGCGATGCTCCGCTATTCACTGGGAAACGTCTTTTCATTTTGCACTGTAACAACTGTTGCTTGCAAGATGACAATAAAGGTTGATTGATTGATTAAACTGCATCGGCCATGCATCTGCCCATTCACCCAATCTGTCCAAGTCACCCTGCATTCTCATAGCATCCTCCTCACAGTTCACACTGCCACCCAGCTTTGTGTCATCTGCAAATTTGCTAATGTTACTTTGAATTCCTTCATCTAAATCATTGGTGTATATTGTAAAAAGCTGCGGTCCCAGCACCGAGCCTTGCGATACCCCACTTGTCACTGCCTGCCATTCTGAAAGGGACCCGTTATTCCCTACTCTTTGTTTCGTGTCTGCCAACCAATTTTCTATCCATGTCAGCACTCTACCCCCAATACCATGTGCCACAATTTTGCCCACTAATCTCCTATGTGGGACTTTATCAAATGCTTTCTGATGGTCCATTTTTGTCTTTGAACCATTCACTGATGGTGACATCTATTTCTCCTCTATTTACCCTGACTAAACTAGTCAGGATGTTGTATGTAGAAACAATGAACTGTAGATACTGGTTCACAAAAAAGCTGGAGAAACTCAGCGGGTGCAGCAGCATCTATGGAGCGAAGGAAATAGGCAACGTTTTGGGCCGAAACCCTTCTTCAGGTTTCGGCCCGAAACGTTGCCTATTTTCTTCGCTCCATAGGTGCTGCTGCACCCGCTGAGTTTCTCCAGCTTTTTTGTGTACCTTCGATTCTCCAGCATCTGCAGTTCTTTCTTAAACACTGTAGATACTGGTTTATTACCAAAGTGCCAAAGTAACTCAGCGGGTCAGGCAGCATCTCTGGAGAAAAAGGATGTAACATTTTGGTCAGGGACCCTTCTTCAGAAACGTCACCTATCCTTTTCTTCCACTGGTGCTGCCTGACCCGCTGAGTTACTCCAGTACTTTGTGTCTATCTTTGATTTTGTATGTGTGTGTCGAATCTTCGCCCAACTTTCTTTACACCAAAATGGACAATTCCAGCTTCTCCAGTCTAACCTTGCAGCTGAAAACACTCTCCCCTGGAACCACTCAGAGAGACATTTTCTGCATCCTCATGGCCCTTAACATCTTCCCAAACGGTGGTGACCAGAACTGGACGCAATGGTTCAGTTTTGGCTATGTCAATGTTTTGCACAGGTACAAATGACCGCTCCGCTTCAGGAGTCAAGAGCGTTTAATTGTCATATATACCAAAATGGCACAATGAAATTCTTGCTTGCAGCAGCACAACAGGTCTGTAAGCGCAATACTCAAAAGTAAACACAATTAGAAAAACGAAATAAACGTTCAATAAAAAACCCCAATATTAATGTAAAACAATACTAAGCACAAGATGTAGTCCCTGGTGCAACCAAGACAGTTTGTAGCTCAGGGTTTAAGAGGGAACTGCAGATGCTGGAGAATCGAAGGTTACACAAAAAAGCTGGAGAAACTCAGCGGGTGCAGTAGCATCTATGGAGCTCAGTTCGTAGCTCAGTTTAGTTGGTTTTATCCATCCTTTGCACTTTCTCTCTCTATTTATGAATCTCAGAACCCATTATGCTTCACTAAAAAAAAAGTGCCATTTAATGCACGTGGTATTGGTATTGCTTATTATTGTCACATGTACTGAGATACAATGAAACACTTTGTGTGCTATCCAGTCAAATAATGTTACACATGAGTACAATCAAGTCATGCCCAGGTACGTAGTGCAGACAGAAAAATACCAGCGTGTAGAACAGCGGTTCTTAACCTGTGTTCGTTTGGGGTTTTTCCGGGGGTCATAATTAACATACCATTTCGTTGAGCCCATTTTTAGGACCCTAACAAAGGTACATACCACACACAGTATTTTGTTTGCGTATGCGCGTACGTATACGTACAAGAACTGTGTGTGGCCTGGATCATGTGCGGTTGAGGCTCATGCTTGTCAACTGCTGTGTGTTAGCATTCGTGCATGGCCAAACTGTGCGTAGGCCTTACATGTGTACCGAGGTACAGTGAATAGCTTTTATTGTATGCTAAACAGTCAGCAGAAAGACAATACATGATTACACAATACAGAAAGACAATACATGAATTGAGCCATTCAGTGGACAAATACAGGATTAAGGGAATAACGTGAATAACGTTTAGTGCAAGATAAGGTCATTAAAGTGCAGATGTAAAAAAGTGCATAGGCCGCAATGAGGTAGGTTGTGAACTCAGGACACCCTTGGCTTTTACGAGTCGTCCTTAAATACAGGAGAAGTGCCGGAAGACAGAAGGGTGGCAAATGTTGTGCCTCTTTTCAAGAAGGGCTGCAGGGAAAAAGCTGGGAACTATAGGCAAGTGGGCTTATAGTGATCTGTAGTTGGAAAGTTACTAGAGAGTATTCTGAAGGATAGGATATACAGGCATTTGGACGGGCAAGGGCTGATTAGGAATAGTCTGCGTGGTTTTATACGTGGGAGGTCGTGTCTCACAAATCTGATTGAGTTTTTTTGAAGACGTGACCAAAAAGGTTGATGAGGGCAGAGCTGTACATGTTGTGTACATGGATTTCAGTAAGGCATTCAACAAGGTTCAGTCTGAAGGGTCTCGGCCCGAAACATTGCCTTTTTCCTTCGCTCCATAGATGCTGCCGTACCCACTGAGTTTCTCCAGCATTTTTATCGACCTTCGATTTTCCAGCATCTGTAGTTCCTTCTTGAACATTCAACAAGGTTGCGCATGGTAGGCTGCTCTGGCAGGTTAGATTACATGGGAACCAAGGAGAGATAGCTGAATGGATAACAAATTGGCTTCATGGAAGGAAGCAGAGGGTGATGGTGGAAGGTTGCTTCTCGGACTGGAGGCCTGTGACTAGTGGTGTGCCTCAGGGTTCAATGCTGGGCCCGTTACCTTTTTGTCATCTACATCAATGATTTGGATGAGACCATACAGGGCCAGATTAACAAGTTTGCTGATGATACAAAAGTGGGTGGTTTTGCAGATTTTTAAGATGGTTGTGAAAAATTGCAGCAGGATCTTGATAGATTGGCCAGGTAGTCTGAGGAATGGTTGATGGAATTTAATACAGAGAATTATGAGGTGTTGCATATTGAGACGTCTAACAAGGGCAGGACCTACACAGTGAATGGTCGGCCTCTGGGTAGTGTTGCAGAGCAGAGGGATCTAGGAGTGCAGGCGCATGGTTCCTTGAAGGTCGAGTCGCCGGAAGATAAGGTGGTCAAAAAGGTTTTTGGCACATTGTCCTTCATCTGTCAGTATATAGAAGTTGGGAGGTCATATTGCAGTTGTATAAGACGTTGGTCCAAGTGTTTCCTAACCAGAAGCCTTGGATAAACCATGCTTCTGAAGACCAAATCCCAGGAATTAAGGTCTGGCGATACAGAGATCTATCTATAAGAAGTCCAGATACGTCCTTGACAAGGACATCAAAAAGACCAAAAGAGACTTCTGCTCTAAGCTGGAGTATGAGGCAGATGTCCAGCAACTGTGGCAGGGCTTGAATGCTAACACAAGATGAAATCAGGAGGCAGCTCAAACGACAGCGAAGCATCCCTCCCTGACGAGCTCAATGTGTTCTATGCAAGGTTTGATAGGGAGAATACTGATGTGCCTTCCCGATCCCCCATTCACTCTGATGGTACTAGTCACAGTCACAGTCACAGAGGTCGACGTCAAAAGATCCTTCAGGGAGGTGAATCCTCGGAAAGCGCCAGGACCTGATGGTATACCCGGTCGAGTTCGCAGAACCTGTGCAGACCAACTGGCTGGAGTTTTTGCGGACATTTTCAACCACTCACTTCTGAGGTCTGAGGTCCCCACCTGCTTTAAAAGGGCATCAATAATGCCAAGAATAGTAAGGTGACGTGCCTCAACGACTACCGACCAGTGGCACTAACATCGGTGATGATGAAGTGCTTTGAGAGGTTGGTTATGGTGTATATCAACTCCTTCCTTGATAAGAATCTCAACCCACCCACTACAGTTCACTTACCGCCACAACAGGTCAACAGAGGATGCCATCTCACTGGCTCCCCACTCCGCTTTGGACCACTTGGACAATAAAAATACTTACGTCAGGCTGTTGTTTATAGACTACAGCTCGGCAATACCAAGTGGCGGTCGGTGTTGCCTTCCGGTCGCGAGGGGGACGGGGGCCCCTCTACGCAGGGATTCTCCCCCTCTACATTGGGGACCTGGGGTGGAGGGTATTGCAGAGTTGTTCCCTGCAACCTGTTTTTCTCACGGTTCACACTCGCCAGCTGCCTGCCACTTTTGCAGGCTGGAAGAGTCTGTGTACCACGGGTACATGGAGTGCGTGAGGCTGCAGCCACTGTTTGAATACCTAAAAGGGCCGCTCCTTGCCTTCTGGCTGCATTTTACACCCACCATCCTCATCTTTGGACATCCTGTGCGTAGGGGAGAGGGCAGGGCTGAAGATGTCCAGGTTGGGTTGCCACTGGGCCTGGCCAAGCTGGCCATCCGCGAGTCACGGTGCCAGGCGGTGGAGGGCTCTACCCGAGCCGGCCGCCTGCCCCTTTTCCGGGGTTACGTCCGTGCCCGGGTGGGGTTAGAAAGGGAATACGCGCTGTCCACGGGCACCCTGAGGGAGTTCCAGGACCGCTGGGCTCCGCAGGGTGTTGAATGTATCCTCAATAAAGATTGTAACATAGTTGTATTGTAGTTTATTATTAATATATGTTTGTATTGTATTATGGTGGTGGGTTCTGGCTTGTTTTATTGTAGTGTAAATATTATTTTTTAATAGAATAAATTTTTTTGATTAAAAAAAAAAGCTGGTTATGCGAGGAGGTGTGGTGATTCAGAGCTCTCGCCAGACACAAGAACTAGTGTGTTAAAACAACTTTTGGAATTCGGAGGAGGCACAGCGATACATTTAAACATCTTTGAGTATCGACAACTAATGTTGCAGAGACTTGTTTTAAAGTTTTCTGCTTGTTTTGGGACTGCGGAGTCTTATCAACTGACTGTGTAGCTCCTACTACGGTGGCTCGCAACCTGCCAGGAAACTATTTGCACACCAAAAATGGGGAAGAAAATCTTTCTGGACTTTTACACCTGCGTCAATACTACCCCGCTTACTGCCTCGTTGGTGCTGACCAGGCCTGTCTGGTTTTCGTGTGGTGTGGGACGATCTCTGCACCTGTACTGTCTCAACCTCTTTCTGCAGCCTTGGAGCCTGGAGCTAATTTCTCTCGGCAAGACCGACGGAGGATGGAGGCTTCCAACAACAAGACTGCAGGCAATTCCCTTTCGTTGCAGCAGGAGCGGCGAAGTACACCTGGTATTGCCTGCGAAGGTCAGCAACTCGCCAGGGAACGCAGGAGAGCCGAGATAGCCGGGCGGAGGTGGTGACGCATCCCATCACCTCCCGTTAGGGAGGCTGCAAGCCCCATAATCCAGCCACGGGCGGTGGGGATCGGGCGGGTGGAGGGGGTGCCACAGAGGAAGGTTGCTCAGATGACCCCAGAGTCTGTGAGGTCCTCCCCATTGAAAAAGGGAAGGAGGAATCTCTCTAGGGAGGAGCAGAAGAGGGATGAACAGGAATCCTTCAGGGGGGAGGGGGGGGGAGTACAGTGGTGGAGGAAGGCTCCCGCCCTCTGGCTCGGGTCCCGGTTCCATGTTCTGGAGGGGATTCTGGGAAGGGTGGCGATGGACACCACTCGGGTGATATGGAGTAGGAGGAGATTCCTGTTGGGGAGGGAGTCCCGCATCAGGCACCCGAGGAAGGCCAAGAGCAACCCACCCAGGATGAGGCACAGAGCACGCCTCTGAAGGTAGAGACTGTAGGTGGGGAAGGGGTAGGGGAAACCAGCCCTTCTCTCCCTCAGGACCTGGCTCCAGAGGGACTCCCTGAGTCTGGTGCACCAGAGTTCACTTTGGGCCCAACTGTGGGAAGGATAGATGGTCTTGACTCCCCGGGTACATCAGGGGAAGGCCCCTCAGCCACTGGCCCCAGGGTTGGGACTGAGGTGGAGGAGACACCAACGGGTGGGGCAGAGGCAACCTCCGCACAGGGTGGGGCTGGAGTATCGAGCACTAAGGTTGTGTCCAGGGATGGGGATGGTGACTCCATCTGCGGTGAGCGGGTGGAAGGGGACTTCTCAGACAACGTGTCAATGGATGTTCTCGCTCCCCCCGAGGCCACCACTCATTCCAGTGGAGGAAATCCGTGAGTTCATCCAGGGCACTGAGGGAGCCCAACATCGGCCCAGACTGGCCTTCCTCTGGTGGCCAAACCTACACGGGCTCACCAGCTCGCTGAACTTCATCCTAAGGGGGAGGAGGGGCAAGGGGGTGAAGGGGAACGACAGGTCCTTCTTGGACGACCTGGAGGAGGACACCAAGACCAAGAGCAGCGTTGTTCCTGTTGAGGGTAGAGGGACCAGTAGAGCGTCCCTTGTAGCCAAGGTCCGGAGGGCAAGCAGCACCGCCACTCCACCTATGGTCCACAAGGGGAGGAGTGGCTCTGCTGTCAGTGACTGAAGGACTGGTGACAGGATCTAGGAAGTAGCCAGGGCTGAAGATGTCCTGGTTGGGTTGCTCCTAGGCCTGGCCAAGCTGGCCATCCGCAAGTCACGGCGCCAGGCGGAAGAGGGCTTTGCCCAATCCAGATGCTTGCCCGTTTACCAGGGTTGTATAGTAGTTATTAGAATATTTATAACATAGTTGTTTCATGATTGTGTAACATGGTGGTGGGTGTCACCACGGTTTTGGTTGTTTTTTTGTCGGTTTTTGTATCGTGTTGAAATTAATACATTATTTTTTCATACAAAAGAAAAAGCTGGTTACCAATCTCATGGAACTGGGTCTCTGCGCATCCCTCTACAATTGGATCCTCGACTTCCTTATCCACAGACCGCAGTCTGTCCAAATTGGCAGAAATACTTCATCCTCAGTAACAATCAGCACGGGAGCACCTCAAGACTGCGTGCTCAGACCCCTGCTTTACTCACTCTATACTCATGACTGTGTAGCCGGACAGATGGCGAACTCCATCCTCTAGTACGCCGATGACACCACTGTTGTTGGACGAATTACAGATGGTGATGAGTCAGAGTATAGAAGTGAGATCGAGCGATTGACCAAATGGTGCCAGCACAACAACCTGGCTCTCAACACCAGTAAAACCAATGAACTGATTGTGGACTTTGGTAGGGGATGGATGAGGACCCACAATCCCGTTTATATCAATGGGTCGATGGTGGAGAAGGTCAAAAACTTAAAATACCTGGGTGTGCATATTTCCGAAGATCTTTCCTGGACCCAGCATACCGATGCAATTATAAAGGTGGCACATCAGCGCCTCTACTTCCTGAGATTACGGAGAGTCGGTATGTCAAGGAGGATTCTCTTGAACTTCTACAGGTGCACAGTAGAGAGCATACTGACTGGCTGCATCATGGCCTGGTTCGACAACTTGAACGTCCAGGAGCGGAAAAGACTACAAAATATTGTGACCACTGCCCAGTCCATCATCGGCTCTGACCTCCCCACCATCGAAGGGATCTATCGAAGTCGCTACCTCAAAATGGCGGCCAACATCATCAAAGACCCACACCAGCCTGGCCACACACTCATTTCACCGTTGCCATCGGGAAGAAGGTGCAGGAGCCTGAAAACTGTAACGACCAGATTCAGGAACAGCTTCTTCATTACGGCCATCAGGCTATTAACACGACAACAAATAAGCTCTGAACTATAACAGACTTTTATTATTATTGCACTATATTTGTTTATTTATTATGTATGAATGTGTACATATACACACTGAACTTTTTTTCTCCTGTTGTGTACTATGTTCACATGTTCTGTTGTTCTGCAGCAAGTAAGAATTTAATTGTTCTATCTGGGACATATGACAATAAAACTCTGACTCCTGACTCTTGAGACCGCATTTAGAATATTGTGTTCAGTTCTGGGTACCATGTTATAGGCAAAATATCGTCAAGTTTGAAAGGATTCAGAAAAAATTTACGAGGATGTTGCCAGGACTAGAGGGTGTGAGCTATTGGGAGAGGTTGAGTAGGCTGGGTCTCTATTCCTTGGAGCGCAGGAGGATGAGGGGTGATCTTATAAAGGTGTATAAAATCATGAGAGGAATAGATCGGGTAGATGCACAGTCTCTTGCCCAGAGTAGGGGAATCTAGGACCAGAGGACATAGGTACAAGGTGGAGGGGAAAAGATTTAATATGAATCTAAGGGGTAACTTTTTCACACAACTGTATGAAACAAGCTGCCAGAGGAGGTAGTTGAGGCTGGGGCTATCCCGACGTTTAAGAAACAGTTAGACAGGTACATGGATAGGACAGGCTTGGAGGGATATGGACCAAGCGCAGGCAGGTGGGGCTTGTGTAGCTGGGAAATGTTGGCCGGTGTGGACAAGTTGGGCCGAAGGGCCTGTATTTCTCAGACTGTATGGCTTATGACAGGGTAACACGGTGGCGCAGACGTAGAGTTGCTGCTTTACAGCGTTTGCAAAGCCGGAAACTTGGGTTATATCCCGATCCCGAAGGCTTGTTTCTCAAATAAACATCCAAGGGTCTGAGAACAGGTGGGATGAAGCTGTTCCTGAATCTGGTGATACGTGCTATCAAGCACACGCAACAATATCCATGGTTCCTGCATCTCTTTTTAGAATTGTATCGTTCCCTCAGGTTTGTCCTGCCAATGTGTATCTTTTCACCATTATAGGTCTTGGAGTCATAGAGTAATATATCAGGGAACCCAAATTTGGCCCAACTGATCCATGCGGAACAAGATGCCTATCTAAGCCAGTTACAATTGCCTGTGTTTAACCCATGTCCCTCTACACCTTTTATATTTGTGTACCTATCAAAATGTTGTTTTTAAATGTTGTTATTGTACCTGCCTCAACCACTTTCTGGTGGTTACATTTTAACATCTGTGTGACCATTCAGCCAATTCTATCTCCTCATTGTTTAAGAAGGAACTGCAGATGCTGGAAAATCGAAGGTACACAAAAAAGCTGGAGAAACTCAGCGGGTGCAGCAGCATCTATGGAGCGAGCACCTTCGCTTCATAGATGCTGCTGCATCCGCTGAGTTTCTCCAGCTTTTTTGTGTACCTTCTATCTCCTCATTGTTTAGTACACTTTGAGTCATCTGCAAATGTGGACATATTTACCCTGTCCACCTTTGTCCAAGTCATTGATGCTCAATACATTAATACACCATACATGGATAGGACAGGTTTAGAGGGATATCGGCCAAATGCAGGCAGGTGGGACTAGTATAGATGGAACATGTTGGCCAGTATGGGCAAATTGGGCCGAAGGGCATGTTTCCTTGCTGTAAGATCGATAATAATATAGCTGCACTGCTAGCACTGATTCTCATACCATTGCTATAGATCTAACCTACAGCCTGAAATAAAAACATTTACAGCTGCTTCTTGCTTAATACCTTATAGCCATTTTCTTATTCATGCTGCTATCCTTTAAGTCCATGGGGCTTAATTATGCAAACAAGCATTTTGTATGGAGCTTGATCGAGTTCCATCTGAAAATCCACACAGGGCGCATTTATAATGTTCCATTCATTGATAAAACTTTTATAAAGTCTATCAAAACAATCTAACCAGTTTAAAGAAATGGATCTGTTCTGGTCTTCATTATCTACTTAAAACAGCTCCACTTGCCAATTCCTGTTTACTCCGATTAGACTCGGTGATTGTTATCTTTTGATTTACTATCTGCAGATCTGAGTACTCGTGAGCTCGGCTCAGTCTCCATCTCAAAGTGTTTAGAAAAACCTATTGATGTAGATGGACATACAGTATCAGTCTACCCTACAACAGAAGGGGGAGGAGATAAACAGTTTGATACCACAGGGAAAAAATATCTCCTGTGGCGTTCTGCACTGCATCTTGGTGGAACCAGTCAGTTGCTGAAGGTACTCTCAGGTTGACCAGTGTGGAGGGGGTGGGGTGTATTGTCCAAGATGCTCCAGTTTGAGGAGCATCCTCCCCTCCAAGGCCACCCTCCCATGAATCCAACTTCGCCCAAAGGTCATCAGCCTTCCTGATGAGTTTGTTAATCCTGTTGGCGTTTGCGGCCTTCGCCCTGCTGGCCCAGCCCGCGACAGTGAAGAAGATGGCACTGGGCATCACCGATTGGTAGAACATCTGCAGCATCTCACTGCAGACGTTGAAGAAGCGGAAGCCTTCTCAAAAAGTACAGCCAGCTCTGTCCCTTCTTGCACAGGGCCACAGCGTTCCTGGACGTCTAGTTTACCATGCAGATAAACTCCAAGGTATTTGTACACTTTGGTAAACTGTACATCCACACCATTGATGGAGACAGGGAACAGGGGTGTTCCTCTCCTCCTAAAGACCACTACTAATACCTTAGTCTTGTCGGTGTTGAGCTGCGGGTGATTCAACCCATACCACTCAACAAAGTCGGTGACTACGCCTCTGTATTCAGCTTCCCTCCCCTCACTGATGCAGCCCACGATTGTAGAGTCATCTGAGAACTTTTGCAGGTGCAGTAGTCTGGGTTATATCTGAAGTCCGAGGTGTAGATGGTAAACAGGAAGGAAGAGAGGACCGTCCCTTGTGGAGCACCTGTGTTACTCACTACCATGTCCGAGACACAGTTCTGTAGCCTGACATACTGTGGCCAACCAGTCAGATAGCTGGTGATCCAGGTCACCAATGGAGCATCCACCCACATCTTCGTCAGTTTGCTCCCCAGTAGTGCAGGCCGGATGGTGTTAAAGGAACTGGAGAAGTATAAAAACATGACTCTCGTAGTGCTTCCCGGCTGATCCAGCTGAGCATAAGAACGATGGAGCAGGTGGATGATGGCTTCCTCAACACCCATCTTTGTTTGACAAGCGAACTGCTGGGGGTTCAGGTAGGGTTTAACCTGGGGTTGCAGGTGTGTGAGCACCAGCCTCTCCAAGGACTTCATGATGTGTGAAGTCAGCACCACCGGTCTGTAGTCATTGGAGGAGCTGGGTCATGTCCTCTTTGGTACAGGAACCAAGCAGGATGTCTTCCACGTTACAGGAATCGTCTCCAGGCTCAGGTTGAAGATATGCTGGAGTACTCTGCACAACTGGCTGGCACACGCCTTGTGTACCCCTGGGCTGACACCATCTGGACCCGTGTCTTCGCCTGGGCGGAGTCTGCTCAGTTCTTTCCTCATCTGCCCAGCCTTGATGGTCAGGGGCGGCAAAGGAAGTGGTCAGGGGCGGCAAAGGGGGATTGAGAGGGACAGTGTGTCGGGGAGCCGGGGGAAGGGTGGGCAGAGACCCCACCATCAAATCTATTAAAAAAAGGTTTAGCTCGTTGGCCCATTCCTGTTGCTTTCACTCCCCAGGCCACTGGTCATCTTGTAGCCTGTAATGCTCTTTATACCACTCCACACATCCCTCATGTTGTTCTGCTGAAGTTTCAGCTCCAGCTTCCTCCTGTAGTCATCCTTGCTCTGTCTCAGTCTGGCCTTCAGGTCTTTCTGCATCCGTTTCACCTCCCCCATGTCACCATTCCTGAAGGCCCTCTTCTTCTGATTGAGAAGGGCCTTTATCTCACTGGTGACCCAGGGCTTGTTGTTGGGGAAACAGTGTACAGTCTCCTCAGTGACAACACAGAACTTTATGTATCTAGTAACACAGTCCGTGAGTTCATTAATATCCTCTCCTTGGGGACTAGAGAGTGCGCCCCAGTCTGTGAACCTCATACCAGCCCTGTAGACCACCTCTTTACTGACAGGGTTTGTACAATTGGAACAGCTATAAATTCAAGGACTTTTCAAGGTCCAAAAACCTCATTTTCAAGGATCCAGCAAACACTAATGGTTAATCAGTGACTTGTATATAAATTGCTATGTATTGGATGATTTGAATCAAAGTGCAACTCAAAGTTCCTTTGAAGTTATGAACCATTGATATAGCTCGAATTATTGCCAAATGCCCATTGGAATTTGGAGTTGAGACCTTGTTTTCTGTTGTGCTACTTGTGTGCTCTGATGTAGATACTGATTTTCAGGGAAATCTGAGAAGGTGATCAGTCAATCCATTAGTCCAGGTTGCACAGCACGACACTAAACTACATACTAATTACACACAAGATGGTTAACTTATCTATATTCGTACTTCAATAGAGTACTTCAAATGGTCCGTTTTCTCATCTGTTAGTTGTTCAATCTGAAATCATAATGGCAAACTTTGCTTTTCAACCCTTTACTGACCCTGTCTGCTTCAAATTCTCCACTATTGTCCCTGTACCCAAAAATACAAGGATTATTGGTCTTAATGACTACAGGCCTGTCGCACTGACCTCTGTTGTCATCAGGCATGAGACAGGAAAATACTGAAAATAGACTAAGAGAGATGGAGGTCTAGGAGGCATTGCCCCCTGGTAGGGTTCCAAGGCAATTGTACCTTGAAATGACAGTTTTCTTGCCTGTTTACCCTTAATTTATACTGTCATTGTTTTTTATTGTACCTTAAAATAACATATTTTACTTGCTTTTATAAAGAAATGTTGGTTTTATAAATTTTATGAACTCAAAAAAGAACTTAAGTAAAACAAATTCAAAACAAAACAATCAAGGTTAACCAACAAAATCATAAAGATTTATGCAACCACATTAATGGGAAGGATGGAACTGCTTTTTTTATTTCAAAATTACATTGAAACCATCAAATTCATAGCCGACAGCGAACTGACGTGTAAGTTCCCGCACTACCCAGTGTTGCAGTACTAATTTTTTATGTGCCGGAGCTGTCAAACAAGGGCGGCATTTCAGGTTTTGCTTGTGTGGGGGGGGGGGGAGCTAGTCTCCCAAGAGGGTCAAACAAGGTTATTGTCTATCCTCAATTCACCCTGACTCTCCCGCAGCTCTGGGCCTTCACACACACACACACACACACGCACTCCCACGCGCACGCACTTCCATGCGCGCGCACGCACTCCCACGCGCGCGCACACCCACGCGCGCACACTCACACACGCGCACTCACACGCGCACACTCCCATGCGCGTACACCCACGAGCACACTCCCACGCGCGCGCACACCCACGCGCGCACACTCACACACGCGCACTCACACGCGCACACTCCCATGCGCGTACACCCACGAGCACACTCCCACGCGCGCGCACACCCACGCACGCCCACCCACACACGCGCACACTCACACACACGCGCACACTCCCATGCGCGTACACCCACGAGCACACTCCCACGCGCGCGCACACCCACGCGCGCACACTCACACACGCGCACTCACACGCGCACACTCCCATGCGCGTACACCCACGAGCACACTCCCACGCGCGCGCACACCCACGCGCGCACACTCACACACGCGCACTCACACGCGCACACTCCCATGCGCGTACACCCACTCCCACACTCCCACGTGCACACTCCCACACTCACACTCCCACTCGCACACCCCCACACATACCCACTCCGCCGACCCTCGCCTCTCCACCGGCCACCAGCGGGCCAGAGCCATCATCTCACCAGAGTTCCAGGCTCAGCACGAGGCCCACAACCTCTACGATGCAGGCAACACGTGGTCTGACTCTGCTGGGTCCTAGTGCTCCTTCCCTCCCTCCGACAGGTAACATCGTTAGCAAACATATCTAACAATGTTTCCCGAATGTTATTAAAAATACACATTATAAACTTAATGAAAAAACTCCACATTACTCTGCATGAATTAATACTTTTATCATAAAAAGCTAATTTTCAAGGACTTTCCTGTGATAAATCCAAGGATTTTGAAAGGCCTTGAAAAACAGGGTTTCAAATTCCAGGACGTTCAAGGACCTTCTGGGGGCCTGCAATGACCTTGTGGTCACAGGCAGCCTCTGGACGATTGGCTTATACATGGGTAGGAGGTGAACCATGTTGTGGTCAGATATTCCCAGTGGCGGAAGGGCTAAGGAGCTGTATTGGAAGGAACTGCAGATACTGGTTTAAACTGTAGACACTAAATAGCAATGTTACAAGATTTTGAGATTTAAAAAATCAAGTCTGCAATTTATCCCATCAGATAAAGCATAACAATAAGTTTAATTTGACACCTAATTCACTTTCATATCTCAAGTAATAAAAAAGTTATGGCCATTTTCATATTCGGAAATTAGCATCTTGTTCCCTATTGATTTTCTATGGACATAACAAAAAAGCTATGATCGTGGACACTCAAAAGCCCATAACCTTCTTAAAAATTAAGAGAACTGAATGAAATTTTCAGTTATCATAGATTGAAGCATTCTGAAACAAATATAAATCAATCTTACTTGGATGACCTGAAATTAAAGCATATAATTAGTTAGTTACCCAATTGTAGCTAATTTCAAACTTCAATTACTAGATCTAAACATCTATCCATTTCTTAATAAATGATTAACATTTTTAAATAGCCCAAGTGTCCAAATAATATTCACAAATAATTCACAATAAAACATGATTTTTAAATCTCATTTACATCAATTTATAGGCCAAATGGAAGGAATTTAGTGTTCTATTGCTGTAAATTAAAGTCAATTTAAATCAGCTTTCTAGTGGGTTCCTGTGAACGCGCTGGTTTAGAACGTTCACATTGCGCTGGATTTGTGCCCTCAAGTGCCCAGAAAAATACTGCGGGATATAAAGAGCCCAAAATGAACTACTCGCTATAGAAAACTTTATATACAGGGCTATATACAAGCCCCATTTAATGTAAAAATAAGGTACATACCTTTAATTGTTTGCTTTATAAAACCCTGGGGCTGCGAGAGGTTGCGGATTGAGAGAGTGATTTTTAAACTACTATAACTATTATACAAGGCCATAAAAACTAATAATACCTTTTGCGATGGGGTCTTTCAGCAATTTTCCGTTAATGATTTACTAGGCTGAACATTTTCGATTGCAACAGCCTAGTAAAAATCGCGTTTTAAACCCGCCCCCTCTAAACAGCACCAAAATCGCGCACACGGGGTAGGGCAGATGCTCAGCCACGATTCAGGTAGGTTTTGTAACATACCTACACTAAAAGTTGGAGTAACTTGGCGGGACAGGCAGCAAATCTGGAGCGAAGGATTGGGTGACGATTCGGACCAAGAGAAGAGTCTCGATCCAAAACGTTACCCATTCCGTCGGTCCGTCCAGAGATGCTGCCTGTCCCGCTGAGTACTCCAGCATTTTCATATCCTTGGTGGGACAGTCAACAAACTGAGTGGAAGTGGGTAGGTAGCGTCCAAAGTCACGAGATTGCAATGAAAGCACTCGGGTGTTGTGTCTCCCGGTGACTGTGGGGATGATGTCACTCGTGCGCAGAAGGTTGGTGGACTGAGGAATGCAAACAGCCGCCACAATAACGTGTGACAATTCACTGGGCATATAGTATGGACGGAGACCCACAGCCATCAGTTCAATGTCTGGACTACACATGCGTTCCTTAACCGTGGGGATGTTGTACCATTTGTTGTTAATGAGGATAGCAAGTCCCCCACCTTTACACTGGTCACTCTCTCTGAAGTCCCTATTTGCCCGAACAGTCTGAAAGCCGTCCACACTTGCATTAGACTCAGGGATGTCTTTGTGCTTTTTGCGAACGCTCCACTCCTTCAACATCTGCAGTAGGATGCTGCAGATGTTCTACCAATCGGTGGTAGACAGTGCCACCTTCTTTGCTGCCGTGTGCTGGTGCAGCAGGACAAAGGCCGCTGACTCCAACAAGATTAACAAGCTCATCTGGAAGGATGGCTCTGTCCTGGGGGACGAGTTAGATTCATGGGAGGTGGTCTTTAGAGGGGAAAATGCTCCTCAAACTACTGAGCATCTTGGACAATTCAGTTCACTACTAGTCAACCAGAGAAGTACCATCAGCCACAGACTGGTTCAATCAAGATGCAGTACAGAACACCACAGGAGATCCTTTTTCCCTGTGGCTCCACCCCTTCTGTCATTGTGTACACTGACGTCCTACCTCCACCCCCCCCCCCCCACCCTACCCCCCATCCCCCCTCCCAAAATCTTTACACATCCCCAATCTTTTCCACTCATCACTTCAATTTCATGTTTCATGTGTCTTGTGTTTTATGACTGTTGGCAGATCAATTTCCCTCCAGGGATCAATAAAGTTCTATCGTATCGTGTCGTATGATAGTGTCAGTGTGCAGAGATCGCTGGCAGCATGGACTCGGCAGGCCGAAGGGCCTGTTATCTTGCTGTATCTCTAAACTAAACAGCAAGAGTCGATCTTCTAAAATCTCACATGATATCTTGTAATTATTTTCACGGGTTGGAGGAATAAGGGACAGTTGATTAATTTGTCACAAGAACAATTCTATGCAGAGGGAGAAAGACATCTGTTGAGCTTTACTTTTAGCATGCGAACAATGTTAAGAATTACTGTAAAGGATCATTTACATCATTAGTTTGCCCCAGATGCTGACTTCTATGCACCCATTACTGCCATCGTCTACACTTGTGCTAAAGGGAATCAAGATTAAGTGTCTGTCATTGTCCAGAGAGCCACATTTCTCACATGCTTGCAGCATGCGGACAGGGCAGTGTGATGCAAAGCTAGCTTGGAATGCTACTGTTTATGTTAGTTAAAATGCACAGTCGTCAATGTTTTGTATTAATCATCTGGAACGAGCTGACTGCTGGACAACCGTTCATTTGCTCAAAGATAGCTATCTTTCTGAACCTAATTTGGTCACATTGGGAAGAAATATTTAAATAACTACTAGACCAAGTGCAGACCCGTTGGGTCTGCTCCTCCAACGCAAGATTCCACCATTCACCCGTTCCCCCAAAGCAAGCCGTTCCCCCAATGCAATATTGCACCACTCACGCATAGTCCCAAACTGCGCAAGCGTGGCTCTTTTCTCCTCATCCCCCAGCAGTTCTTCCTCCTCCACCATCCCTAGAGAGGGAGGGTGGTAGAGAGGGTGGGAGTGTAGATAGGGAGGGGGCATCTCCCTCCTCCACACCCCCCCCCCCATCTCCCTCTACCACCCCACTCCCCACCTCATCTCCCTCCTCATTTCCCTCATCCTCCTTCCCTAACTCCCATTCCCTGCCCCAGATCGTAGAGCAGCACCAGGGCCTGGAACTCGGCCTGGTTCTCGTACTCGGCCCGGCCCTGGCTGTAGACTCCAGCCATCAGCTCGGCCGCCGCCTGGGCTCCAGTGGGCTCGTCCCTGACCCCGGACGCAGGCTCATCCTTGGTTCCAGCGGCGGCTGCTTTTTCGGCCCCAGTCACGGCCCCATCCCATGCCCCGGGCTCGGCTCTCACTCCAGCGCCAGCACCAACATCATCCTCCCCATTGGGTGTCGGCCGCCACGCGAGTGCGCTGGAGTGCCCCTCCCTCCCAGAGTGGCCCGTCCTGCCTTGCGAGTGCATTGTGACGTCACTCGGGTATGCTGGAATGCCCCTCCCTCCCGGAGTGTCCCGTCCTGGCTTGCGAGTCCATTGTGTCGTCACTTGGGGGGGGGGGGGGGGGTCGGTCGGAAATGGGTGAGTTTTCTGGCTTTTTAAAAAACTTTAAATGATTAAAAAGTCCAGAAATATAGGTGAACATTGAACCTGAGAAAGAAGAGAAATTGCTGTTTGGCTTTTCCTAGCTTAAGTATCAAACTATTTAGTTATAACATACAGTAGAACAGTACAGCACAGGAACACAATGTTTATGCTGAACTTGAAGTCAAGTTAAACTGACTCCTCTGCCTGCACATGATCCATATCCCTCTATCCCTTGAATATCCAAAAGCCTCAAACACCACTAAGGTGTCTGCTTCCACCACAAACTCGGGCAGTGTGTTCTGGGCACCCACTACCTTCTGTGTAAAAAAACTCTGCCACACAAATCTCCTTTAAACTTTGCCCCTCTCACCTTAAAGCTAAGCCCTTTGGTCTTTCACATTTCCACCCTGGGGAAAATGGTTCTGACTGTCTACCCTTTCTTTGCCTCATAACTTCTTTAACTAAAGCTAGACTAGATCACATCTAAGACAGTTGTGAAAGAAAAGAATTATAATTTACGTGACAACTTTCACAATGTCAAAATGTTTTAAAGAGTGACCAGTTTTGGAGAGGAGCAGGCACCAGTGGTGGGGGGAGGAGGAGGAGGGGATGGGACAGTGGGGGGGATGGGACAGTGGGGGGGAGCCTCGTCTGCTGACCTTCGGGTCGCCGACGCTTACTTCCCCCCCTCCCCCTCTCCACCACCTCCTCCTTCTCCCCTAGAGCCTCCAACATACTCCATCTCGGAAGCAACAGCAGGTGAGAGGGAAAGGGGGCCCATGGTGACCGAGAGGGCACACAGAAACGCAAAGTGCTTGAGTAACTCGGCCAACTGAATCAGTTTGAGGGAGGGTCCCAAGGTCATCTATCCATATTCTCCAGGGATCCTGACCCACTGAATTACTCCAGCTCTTTGTGTCCTTTCGGTGGGTTAAGAAGGGCTTGCTGGTGCACTTTGTGAGTTGAGACTGCAGTCTGATGCTAGGGCTTTAAACGGCCGTGGAGACGGTGGGAGCAGCGGATGAGTCTGCGGGTCCATCCACTATGTCCGACATCTGATATAAGGAGGGTCGTTAAAACGAGTGTTTACTGTATTGTCTTTGCATAGCAGCTAAAAGAGAAGATTGAGAGCATGGTCTTTCATGATGGAGTGACATGACCGTAAAGCACGCTCGCCACTCACAACGCCATCTGTGGCCACTCAGGGAATCTCAACTGAGCTCTCGTAATTTTGTCCAGATTACAGGGTGGTCCATCAATTGCTGGAAAATCGGTGTTCAACCTGGACCTTAAAAATAACCCAACTCCAAATATTTTGAGTGGATACATCTTTATTGGTGGTTACCAAGAATTAAGGGCCTGTACCACTTTCACGCCCTACCTAATTCACGACCTTTTTTACTCGTGGACGTTTTTCATCATGTTGAAAAAACGCCCCGACCTACTTGTTGTCACGAGTAGCTACGACTAGCATCACGACCTACTTACGACCTCGTGACGACCATGCTGCGCGTCAAGGGCAAACTCGGCAGAGATCGTGAATTAGGTTGTGAAAGTGGGACAGGCCCTTTACAGGATTGGGGAATGAAGGGCATAGGTTTAAGATGAGAGGGGAGAGATTAAATAGAACCAGTGGGGCCATTTGTTCACATGGGCACATGGAATAAGATGCCAGAGGAAGTCGTTAAGGCAGGTACAATAACAACAATTAAAAGACATCTGGGTATGTACATGGACAGGAAAAATTTAAGAAAATATGGGCCAAACATGGGTATATGATACCATCTTAGATGGGCATATTGACCAGCGTGGATGAGTTGTTTCCATGCTGTACATCAAAGATTCAGAAAAGGTATCCCCAAATGAATATCTTGATGCATTGCTGATACAAACAGAAGTGGAAAGTCAAGTTAGGAAAGACATAATCCTTAATGGATTTATTTATGGCAACAATAAAACTTTTAGCTGTAATGCAGGACACCGGAGGCTTGACACAAGTGATACTTATATGATGGATTGGAAAGTTTTATCAGATAAAAGATGGCCAGTGTATTAATATCTAAAAAGGTCATCAGCATAACTAACAGCATCATTTAAAAGCATTTAGTGGTGCCTCATTGCCTGCTCCAGACACATTAGAGCAACACTTATTGCTCTCATTAACGTGAAAATATTTCCACATTGGAATTTAGAGATATGGTTAATGTCAGTGGCAAGAAGGTCATCAGATAATGTTCAAAATAAATGTTAGCTGAACGAGGGAGGTTGCACACAAACCATTCATCTTCACACTGTCTCAATGAACTGAACTGTATTAATTCTTTATCGATTATTCAAACCTGTTGAAAATATCTTTTACTGAGCTTTCCATCAAGTCGGCACATAAATGGTAATTTAATTTTACAATTCCCACCAGAAATTACTTAAATTGCAGAGACTGCCATTCCTTCAAGATCTCATCAGGGACAAACTTAGCCTCTTGAGGGATCACAATTTTCCTCAATGCCGTCCGTATCCTTAGTGACCTAGACAAAAAGCTTTTTTGGAATTCTATCCACAAACAGGTCTGCCTTTCTTTAGTTTCGAATGCTTCTGAACACCTACTTTTCTGATCATGCGTTGCTCTTCCTTCCAAATACCCATCCGCAATTCTTGCTACATTTTGTACAAGAGTGAATACAGGCCCACCACGGATTTTCCAGCAACTGGTGGTCAGGACAACATTATGAGAGTTCACTTGAAAACCCCCCCACCCCCCACCCCCCCCCCCCCCCCCCCCCACGCCCACAAGTGCCCCGAAACTGTGGCGCCAACATCGGGTGAAGCAGCCAAACTCAACCTCACCGGGACTTCTGTGGCCTGTTTTTGCTCTGTACTGTTTTATGTTCTGTGCATCTTGCACTCAATCAAAATACAAAAATTAGGCTGATTACTGAGGATCCCAATAGCTGGAAATTAAAACCAGTGTTTGCACAGATTCTTTGGTCTGCTATTAGCTTTTCACCTGCTTCTGCAATCCCATCCCATATCAGAAAAATACATTTCAATGGTTTACCTCAAGGAAAAAAAAAATCATAGTCCTACAATAATAAACACAGGAGATGGCTGGAGGCCCACAAGAGCCTGGAACTTGCCTTGAACAGGCACCGCTCATAAGAACTGGAGCGTGGACTTTAAAAATGGCACCAAAACATGGCGCCTCTTGCATGCGGCCTTAGTAGACTATTTCTGTATACTTGCTAATCGGGGATCGGGGGTATGGAAATACTCTACTGGAATGTCTGCAAGGTAAGGAATTTCACTTCGCACACGTGACAATGAAAGCACCATTCAACAGAAATCTTTGTTAAAAGAAGCACAGCAGAGTACTCACAAGTCAATGGATCTGGATAAAATGGCAGACAGGGTCAGAAGAATGCAGCCAAACGGTCCAATCTCAAACTATAATACAGATCAAGGAAAATAAAAACAACAAACTTCATCTTTCTGCTTTTGAAACCACACACATCAGCTCACATGCTTTGACAAAACAGATCTATAACTATAGATATAAACTACCCAAGCAAAATACGAGGTGCTGTTCCTCAAATTTGCGCTGGGCCTCACTCTGATAATGGAGGAGGCCTAGGACAGAAAGATCAGAATGGGAATGGGAGGGGGCCTGATCAACTCATCAACTCCCTGTTCAAGTCGTCTCTTCCCACCCAAACCACCCCCTCCCCAGGTACTTTCACTTGCAACCGCAGGAGATGCTACATCTGTCCCTGTACCTCCCCCCTCGACTCCAGGGAAAGTCTTTTCAGGTGAGGCAGAGGTTCACATGCGCCTCCTCCAACCTCATCTACTGTATCCGCTGTTCCAGGTATCAACTCCTGTATATCATCTCGCTGAATACCTCCGCTCAGTCCGCCTTAACCTACCTGATCTCCTGATTGCTCAACACTTTAACTCTCCCTCCCATTCCCAATCTGACCTTTCTGTCCTGGGCCTCCTCCATTGCCAGAGTGAGGCTCAGCGCAAATTGGAGGAACAGCACCTCATATTTCGCTTGGGCAGCTTACACCCCAGCGGTATGAACATTAACTTCTCTAATTTCAAATAGCCCTTGCTTTTCCTCTCTCTCCATCCCCTCCCCCTACCCAATTCTCCCACCAGTCTTACTGTCTCCGACTAGATTCGATCTCTTTCCCGCCCACTCCCCTGACATCAGTCTGAAGAAGGGTCTCGACCCGAAACGTTACCCATTCCTTCTCCCCAGAGATGCTGCCTGACCTGTTGAGTTACTCCAGCATTTTGTGCCCACATTCCCTTTAACATATTCCCCATCACATATATATCCAGTTCAACTGAGCGGTGGGTGTGTGGAACAAACTGCCAGAGGTGGACAAAAGTGCTGGAGAAACTCAGCGGGTGCGGCAGCATCTATGGAGCGAAGGAAATAGACAACGTTTCGGGCCGAAACCCTTCTCCAGAGGAGGTAGTTGAGGCAGGTACTAGCAGAGTCTAGCCAAGTAGAATGCCTGATATTGCACTGAAAATTTAATGCTACTCCATCCAACCTGAGTTCCATCTCTGAGCAGAAGAGGCCACGGAACAATTGGAAGCTTTAAAACGTCTCATGGCAGAGTGGTAAATAGGACATATGGTAAGCTTATTTTAGTCAGGAAGTCACGATGCAGAATGGGAACTTTGGTTAGACCCACATTGGAACATTGAGTGAAGTTCTGGTCATCCAATTACAGGGAGGTTGTGGAAGCTTTATAAAGGGTGGATATGAGATTTACCAGAATACTGCCAAGATGCAAGGACAAATTTGGTTTGTTTTTTCTAGAATGCCAGAGGTTGAAAGGAGACCTGAAAGAAGTACTGTATATAAAATCATGAGAGGTAGAGTCAGAACCTTTTTACCAGGGTGGTAATGTCAAAGATTAGAGAGCATGGCATTAAAGTGAAAGGGACAAAGTTTAAAGGAGATGTGCAGGGCAATTTTTTTTACATAGTTAGTAGCGTCAGTAACATGGCGACTCTTTGTATACTGCCCCAGAGTAATCTACTATTCTTACACTATAATCGTTGCACTCTTGTACTCTTACACAGTAAGAAGTACTGAATTGTATGCAAAATAAGGAATTTAACTGAACATTTATTAACAATAAAGTACCATTGAACCAGTGGGTGCCTGTAACACGCTGCCAGGAGTGGTGGTGGAGGCAAATACGACACTGGTGTTTAAGAGGCTTTCAGATAGGCACATGAATATGAAAGGAATGGAGCAGTCTGGATCAAGTATAGGCAGAAATTAGTTTATCTTTGCATTATGTTCGACACAGACATTATGGGCTCAAGAGCCTGTCCCTGTGCTGTACTGTTCTGTGATACGACAAAGACTGTTTCAATGGTCAATGGCGACAAACCAACGATAAAATAATCACAGTAACAAAAAGAGCACACATTTCGTGATGTAGGGAATTGAATTTCCAATTCAAGGGGAACCCTTGGGAAAAGATTTTGCATCATAAGCCATAGGAGCAGAAGTACGCCATTCGGCCCATTGAATCACGACTGATCTCTTTCCCTCTCAACCCCATTCTCCTGCCTTCACCCATAACTCCCGACACCTTGACTAATCAAGTATCTGTCAATCTCTGTCTTAAAAATACCCCACGACTTGTCCTCCATAGCCGTCTGTGGTTCTACAATTCACCACCCTCTGACAAAAGAAATTCCCTATCTCCTTTCTAAAGGTACGTCCTTTTATTCTGAGGCTGTGGCCTCTGGTCCTAGACTCACCCACCAGTGGAAACATCCTCTCCACATCCACTCTACCCAGGCCTTTCACCATTTGTTTTAATCATTTAAGTATTTAGCAGGGGTAAAGGTCAAGGTTTGGGATTTTATTCAACAGTTTATTTGGCAAAAGGCTGCATTCTGTGCCGCAGGTTTAAAGTAGATTTGAGTTGGAAACATTTTTTTTCTGCAAAGTTCCTTGTGAAAATAAAAACAGGCAAAATAATCATGCAAGCCACATAACACCCAGCTTAATGTTGATGACAGGACAGGAACATCAAGACAGCACACACACAGTGGGGTCTGTGCTCCACAATAAACATGACACACATCAATACGAGACCTTGGCTCATGTAGTGTTTACTCCAAGCAGTGTGCTAGGTAATTTGATGCAATCACACTGACCAATATTGTCTGTGCCGTGTGAGGGAACAGCATTCTTCCAGGAATAACTGCATGCTTCTGTAATGCCCACTTGATGCATCTCTTACTGTGCCAGCAGTACAACCAACTCATTAAATGCCAGCAAAAACACTTCAACCAGAAACAAATGTCATTGATGATGGAAAATGCTCCGCAGAACCCACTGTGGTATTGGTATTGATGTGTGCCATGTCTATTGTGGAGCACAGGCCCCACTGCATCGCCCTCATCAACATTAAACTAGGTGCTATGCAGTTTGCATGATTATTTTGCCAGCTTGTTTTAAGGAAGTTCTGCAGAGAAGGGGCAGCACAGCGGTAGAGTTGCTGCCTTACAGCCCCAGAGACCCGGGTTCCATCCTGACTATGGGTGGTGTCTGTACGGAGTTTGCACATTCCCCTTAATACTGCGCGGGTTTTCTCCACTTCGAAGTCGCGCAGGTTTGTAAGTTAATTGGCTTTGGTAAAATTGTAAATTGTCCCTAGTGTGTAGGATAGTGCTAGTGTACGGGATGATCGCTGGTCAGCACAGACTCAGTGAGCCGAAGGAGTTCTTTCTGAGGTGTATCTCTGAAGTCTAAAGACTAAAAGATGTTTCCAATTAAAGGCACGTCAAAGTCTGTAACTCTAAAGGCAGCCATTTGCAAATAAACCATCAAATAAATTCCAAGCCTACCTCGAGAAATGAAAATCTAACGACAATGCGACAAAGCAAAATGCCCTTATAAGTTTACAGAGCAAAGGGCAAACAACTGAGGGATGGGTTGCCAAAGGCAATTCAGGAAAAGAGAGCAGCAGATATGCTTATTATTGTCACGTGAACCGAGGTACAGTTAAAAGCTTTTTGTTGTGTGCTATCCAGTCAGTGGAAACTATACATGATTACAATCAAGGTGTCCACAGTGTACTCATAACATTCAGTGCAAGATAAAGTCCAGTAAAATCCATTAAAGAAATTTGAAGGTCTCCGATAAGGTAGATGGGACGTCAGAACCAACGTTCTCCAGTTGGTTGAGAGAATTCCAGATCTTGGGGGATCATGGGCACAGCCTGTAAGCATGAGTTGAAGTGAATGGGAGACTCAGCATTGGAAGACCAAAGTTTAGTCTAGTTTCGTTCAGAGATACAGCGTGAAAACAGGCCCTTCGTCCTACTAAGTCCACACCAACGAGTGATCACCCGTACACTAGTTCAATCTTACACACGAGGGAAAATTTCCGGAAGTCAATTAGCCTATGTCTTTGGATTGTGGTAGGAAACCAGAGAAATCCCATACGGTCACAGGGAGAAGTTGCAAACTCCGTACAGAGAGCACCTGAGGTCAGGATCGAACCCTGGTCTCTGGCGCTGTGAGTTAGCAACTCTACCGCCGCGCAACGGTGAGGTCTGTGCGTTGTTGGGATGATGGAGCGAGGCTTTAGAGAATCCTGAAAGCCATTGGTAGCCTGGAAACTGATATAGGCAGGGATCCTGGGTGAGTGATACCTGATGAGGCTGGGTTATAGGCAGCAATTATATAAGCTCAAGTTTCTAAAAGCTTTGTCAGCCCCTACAAGGCACCCTAAACTTGAAATCATCTCTTACATACCACATTGAATGAATGTTGGGCAATTCTAGCAATTATTTGGATTTAATTTAAAGTGCTCAGGAAGGCAAATCAAAAAGAGACAGTTCAAACCTGGCCAACATTTTGCTGTAGAAAAGTGGTCAGATCTTTGAAGTTTGTCAGCGTATTCAGTATAATCTGAAAGGGAACAAATACCACATTACTTCAATAAAATAAGTTAGGAATGGTGAGAAAAAAGCTTTCCAAATAGTTGTGATCAATCACACTCTTGAGTGATTAAATATAACACAGTATATTACCAATTTTAGTAACAGAATCTTTTACTGACAGTCTGCAAATGCCAGGTGTTCAACATTGGTCTGTTCACAAGCTAGTTCCATTTTACAACCTTGGGATGTAATTCAAAATACTTAATCAGCACCAAAATCTATCTGGGGAGAGGTGGTGGGGCCTGGATAGAGTGAATGTGGAGTGGATGTTTCCACTAGTGAGAGAGAGGAGGAGCAAAGGCCATGGCCTCCGAATAAAAGGACGTACCTTTAGAAAGGAGATGAGGATGAATTTCTTTAGCGAGAAGGTGGTGAATCTATGGAATTCATTGCCACAGATGGATGTGGAGCCTGTCAATGGGCATTTTTAAGGCGGAGATTAACAGATTCCCAATTTGAAAGGTTGTCAGTGGTTATGGGGAGAAGGCAGCAGAACGGGGTTGAGAGGGAATGATAGATCAGCCACGGTTGAATGGTGGAATAGATTTGATGGGTCAAATGGCCTAATTCTCTTCCTAGAACTTATGAATTTATGATCCAGGAGGTTCAGACGAGGAAACTGCAGATGCTGGTTTACAAATGAGGACAGAAAGTGCTGAGTAGTTCAACGGGTCAGGCAACATCTCAGAACATGCATATGTGACGTTTCAGATCGGGGACCCTTCTTCCAATGTTTAAATGAAGCCTGTGTTTCACATCGGATCCAAATGACAATAACCCTGCCGACCTCAATACTGCTTTGGAGCGCCAGCTTTGAGCTCAGATCTCTAGATTGGGATAGCCACCTGACCACCTGGCTTTAAGGAGTGAGATGGCCACCCTAAAATAGAGTCACACAACACGGAAACAGGCCCTTCCGCCCAACGCTGCCCCATCTATACTAGTCCCACCCGCCCGTGATTGGTGCGCATCCCTCTATGAACCTTTCCTGGCCATGTACCTATCCAATGTCTTTCAAATGGTATTAGAGTAACTGCCTCAACTACCTCCTCTGGCAGCTTGTTCGATACACCCACCACCCTCTGTGTGAAAAAGTTGCCCCTCAGATTCCTATTAAAACTTAAACCCTCTCCACTTAAACCTATGCCCTCTGGTTCTTGATTCTCCTACTCAGGGTAAAAGACTCTGTGCAATTATTCTACCTATTTCCTTCATGATCTGATAAATCTCTAAAAGATCACCACTAAAAGGGAACAGTGAGATGTGCGTCCAGCCCCGGGCAGGTGTGATTTCTGGTAGCGGGTACAGTCAGCATGGTCACTATTGAACATGCTTTTACCACCCTCACACATGGCAATGCCTTTCCTTCAGAAAAATATTTAAATCTGCAAAGGAGACATACCGTTTCGACAGTCCCATCAGCTTTATATTTTCCTGCTGGGGTAAACTGTTGTCTTCCTGTTGACCTGGAACACAAGGTTATATATGTAAACTAGCATGCAGTGGGCAACTATTCTTGTATGGGGATTGGTATACAGTTGGCGATAGCCACCTCATTCAAACGGACCCGCACACACACACAGCCACAATCACACACACACATTCAAATAGAGCCACATACAAGCACACACATCAATTTACACGGCGCCATATACACCAATAAAGAGCCACATGCACACACACACCCTCCCATTCTCACAAATCGACATACACACATAAGCTCATTCACACAAAGAGTGACATAAACACACGCCCATTCATACAGAGCCACATTCACACACCATCCCATTCTCATAGAGCAACATACACACATACGCCCATTCATACAGAGGCACATACACACACACCATCCCATTCATACACAGCCACACACACACACACCATCCCATTCTCATAGAGCAACATATACACAGGCTGTGCACGCCATACGCAAGAAGAAGATACATAGTTACTGCCACACATGCAGCAACACAGACACTCAGAAGAATAGAATTTAGAATAGAATAGAATTTATTTGCCACACAACCAGGGTCGGTGGAATTTGGGTTGTCAGCAGCGGTACAATAATAAGGAACACACAACCACAATAAAAATGTAACACAAACATCCACCACAGCATTCATCACTATGGTGGAAGGCACAGAACTTGGCCAGTCCTCCTCCATTTTCCCGTGGTCGGGGCCTCCACCCTCCGCAGCCGTTGTTGTGGGCGTCCAGATGGTAAGGGACAAAGTCAAAGTCAAGGTAAGTCCAGGATCGGCTCTTCCCCATCGGAGACCGCGGCTTCAGGTTGGTGTAGGCCGCAGGCCGGCGGTCGAAGATTTAAGGTTCCCGCCGCGCCGCAGCCAGAAGCACTGCAGACCGCAGGGCCGATGGTCGAAGCTCCCCTCCAGGGGTGATGGTAAGTCCATGCCGCACCCACGGTAGAAGTTGGCCGCGGGCCGGCCGTGATGGCTTCTTCTTCCCCCGTCCCCCACGAGGGATCCTGGGCTGCCGACTGCCGCAGGCCAGCGAAAAGGAGCGCTCGCCTCCAGCGAGCCCCAGCGAGGGCTCGACCGCTCCACGCCGAGAGTCCACGCTGCGCCCGCCGCTGAAGCCCCCGGGCGCGTCTCCGGAAAAGGCCACGCCGATCCTCGTTGTTAGGCCACGGGGGAGGCGACCTGGAAAAAGTCGCCTCTCCGTGGAGGAGGCGACCGAAGCGGTTCCCCCCTTACCCCCCCACACCACCCCCCACACAAGACACACAAAGGAACATTAAAACAAACTTTAAAACATACTTTAAAACATACTAAAAATTGAAAAGACTAACACGCTGCTGACAGGCGCAGCCACTGCAGTGCCCCCTACGAAAAATACGTATTAAAAAAAAGCATAAACACACAGAATGAGGCACACACACACACGCTGTCAGACCTACGCATATATAGCCATACACACACACATCAATACCCACAGACACAGATGGCATACACAGCACAGAGTGTTTCCCCCTCATACATATACCCACATACACACAATGTTAGTAGGCCTGCAGTGCTTCCCCACCAGTACCATCCCCCAACACCCAGCTTGTATACCTCCAGCGGTTCCACCCCCACCCTGCTCCCCGCTGCTTGCTGGTCTACTCACAGTGCAACCACAGCTCTTCTCCTGTCACCTGCACGCCATAATATGTCTGCGATGGCCAGCGCGAGACTGTGTGACCGCTGAGCATTGCTTGGTCGCAGTTCCCGTTGGGGCGGTGGGAGGCTGGAGAAACAGCAATGACTCCTTCAGAACAACAAATAAAACTGCATTGACATGTCAAGAGAAGGAATTTCTTTAGTCAGACGGTGGTGAATATGTAGAATTCGTTGCCACAGACGGCAGTGGAGACCAAGCTAATGGATATTTTTACGGCAGAGATTGACAGATAGTTGATCAGTAACGGTGTTAGTATGGGGAGAAGGCAGGAAAATGGGGTTGAGAGGGAAAGATATATCAGCCATGAGTGAATGGCGGAGTAGATCTGATGGGCTGAATGGCCTAATTCCGCTACTAGATCACCTTTAAAGGAACAGCATTGTATCAAGGACTTTGATGCGAAAAGCTAATTTCTTCATAAGGGCAATGGCTCAGTGGCACAGCGGTGGAGTTGCTGCCTTGCAGCGCCAGAAACCGGATTTGATCCTGACTACGGGTACTGTCTATACGGAGTTTGTACGTTACCTGTGACCACATGGATTTTGTCCGGGTGCTCCAGTTTCCTCCCATACTCCAAAGACATACGTTGGTGGGTTAAATGGCTATGGTAAGTTGTAAAATTGTCCCTAGTGTGTAAGATAGTTCTAGTGAATGGGGTGCTCACTGGTCGGTGCATACTTGGTATGTGTAAATTGTCCCTAATAAATATAGGATAGTGTTAATGTGCTCGGCGCAGACTCGGTGGGCCGAAAGCCCCTTTCCGCGCTGTATCTCTAAACTAAACTAAATCTGAAACTAAACAAGGCTTCATGTTCACCACAAAGGGACAGACAAAGAAAGAGGTCTGAGTTTAGTTTAGTTTAGTGATACAGCGTGGAAGTAGGCCCTTCGTCGCACCAAGTCCACGCCGACTTTTGATCCACCTGCACAAGGGATCTATGTTGACTAGTTCCAGGGAGGCACAGCAGCAGAGCTGATGCCTCAAAGCTCCAGAGCCTTGGATTCAATCCAAAGGTGCTGTCTATGTGTAGTTTGTATGGTCTCCCTGTGTCGACATGGATTCTGTCCGGGTGCTCTGGTTTCCTCCCACATTCCAAAGACGTGCAGGTTTGTAGGTTAATTAGCCTCTGTAAATTGCCCCTAGTGTTTCGGAAGTGGATGAAAAAGGGGGATAACATTAAACTAGCGGGAGCAGGTGATTGGCATGGACTCTAAAACCTAGCATGTTCTCTGGACCACCCAGAGAAAACCCATGGGGTCACAGGGAGAATGTAAAGGCTGGCACAACGTTACAATGTGGCGTAATGGTAAAGTTGCTGCCTTACAGTGCCAGAGACACGGGTTCAATCCAGACCATGGATGCTGTCTGTATGGAATTTGTACATTGTCCTCTTGACCTGCATGGGCTTTCTCTGGGCGCTCCGGCTTCTTCTCACAGTCCAAAGACATACTGGTTGTAGGGCAATTGGCTTGGTATAATTGTAAACTGTCCCTAGTGTGTGTAGGATAGTGTTAGTGTGTGGGAATCATTTGTCGGTGCGGACTCGGTGAGCCGAAGAGCCTGTTTCCGCACTGTATCTCTAAACTAAACAAACTCCACACAGACATCACCCAAGGTCAGGGTCGAACCCGGGTCTCTGGCACTGTGAGGTAGCAGTTTTACCAGCTGCCCTTGACAGCAGGCAGGCAGGAAAGGTTGAGTTTCAGACGAAAATGCCATGCTCCACGGGAGAAGGTTGAGAGTGAAATAAAGGAGAATGGCGACATGGCAAAAATAACATTGCTTTCAAAATTCAGTCTAGGCTGCTCGTCAATGCCAATTGACATTCTATTATGAATTTCACCCTGTGAGGTTTTTTTCAGTTATGTAACGTCTACTGCAAGCCAACATTCAAGTATGTAGCAGAGTAGGTGGCAGACTCACAATTTAATTGAAATTGTGCCAACTCAGTGGTGTCATGATGTGACAATCTTCAATTCATTCAATTGTTTACCTGGGACTCCTTGGTACCAGCGCAAAAGTTCATGTGTTTGGAGCAGAATTAGGTCATTCGGCCCATCAAGTCTACTCTGCTATTCAATCATGGCTGATCTATCTCCTCCTCCTAACCCCATTCTCCTGCCTTCTCCCCATAACCTCTGACACCCGTACTAGTCAAGAATCTACTGTGTCTATCTCTGCACTTAAAAATATCCATTATCATAAGCCTCCACAGTCTTCTAAGGCAATGAATTCCACAGATTCACCACCCTCTGACAAAAGAAAATTTCGTAAAGAAACGTTCTTTAATTCTGAGGCTATGCCCTCTGGTCCCAGACTCTCCCACAAATAGAAACATCCTCTCCACATCTACTCTATCCAAGCCTTTCACTATTCGGTAAGTTTCAAAGAGGTCCCTTCTCAACTTTCTAAACTCCAGCGAGTACAGGCCCAGTGCCGTCAAACGTTCATCATAGGTTAACACGGTCATTACTGGGATCATTCTTGTTAAGTTCGTAAAAGTTGTCAGCTCATGCACCCCGAGCTCTACAGCTATGAATATTGCTCATAAAAATTGTGCAACCACACACACACACACACACACTTACTTACATGTTTTCACTGCTGCTGCTAGAGACGTCTTCAAAGATCAGCTTTTGCAAGACGCAGGCCTGAACTGCAGCCAAAACCCCACAGGGACCACCCTGCAATGATTAGAGGGCAGAATGGTTTATGGTGGCAAACCAGACGATACTGGAGCAAAGCTCTACATCATACTGGTCTCATAATAAAACAGTGTTACAACTTTGTGAGTCAGGCTAATTGTCACATTACTCTGAAGTACATATTCAAAAGGATAATAAAAGGTGAATGGTGATAATAAAAAACTTGAACTTTACGAGGATGTTGCCAGGTCTTTAGACTCTCTAGACATACAGTGTGGCAACAAGCCCTTCAGCCCATAAATCCATGCCGACCAGCGATCACTCCGTATACTAGCACTATCCTACACACTAGGGACAATTTACAAAAGCCAATTAACTGACACATCTGTACTTCTTTGGAGTGTGGAAACCAGAACACCCATAGAAAAGCAACACAGTCACAGGGAGACAGCATCCAGACAGCACCCAAATCCAGGATTGAACCCAGGTCTCTGGCACTGTAAGGCCGCAACTCCACCGCTGTACCTTATGTTTCCTATAGCAGGGTGAACAAAACTTAACACAATACTCCAAGGGCAGCCTCACAACGCCTTGTACAACTTCTCAAATACCATGATCAACAGTGTAGTCACCGATTACTTCAAATACTAATCCGAGTAACATAACCGCGATGCAACTAATATAAATCTGGATAATCTCACTTCTACATGGCTTAATCAACTGGCCCACTGCAAGTGAACAATTAGGAAGTTTTAAAAGCTATAACTTAAAGGACAATCCTATTCATGTCCAGCTCTCCTGTAAGCATTCTGTAGCCCAAACTCTTATCAGTCACATGCTACTAATGCTAGTCACTAAGCCACACAGGCACGAGTCATCCTAGGATCAAAGCAATTAGTTGGGATTCAGCCATTACAAGCTTGGTGCAGATTAGATTGCCCGATCATGAACCGTCAGAACATTTTCTCTGCACAGATTCTTTGGGAGCCAAAAGACCCATTGAGCTCAAACGTCTATGCACCTTAAACACATTCCAGAATTGGGATTTAAAAAATATACGGTTTCAAGGTCAGTTTATTGTCACATGTACCTATAAAGGTACAGTGAAATTTGACTTACCACACAGCCACACTAAGTCACACAACCACATAAAAGTTAACATAAACATCCACCACAGTTAAATACGGATCAAAAAATAATAGCGAAAACACTAGCCAGTAGACTGAGCAGGTACGTTAGTAGACTAATAAATGGAGATCAAACAGGATTTATACCTAAGAGACACTCATTCAATAATTTGAGACGTTTGCTTAACATAATGCACTCACATAAATCTCACGACCAAGAGTTATCTATTATCTCACTGGACGCAGAAAAAGCGTTTGATCAAGTAGAATGGGATTATATGATTAAAGTATTGCAAAAATTCCAATTGGGAGAAAACTTTATCGCATGGATAAAACTATTATATAACAAACGTACGGCTAGGATATTAACTAATAATATATTATCCTCGAAATTTGAGCTATCAAGGGGCAATAGACAAGGATGTTCATTATCACCGCTGTTATTTGCTTTGGTAATTGAACCTCTTGCTGAAAAAATAAGAACACACCCGGATATTTATGGTTATAATACAAAATATTCAAAGAATAAAATATCCCTATATGCCGATGATGTACTACTGTACATCACAAAACCACAAATTAGTATACCAAACATATTAAATTTAATTGAGGACTTTGGATCCTTTTCGGGATATAGAATAAATTGGAACAAAAGTGAAATTATGTCGATAAATCCAAAAGACTCAACACATCTCCGGAAATTTCCCTTTAAAATAGCTACAGAAAAATTCAAATATTTGGGAATTGAAATTACTAGAAATTACCAGGATATGTTTAAAGCCAATTATAATCCCTTACTCAAGAAATTGAATAATCTGATTAAATTCTGGAAAACACTTCCGATGTCCTTAATAGGCAGAATAAATGCTATTAAAATGATTTTCTTACCACAAATTCTATACCTATTTCAATCAATACCTATATATCTCCCAAAAAAGTTTTTCAAAAAATTGGACTCAGACATTACAAATTTTATATGGGATTATAAATCCCATAGAATACAAATAGCACACCTCAATAAACGAAAAGAGCTGGGGGGTCTAGCGCTCCCTAATTTTATGTATTATAATTGGGCAGTAAATATTAAAAATATGATTCACCTGCTGGACAATTCTGCACAGCAGGCGGACTGGATGGTAATGGAAAAAGGGGACTGCTCCCCGAGTAATATAGGAGCGACCATCCTCTCACCAATAAATTTGAATAATAAAAATTATAATAAAAATCAAATTATACATAACACAATAAGAACATGGAAACAGATAAAACAGAATTTAAAATTAAGAAACCTATCTCTTTTAATACCAATAGTCAATAATCCATCGTTTAAACCATCAATCATAGACAAATCATTTATACAATGGGAAAGAATGGGAATCAAAACGCTCGAAGATCTGTATGAATTGGGGAATTTACTATCATTTCAACAACTACAACTGAAATATAATTTGAAAAATAACCAATATTTTAAATATCTTCAAATTTGTGATTATCTGAAAAAACACACAAAAGACTATCATAATATGCCTTCCGATTTATTGGATGAAGCAATGAAGACAAAGGCGGAATCAGCTAATTTAATATCGTACCTATATAATATCATTTTAAACATAGAAATACCCACAACAGATGGAATTAGAAAAGATTGGGAACAAGAATTAGCTATAAAAATCTCAAAAGAGACCTGGGATAATCATTTACTACAGGTGCATAAATGTTCGATCAACGTACGACATACGCTCATCCAATTTAAAACATTACATAGATTATATTATTCAAAAACTAAATTAAATAAAATCTTCCCTAATGTTTCACCAATCTGTGATAAATGCCTGTGTCAAGAAGCTACCATAGCGCACTCTTTTGTTTTTTGTACAAAAATCCAAAAATTCTGGTATGAAATATTTGATATTTTTTCAAAATTGATCAAAATAAAACTGGTACCAAAACCAGAATGGATTATCTTCGGAATATCGGAAGGTAACCCTGAATTAAACGTGTTTCAGAAGAATTTATTTAACTACGGGCTAATAATGGGAAAAAAGCTTATACTTAAATTCTGGAAAAATGCGCCCACACCAACAATAAAAATGTGGATATCAAATATGTTTGAAACATTACATCTGGAAGAGATGAGATTCCTCTTAGCAGGTAAAGCAGAAAATTCCAAAAGACGTGGTCTATGTTTCTGGACCTATTACAAGTGTGAGGTGCAATAGTAATTTAAAAAAACAAATATATAAATAAGTGGTATCAGGACCTGGTAACAGGAGGTAAAATAACAAAAACAGACTTGGTTGGTAGTCCCCTTTCTGCGGAGTTTAATGTTATAATAGAGCGATTGTTTCTATTTTCTCTTTCTTTCTTTTCTAGGGTCTATTTTCTCATTTTACTTCCTTCTCTAACTTCTTTTCTAAGGGGCTTTCTTTTCCCAACACTCTTGCACTTCACGACTCTCGCGCACTTTCTTTACTTTCCTTACTTCTACCTTTTTCTTAAAGCTCAAAAAAAATGAAGCGGTACAAAAAATGTATTAAGATATATGTGTTGTGTAGAATTGTAATTTACCGTACTTCTAATAAAAATAAAATTAAAAAAAAAAAAACATCCACCACAGTGAATTCCACATTCCTCACTGTGATGGAAGGCAATAAAGTACAACTTCTTCCCTCATTGTTCTCCTGCGGTCGGGGCAGTCAAACCATCTGCAGTCGGGGCAATTAAAGCCCCCGCAGCCGACAATCGAAGCCCACATCGGGATGATCGAAACTCCCGTGCAGGGGCGGTTGAAATTCTCTCTGTGGCATGGAGCTCCCGAGTCAGCCTCTTCTTACAAGAGGCGATGTTAAAGTCCACAGGCTTGCGAACCCCGGCAAAGGGATCGCAAGCTCCGCAATGTTAACGTCCCGCAGACTCCCATGGCTTGGAGCGCCGGGTCTGTCTCCAGGAAAGGCCGGCAACTCCACGATGTTAGGCCGCAGTGGGGACGGAGATACGACAACGGATAAAAATTGCATCTCCGTCGAGGTAAGAGATTGAAAAAATAACTTTCCCCCAACCCTTACCCCCCACATAAAACAAACCAAGGAACACTAAAACATACTTTTTAACACATACCAAAAATAATAAAAAAGAAGTAAGGACAGATTGTTGGTGAGGCAGTCACTGCTGGTAACGCGCTACTATCTACCTCATTGGACACCTGCGGACTATCTTTAATCGGACTTTATCTTGCATTAAACATTATTCCCTTTATTCTGTATCTGTACAATGTGAATGGCTCGATTGTAATCATATTTTGTCTTTCTGCTGACTGGTTAACACGCATCAAAAGCTTTCCACTGCACCTTGGTACATGTGACAATCAACTAAACTAAAAATGTGCATTTGTACAGCTTCTTACACACCCTGAATCCCCCCAAAACACTCTCACATTTAATCCAGTTTCATTCCTTTCTATTTGAAATGCAGCGGTAGAGTTGCAGCCCCACAGCGCCAGAGACTGGGGTTCCATCCTGACCTGGGGTGCTGTCTATGTAGTTTACTTGCCACCGGTCAAAATCTTGAGACTGCCAACTATAGTCTGTGGGAAGAAGAGTCTGTTGTGCCCGACTTTTGTCCTGAACATTTGTGCTCTAATTTAATCATAGAACATGATGCCAAATCATAGAACCTGAGGGCAACACAGTGGCAAGGCAGTAGAGCTGCTGTCTTAAAACACCAGAGACCCGGGTTCGATCCTGACCTCAGGCACTGTCTGCGTGTGAAGTTTGAACATTTCCCTGTGACCGTGTGGGTTTTCTCTGGGTCCTCCGGTCTCCTCTCACACTACAAAGACATGTGGGTCAGTAGGTTAATTGCCCTTCCGTAAAATAGTAAATTGGCCCTAGTGCGTAGGATAATGCTATTGTACTGATGATCGCCAGTCGGCGCAGTCTCAGTGGGCCAAAGGACCTGTTTCCACTCTGTATCCCTAAAGTCTACCTCCAAAGATGGGCAGGTTTGAAGGTAAATTTTCACCTGTAAAAGCCTCCCTCGGGTGTAGGATGGGATAGCATGGAACTAATGTACAGATGATCGATGGTTGGCGTGGTTTCGGTGGGCGACAGAGCATGTTTCCACACTGTTTCTAAAACTAAAATTACCAGGAGCACTCATGAATATGGTTCTTAAATGTTACTCTCGTAAGCCCATAAATTTCATATTATAAACAAAGGCTATAAGTTGTAGCATCAAATTCCATTGTCTTGGTATGGAATTCCAAAAGGTTATAAGTGTCTCTGGATGCATGTGAGGACACGGGTAGGAGCAGGAGAAGCAGATAGCTTATCCATTATTCTTAACAAAATCACCAGTCTTCATTTGACACTTTGCCGCTAGTGGCCAAACAGCATCAAAGAAAGGAAAAAGTAAATAGGAACTCAAAATTTTTAAAAAGGACACAAAGTTCTGGAGGAACTGAGCTGGTCAGGTTTCTGGAGAACATGAATTGGTGACATTTCGGATACCCATCACATCATAGGACCACTGCATTTTTATAGCATTTTTCATGTCCTTTTCAAGATGTTCCAAAGCATTTTAGAACTAATTAAGTAATTTCAAAGGGTAGTCAGTGCTACAAGGTAGAAAATACTGCTGCAATGCAGTCATGAGGAGGGGGAGTGAATCTGTATATGGGCATATACAGACGTATATGGGGCGGCACTGGGACGCAGCAGTATTATACAGCGCCAGAGACCCGGGTTCGATCCCGACTATGGGTGCTGCCTTCGTGTACATTCTTCGTGTGATCTGCATGGATTTTCTCCGGTTTCCTCCCACACTCCAAAGACGTACGGGTTAGTAAGTTAATTGCCTTGGCGTAATTGCAAATTGTCCCTAGTGTGTCGGATAGTGTTAGTGTGTGGGGATCGCTGGTCGGCTCGGACTCAGTGGGCCCAAGGGCCTGTTTTAGGGCTGTATCTCTAAAACTAAAACTATACACCTTAACTGGAAGGGGACTGACATCTGTCAGGCAGGTTTGCTAGGGCTACACATGTGGGTTTAAAGTAAATAGTGGGGAGGGAGGGATTGGGAGTATGAAGATGGAGTTGAAGGGGAAGTGAGTACAGGAAAAGTTACAAGACACAAATTAATGGGAAGGAAAGTTCGAGAAGAGATAAGAGAGTAAGGTTAGGGCCAATTGCGAGAGGTGTGAGAAAGGAGGTGAAGGAGGTTAAAGTGTTGTATATGAATGCATGAAGTATAAGGAATAAAGTGGATGAGCTTGAGACTCAGGTAGAAATTGGCAAGTATGATGTTGTGGGAATTACAGAGACATGGCTGCAAGAGGGCCAGAGCTGGAAACTGAATATTCAAGGATATACCTCCTATCGAAAAGACAGATGGGTGGGCAGAGGGAGTGTGGTAGCACTGTTGGAAGGCAATTCTGGATTTAGTGTTGAGTAATGAACCGGAATTGATAAAGGATCTTGAGGTTAAGGAGCCATTAGGAGGTTGTGACCATAATATGGTTAGTTTTAATCTACAATTGGAGAGGGAGAAGGGTAAAACGGAAGTGTCAGTGTTACAGTTGAACAAAGGAGACTATGGAGCCACGAGGGAGGAGCTGGCCAAAGTTGACTGGAATGATACCCTAGCAGGGATGACAGTGGAACAACAATGGCAGGTATTTCTGGGAATAATACAGAAGGTGCAGGATTGGTTCATTCCAAAGAGGAAGAAAGATTCCAAGGGGAGTAACGGGCGACCGAGGCTGACAATGGACGTCAGGGACAGTATAAGAATAAAAGAGAAGAAGTACAACGTGGCAAAGATGAGCGGGAAGCAAGAGGATTGGGTAATGTTTAACGAGCAACAGAAGATAACTAAAAAGGCAACACGGGGAGAAAAGATGAGATACGAAGGTACGCTAGCCAAGAATATAAAGGAGGATAGTTAAAGCTTCTTTAGGTATGTGAAGAGGAAAAAAAAATTAGTTAAGACCAAAGTTGGACCTTTGAAGACTGAAAAAGGTGAATTTATTATGGGGAACAAGGAAATGGCAGATGAGTTGAACAGGTACTTTGGATCCGTCTTCAATAAGGAGGACACAAACAATCTTCCTGATGTACTAGTAGTCAGAGGATCTGGGGTGACAGAGGAACTGAAGGAAATCCACATTAAGCATGCAGGTACAGCAGGCAGTGAAGAAAGCAAATGGCATATTGGCCTTCATAACAAGAGGAATTGAGTATAGGAGCAAAGAGGTCCTTCTGCAGGTGTACAGGGCCCTAATGAGACTACACCTGGAGTATTGTGTGCAGTTTTGGTCCCCTAATTTGAGGAAGGACATTCTTGCTATTGAGGGAGTGCAGAGTAGATTTACAAGGTTAATTCCCGGGATGGCGGGAATATCATATGCTGAGAGAATGGAGCGGCTGGACTTGTAAACTCTGGAATTTAGAAGGATGTGAGGAGATCTTATTAAAACTTATAAGATTATAAAGGGTTTGGACATGCTAGAGGCAGGAAACATGTTCCCGATGTTGGGGGAGTCCAGACCCAGGGGCCACAGTTTAAGAAGAAGGGGTAAGCCATTTAGAACGGAGATGAGGAAAAACATTTTCACACAGAGAGTGGTGAGCCTGTGGAATTCTCCGCCACGGAGGGCGGTGGGGCTGGTTCTCTGGATACTTTCAATAGAGAGCTATGTAGGGCTCTTAAAAATAGCAGAGTCAGGGGATATGGGGAGAAGGCAGGAACGGGGTACTGATTGGGGAAGATTAGCCATGATCACATTGAATGGCAGTGCTGGCTCGAAGGGCCGAATGGCCTTCTCCTGCACCTATTGTCTATACAAATTTATTAAGCGTATAGATACGGCAGAGAGCAGGAAACTTTTTTCCCCATCGCAAGCAGGTCTTTAACTTGATGATAGATTTCAAATAAGGACAAGAGGTTCAGGAGGGATCCAAGGAACGTTTATTTGCCCTGAGGGTGAGTGAAATGTGGAAACCCTGCCCGAATAGGTTAATGAACCAGGTACTCTGAAGACTTTTAACTAATATCTAACCAAGTACTTAAATGGACAAAGCATAAAAGGCTATGGACCAAGTCATGGTAAAATAAATTAGTATATATAGGCCAGGTGGGCTGAGGAATGGTTGATGGAATTTAATACAGAGAAATGTGAGGTGTGGCATTTTGGGAAGTCTAACAAGGGCAGGACCTACACAGTGAATGGTAGGCCTCTGGGGAGTGTTGTAGAGCATAGGGATCTAGGAGTACAGGTGCTTGGTTCCTTGAAGGACTAGTCGCAGGTAGATAAGGTGGTGAAAAAGGCGTTTGGCACATTGGCCTTCATCAGTCAGTATTGAGTATAGAAGTTGGGGGGCCATGTTGCAGTTATATAAGACGTTGGTGAGACCGTATTTAGAGTATTGTATTCAGTTCTGGGCACCATGTTATAGGAAAGATATTGTCAAGCTTGAAAGGGTTTAGAGAAGATTTACGAGGATGTTGCCAGGAGTAGAGGGTCTGAGCTATAGGCAGAGGTTGAGTAGGCTGGGTCTCTATTCCTTGGAGCACAAGGGTGATCTTATAGAGGTGTATAAGATAATGAGAGGAATGGACCGGGTAGATGCACAAAATCTCCTGCCTAGAGTGGGGGAATCGAGGACCCGAGGACATAGGTTCAAGGTGAAGGGAAAAAGATTTAATAGTAATCTGATGGGTAACTTTTTCACATAAAGGGTGGTGGGTGTATGGAACAAGTTGCCAGATGAGGTAGTTGAGGCTGGGACTATCCCAACGTTTAAGAAACAGTTAGACAGGTACATGGATAAGACAGGTTTGGAGGGATATGGACCAAATGCAGGCAGATGGGACTAGTGTAGCTGGGGCATTTGGCCGGTGTGGGCAAGTTGGGCCGAAGGGCCTGTTTCCACACTGTATCACTCTATGACTCGATATACATGGTGGACAAAATTTGTTTGATGCTTCTTGACTTTATAATTCATCAAAAAAAAGTCTGAAATTACTTGTTCACATTGCATCAGCCTAACTGGTGAGGCCCACTATTTATTTATCTGTAATCCGTGTGGGTTTCATATTGCTTAACTGCAGCTGCTGTAACTTGAGAGGTTTTGTTGCCCAAGTGACAAATCCAATACTTAATGCTACACGACCTGCAATGAGAGAAGTCCTTTACCTTCTTCTGAACGATGCCGTACTTTAATTCAGGTAGATCGTTGAAGGTGAAACTCTGCATCTTCCATTCTTCGGCGAAACAGCAGAAACTGGAGCCAAACAGAAGGTTTTTCAGATGCTGCAAACAAAATGTTTCAAACAAAAGTTAAACTGGGTGGAAAATCATTTCACTGTAACCATTCTGCACATTGACTGTCAATTCCATTTACCAAGGTCTCACAGTGCAGATATAGGCCCTTCGGCCCACCACCCCTGTGCCGACCATCAATAATCCATCCACCTGCATATGGCCTTCAACCGTGGCAATTCTAGTGCTTGTTTAGTTCTTCAATGTGTGAGAGTACATGATTTCCCTGCCCACTCATCAGTTGCATTCCAGATTCCAACCACCATCTGGGTGAAAAGGTTCTTCCTCAGATTCCCTCTGAACCTCTTCCCACTTGCCGTACTTTGAGGAAACGTTTCCCACTAACCACCCTTTCGAGCCCTGAATCATTTTGTATAACTATCGGGTTTCCCCTCAGACATCTCCGATCCAAGGAATACAAGCCCAGTCTATCCAGTTCTCTCCTCATACGTGAAACACACCTTCCCCGGCAACGTCTTGTCTCGTACACTTTCTTCACCACCTGATCTAACTGTGCTGCCATCTTCAGAGATCCCTCGACTTGTACACCAAGGTGAGGTCCCTATTCCTCAATACTCACTAGGGCCCTAACACTCATTACATATGTCAGACTCTTATCAGACCTCCCAAGTCCATGAACGTTCCATTTTCTCCAAAGATGCTGCCTGACCCCCTGAGTTACTCCAGCACTCTGTGTATTTTTTTGTAAATCAGCATCTGCAGTTCATGGTTTCTACAACTGAACAAAGTTAATTTGTACTTTTTCCAGCTTGCTGATTTAGGGAGGGGCAGATCTACAATGGGACATGGCAGGCATGAAGTACACGGGAACATGCACATGGCAGAATCTCAATCCAAAGCAAAATCATTCGTCATTTGTATGAACGGAGGGAGATACGTATAGGAAAGAGAGCATGGAAACATAGAGGTGCAACATAATCCATGGCCAATATAATCTGGAACAAAAAAGCAAACTGCTGGAGGAACTCAGTAAGTCAGACGGCAATCCTGCAGAAAAGGAATGTTTTGGGTCGAAACCCTTCTTGAGACGGAAGGGTCAGGTCTGAAGAAGGGTCTCGACCCAAAACGTCACCTATTCATTTTTTCTTCAGAGATGCTGCCTGACCCGCTGAATTATTCCAGTATTTTGTGCCTATCTTACTGTTATATACATCTATCATGTCTCCCCTCAATTATTATGCTAAATAATATTTGACATAACAGATAACATATCATAATCCAAAAAATGTGATTAATTGATAATAATATTCTTCTTAGGCCCCCTTCGATCATGGCTGACCATGGGTGTCTCCAGGGTGCTATTCCCTATATGGAGGACGCGTGTGCGTAACTTTGTTTAACGTGGGGAGACTGGTGCACAGACAGCTACTCCACGATCCTTGACAGATCTGGGTCAGGATCCAGTGGCATGGAGTCCAAGATGACCGGAGACCCTTTTCTGCTGCAGCATTCATGCGCCTTCCCAGCCGTCATGACGCTCCACTAAGGTCAGCCATCGTCCCCCGCCTGTTCCATCGTTGCGGTCTTGGTTGGATTGCTCTTTGTCAGAGACGTCCCCCTCAACCTTACCGCCATGGGTGGCCCTAACAGGAGCATAGCTCCAGACGGCATCGCTCTCAGGGTCTCAGGTCCACACAAGCTTCTCCACCACAACTAGTGCAAAAAAAAAAGTTTTAGCACAACCAAAGACAATCCATGGAAGTTCATTGTTGCTGAGATTAGTGATGTGTAGGGGTTCAAGGTGACTGGGTTGAAGCTGTTCTTGAACTCATATTCCCCTTTATAAATTTGTCCGTCTCTGAATGTAAGGGCCGCAAACTTGTCCTCATTAGTTCTTTCCTTTTATACATACTTGTAAAAGCTTTGAGACCAGTTTTATGTTTCTCACTTGTCTCCTATTCTATCTCGTCCGTCTATTATAGCTATCTGTACATTAACATGAGAAATGCAGAAAATAGAGATGCGAGTGGGACTAATTGGAGTGATGTGACAGAAAGCTAGCGCTTGCTCAATCGACTGAATGGCCTCATTCAATGCTTCAACAATGGTGTGTTTCTATCCTGTACTGATACGCACATTAGAAGCATAAATACGAGAAGTGAAGTCAATGACTGACAATAAAATACTGCAAATTAACCCAAGATGCTATTTAAATGTTAATTCTTTGTCCAATAATCTTGCCAGAATTCATTGATCTAGTGTTCCATGTGTAATTTGATCTGTTCAATAAAAAACCCACAGATAATTGTCATAGATAAGGTGCGTAACTATTCCATTTAGTCTTCTATTCCTTATTTTCATTACTGGAGCTTTGCACATCAGACTTCTTTTACTGACCTATGAACATTGTCTAAGCCTATGCTAAATGAATTGAAGTCATTGCATAATTTTGCAAACTATAAGTAATGTTTTATTACTGAGAACTGGCCTTGAAACGTGTGGTAGAAATTTGAAACAAAGAACAATGCCCTGGAAATTCCAAGCAGGTTGGTCAGAATTTGTTGGCTCCATTATATGTTCTAGGAGCAGAATAAGGCCATTCGTTCCATCAAGTCTACGCCGCCATTCAATTATCTTTCCCCCTCAACCTCATTCTCCTGCCTTCGCCTATAATCCCCAATACCCTTACTAATCAAAAATCTGTCAATTGCCGCCTTAAAAATATACATTGACGGCCTCCACCGCCATCTGTGGCAATGAATTCCACAGATTCACCATCGTTTGACTAAAGAAATTCTTCCTCATCTCTTTTCTAAAGGCACGTCCTTTTATTATGAGGATATGACCTCTGGTGTTAGGCTCTCCTACAAGTGGAAATATCCTCTCCACATCCACTCTAACTAGGCCTTTCACTATTTGACTAATGTACACACGTGGAACTGCAGCTGTTGGGAGTCGTGAGCTAATTCATGTTACAGCTCCATCGCAAAATCTCCTCAAAGAAAGTTTGTAGTTCTCCTCATCTCCCTGACGGGAGTTCTGTGAGACCCTCTCTCACTGCTCTCCCCCCTGTGATCTCCTGGTCCTCAACAACATTCTGACCCAGACAAGAAGGGTCCCGACCCAAAATCTCGTCCGACCATGCCCTCCACAGATGCTGTCTGACCTGCTGAGATCCTCTAGCATTTTGTGATTGGCTCTATTAATGTTTCAGGTTTGGAACTCTCAACAGTGCACTCAAAGTGTTAAACTTGCCGATAGTTTCTGAAGTATTGACTGAACTCCTGTGTGGTATTTTTCCACCACTTGATTATCTTCAAGATTTATTGACCCCTTTCGACCATCCTTGCCTCAACATATCATAGATATCAATCCACCACAAACTCTGGAGTCACCTTATCTCCCTTCAGAATAAAAGGGCTTAAGGAACAGACATAGGAATAACCATTCAAGAAATCAGCCTGCGGCTTTGACAAACAAAATCTGCTTAATGCAAAATACGCCAATAACTGTTGCAGGCCTTTATCGGGAAAATATAAAATACTTTAAATAGTTCAGTGGCACAGTGATGCAGTGGTAGTGTTGCTGCCTTAAGGGCCTGTCCCATTTGGCCATCATTTACGCAACAGGCCGGTAGTGACTGACGCACGTCTGTTGCGAGCGTCATCACGCGTCTTCATGCGTCAGCACAGCCGTCATGAGCACGTGACGTCATTTGAATACCCAGTGTATGATATTTACCCAGTTTATGATATTTATGGTGATTTTCTAAAATGTTCCAGTTTCTTGAGTGGTGCTAGCAATTGGAAATCTGCAGATGTAATGCCCCTATTCAAAAAAAGAGGTGAATGAAAAGTAGCAAACTGCAGATCAAATTAATCTGTAGGAAGGAACTGCAGATGCTGGTTTAAATTAAAGATAGACACAAAATGCAGGAGTAACTCGGCGGGACAGGCAGCATCTCTGGAGAGAAGGGATGATGTTTCGGGTCGAGACTCTTCTTCAGTCTGAAGAAGGGTCTCGACCCGAAACGTCACCCATTGCTTCTCTCCAGAGATGCTGCCTGTCCCGCCGAGTTACTCCAGCATTTTGTGTCACTTATCTGGTTTGCTCTTCCATTTCTACCAACTGTACCCCTTCTCATGTCATTCGTCCATCCAGCTGTAGGAGATACAACATTTGTCTTTTTAACCTCTTCCTTACCCACAATCCAGGGACTCAAGCAGTCATTGCAAGTGAAGCATCAATTCACTTTTACACTTTCCGGTTTAGTGTATTTTGTTGTTCACCACGTAATTTTCTCTACGAAACTGTGCAAATATTTAAATCGCGCGTGCTTACATCCATCACGCGTAAAAGGTGGGCCAACTGCGTATGGGTGGCGCACGGCGGCGCATGGTTACACACGGTGACGTAATCATGCGTCACCACGCACTACACGTACGAGGTCAGGACGTCAGCGTGCGACCGCAGTATGTCCGTGTGCGTAAGCGATACGCCATGCCGGTGGCGCACGAAGATTTCTGGAGCGCCGCGCGATACCGCGGGCAACTCCATACTCCTCCATGCCTCTCCATGCGCCGTCCCGCGCTACCCGTGCGTTTTAGGAGGTCGTGTAAATCGTGCGCAAATGACAGCCAAGTGGGACAGGCCCTTTACTGCACCAGAGACCCGGGTTCAATCCTGACTATGAATGCTGTCTTTACAGACTTTGCACGTTCTCCCTCTGACCTGCGTAGATTTTCTTCGGGTGCTCCGGTTTCCTCACACACTCAAAGACGTCCAAGTTTGTAGGGAATTGGTTTTGGTAAAAATTGTAAATTGCTGCTAGTGCGTACGATAGCGGGGGTCGCTGGTCGATGCAGACCCGGTTCCCTAAAGTATGAGGGCATCTCCGACGTCGTGGTATGGAACACCTCATCTTGGGTGCAGATGCTGCGTAGACGGAAGAATTGGGAGTAGGGGGATAGTCTTTACAGGACAACATCCAGATTTCCAGATTTCAGGGCCGAAGACCTGTGCTCCACAGCAGGCTGTGTATCTTTCCAAGTTTGTTCTAGTACTAGTATAACAATCTCCTACCCAACAATGTAGAAGATTGTCCAGGTGTCTCCCATTCAAAGCAGAAAAAGAACGAACTCCAACTAATTACTGCCAATTCAGACCATGCCAAATTATCAGCAAATTGACCGGTTTTAACATTACAGGTGCACAAACTTTTATCCGAAATTCCAAATGACGAAAAGCTCCGAATAGCGGACATTTTTTCGGTCCTTGAAGACGTTCACCGAGGGCGGCCCGCAGATGTGACAGCGGAACCTCCGGTCGGTCCTCGAAGAAAGGGGAACTAAATCCCCATTCATAAAAGAGAAGGTGAGGGAGGGTTAATAATTGACAATCTGCTGCTGCCTGCCCGCTGAGTTAAAAAGTTCCCACGGTAGACTCACGATACACAGTGTATCGTGAGGCTTGCGTGGGAACTTTTTAACTCAGCGGGCAGACAGCAGCAGATTGTCGCTCCCTTCAGTTTCATCCCACCTACACCCCTCTGCTTCCCGGTCATGTGTATGACCCCTTCCCTCCCCTCTCCAGCTCCCCGCCCATTGCACCGGCGCGGGGGCTTTGCACTGTCTTCACGTCGGCGATGCCAGCAGGAACAGTGCCAGTCACCGGAGACGTCAGGACCAACGGGACACCGACCCCCAGGCCCACTGCAAGCACGGAGATCCCAGATACCCACAGCCAGCAGCAGCCCAGCCCCGTTCCAACTCCAGAGAAACACGCTCCCCGTAGGGACAGAAGCTGATGGTGTACAAGGTACGTCTTGTTCTTGGGGTTGCGGATGAGGGGGCGCAGCTCGGGCTGTGACGTCTCCAGCCACCCGCCTGTACAGGAGCTGAGACTGGGAACTGTACCGCCCTTGCCTCCTCCCTCTGCAACTGCAAACAACCCCACTCTCCTGCTCACCTGCAAGGCCGGAGACGTCAGGACCACCAGAAGCCGCTCCCCGATGGGCCGCTACGGTGACAAGTGGCAGTTCGCCCACAGCCTGAGCTGTGCCCCCTCATCGGGACACCTACCCCCAGGCCCACTGCAAGCACGGAGATCCCAGATCAGCAACTCTAGTCCAGCCCCGCTCCAACTCCAGAGGAACACGCTCCAGCAGAAGCTGATGGTGTGCAAGATACGTCTTGTTCTTGGGGTGGCGGATGAGGGGGCGCAGCTCGGGCTGTGGGCGGACTGCCACTTGTCGCCGTAGCGGCCCATCGGGGAGCGGATTCCTCTGGAGTTGGAAGGGGAGGGAGGTGTTGTGCTGTTTGATCACCCCCTGCTATCCCAGGGACAGGGAGACACAGCGGCTTTCGAGAATGGTGGGCAATCACTTCCAAAGTTCTGCCCACACAGTCAGTACACCTCTCCTACACTTGTCTCCCGCACTAAGATCATCTTCCAGAGAATGATCCCAGCCTAACCCTCCCTATTCTCTTCTATTCTGCAAGAAAAAACTACATTGAAGACTCAAACGCGCGATCGAGTACCTGCTGGGATCGAGGCAAAACTCGCGACCTGGCAGATATGAGCCGAGCACTCTACCACTGCGCCAGCCGTTAAAATCTACGCTAAAAATTTTCCATTCCGAAAGCCGAAAAAAATTCCGAATTACGAAAAGTGTCTGGTCCCAAGGCTTTCGGATAAAAGGTTGTGCACCTGTACTAACATTTACACCACAAAATCTCCAAGCAAAAACCATCTCTAAGATCAAGAGTGTTTAATTGTCCTAGATACTAAGCCTACGTAGAATGGAGTAGTGGGTTGCCCCATAGGGAATAAAGGAGGACCCGGTTTGGTGGGACCGCCGTGAGGGAGGGGAGCCGTAGGACTTGACGTGAGGGAGGGGGAGGGGAAGGGGGGAGAACAGTGGAGGACCTGGCGCAGAATACTTTGCATCTTTGTCAGCGCCCTTTATGTGGTGACGATTTGCATACCTTGTGTATGCAAACAAAGAATTTCACTGTAACTTGTCACATGTGATAATAAAGTATTCAATTCCATTCAATTCAAACGGAACAATCAAATTCTTACTTGTACAGGTGCACAACCTTTTATCCGAAGTTCCAAATAACGAAAAGCTCTGAATAGCGGACATTTTTTCGGTCCTTGAAAAAAGGTCCTTGAAGACGTTCACCGAGGGCGGCCCGCAGAGGTGACAGCGGAACCTCCGGTCGGTCCTCGAAGAAAGGGGAACTAAATCCCCATTCATAAAAGAGAAGGTGAGGGTATATTGCGTGGGAGGGTTAATAATTGACAATATGCTGCTGCCTGCCCGCTGAGTTAAAAATGTTCCCACGGTAGACACGATACACAGTGTATCGTGAGTCTTGCGTGGGAACTTTTAAACTCAGCGGGCAGGCAGCAGCAAATTGTCGCTCCCTTCAGTTTCACCCCACCTACACCCCTCTGCTTCCCGGCCATGTGTGTGACCCCTTCCCTCCCCTCTCCAGCTCCCCGCCCATTGCACCGGCGCGGGGGCTTTGTACCGTCTTCACGTTGGAGCCAGTGCCAGTCACCGGAGACGTCAGGACCAACGGGACACCGACCCCCAGGCCCACTGCAAGCACGGAGATCCCAGAGACCCACAGCCAGCAGCAGCCCAGCCCCGCTCCAACTACAGAGGAACACGCTCCCCGTAGGGACAGAAGCTAATGGTGTGCAAAGTACGTCTTGGTCTTGGGGTTGCGGATGAGGGGGCGCAGCTCGGGCTGTGACGTCTCCGGCCACCCCCCCTGTACAGGAGCTGAGACTGGGAACTGTGGGGTTGTTTGCAGTTGCAGAGGGAGGGGGCAAGGGCGGTACAGTTCCCAGTCTCAGCTCCATTCTAGGGGGGTGACCGGAGACGTCAGGACCAACAGGACACCGACTGCAAGCACGGAGATCCCATAGACTCACAGCCAGCAGCAACTCTAGCCCAGCCCCGCTCCAACTCCAGAGGAACCCGGGTTGCGGATGAGGGGGCACAGCTCGAGTTGTGGGCGAACTGCCACTTGTCGCTGTAGCGGCGCATCGGGGAGCGGGTTCTTGTTGGTCCTGACGTCTCCGGCCATCCCCCTGGACAGGAGCTGAGAGACGTCAGGACCACCAGAAGCCGCTCCCCGATGGGCCGCTACAGCGACAAGTGGCAGTTCGCCCACAGCCCGAGCTGCGCCCCCTCATCGGGACACCCACCCCCAGGCCCACTGCAAGCACGGAGATCCCAGAGACTCACAGCCAGCAACAACTCTAGCCCAGCCCCGCTCCAACTCCAGAGGAACCCGGGTTGCGGATGAGGGGGCGCAGCTCGGGCTGTGGGCGGACTGCCACTTGTCGCGGTAGCGGCTCATTGGGCAGCGGATTCCTCTGGAGTTGGAGGGACAGGGAGACACAGCGGCTTTTGAGAATGGTGGGCAATCACTTCCAAAGTTCTGCCCACACAGTCAGTACACCTCTCCTACACTTGTCTCCCGCACTAAGATCATCTCGCAGAGAATGATCCCAGCCTAACCCTCCCTATTCTCTCCTATTCTGCAAGAAAAAACTACATTGAAGACTCAAACTCGCGATTGAGTAACTGCCGGGATCGAGGCGCAAACTCGCGACCTTGCGGATATGAGCCGAGCACTCTACCACTACGCTAAAAATCTTCCATTCCGAAAGCCGAAAAATTCTGAATTACGAAAAGTGTCTGGTCCCAAGGCTTTCGGATAAAAGGTTGTGCACCTGTAGCAGCATGACAGGTCTGTAAACTGTAAATTTGGCCCACATCCCTCTAAACCTTTTCTATCCATGTACCTGTCCAAAAGTCTTTTACATGGTGTTTTATTACCTGCCTCACCAACCTCCTCTGGCTGCTCGTTCAAAATACTCACCACCCTCTGTGTGAAAAAGTTGCCCTCAGTTACCTATCAAATCTTTCCCCTCTCACCTAAAACCCATGTCCGCTGGTTGTTGACTGCTCTACCCTGAGCAAATTACTGTGATTTAGTTTTAGTTTTAGAGAAACAGCATAGAAACAACCTCTTCGGCCCACGCTGACCCTCGATCACCCATACACTACTTCTATCCTACACACTGGGGACAATTTACAGAGGCCAATTAACCTACAAACCTGCACGTGTTTGCGATGTGGGAGGAAACCAAAGTATCTGGAGAAAACCCATGTGGTCATTGGGGGAACGTGAAAACTCCTACAGACAGCACCCGTTTTCAGGATCGAGCCGTAAGGCAACAACTCTACCGTTGCTCCACTGGGCATTCACTCTATCCATTCTAGAATTACCTGGAATAAACTGCCGGAGAGGATAAAGGTAAATAATTAGTGTTTAAAAGGCAGATATTTGAACAGCACGGGATCTCAGGCCTAAAGCAGATAAACATGATGAGTAGAGATAGGCATCACAGTCAGCATGGCTATGGTGGGGCGAAGGGCCTTTTAATGTGTTGTATGATTCTGGTTCCATTAAAACTGGTCAATTTACTAATTAAACTCTATGCAAAGGTTCAGGATATAATTTTTGTTCTCTGGTACATTAACTAAATCTCAAAGGCAGCCCAACAAATTAGACTCAACATGTTAGCCATTTGGGAAGCGACTGAATCAGCAGTAACATTTAGGATTCTGTCGCTCTCTGGCAAGGTTCGAACCTACCACCTGTAAATCATTTGACTAAAATGATTTCCACTCCGCGGGTTCAAATGTTCAGTAAAGCTGAAGTTCAGATCTTTGGCGCTGTGAGGCAGCAGCTCTGCCAGATGTGACGAGGTAGAGAGTTGGACAATGAGAGAGAGCTAGATAATCTCATGAGATTTAGAAGATTTTTACTTTCAGAAGTTGTAAATATTGATAGCTAGCCATCTCTGCGCCGACACCAACAATAAAAATGTGGATATCAAATATGTTTGAAACATTACATCTGGAAGAGATGAGATTCCTCCTAGCAGGTAAAGCAGACCAATTCCAAAAGACGTGGTCTATGTTTCTGGACCTATTACAAATATGAGGTGCAATAGTAATTAAAAAACAAATATATAAATAAGTGGTATCAGGACCTGGTAACGGGAGGTAAAACAACAAAAACAGACTTGGTTGGTAGTCCCCTTTCTGCGGAGTTTAATGTTATAATAGAGCGATTGTTTCTATTTTCTCTTTCTTTCTTTTCTAGGGTCTATTTTCTCACTTTACTTCCTTCTCTAACTTCTTTCCTAAGGGGCTTTCTTTTCCCAACACTCTTGCACTTCACGACTCTCTTGCACTTTCTTTACTTTCCTTACTTCTACCTTTTTCTTAAAGCTAAAAAAAAAATGAAGTGGTACAAAAAATGTATTAAGATAGATGTGTTGTGTAGGATTGTAATTTACCGTACTTCTAATAAAAATAAATAAAAAAAAAAAAAAAAAAAGCTAGCCATCTCTGGCAAGGGTTTCAAAGGTTACGGGGAGAAGTTTGAAGAATGAAATTGAGAGGAAAAACATACATCAGCCATGTTTGAATGGTAGAGTAGACTCAATGGTCCAAACGGCCTAAATCTGCTTAGTTTAGTTTAGAGATACAGCGTGAAAATAGGCCCTTCGGCCCACCAAGTTCGCTCCGACCAGCAATCACCCGTACACTACTTCTATTCTATTCTGCACACTATTGACAATTTACAGAAGCCAATTAGCCTACAAACCTGCACGTCATTAGAATGTGGAAGGAAACTGAAGCACCCAGAGAAAATCCACGCGGTCACAGAGAGAACGTTAAAAACTCCACACACAGACAGAACTCATAGTCTGGACCGAACCCGGGTCTCTGATGCTATAAGGCAGCAACTCTACTGCGCCACTGCGCCACTGTGCCCCAGCCGGATCCAATCTTCACCGAATATCACCACTTCAAGGAGAGATCTCTGTAATCCAGAGGTACTGAAGTTAAACATAATACCCTGTCAAATGAGTACCCAATAAGAATTGAACCAAAAATGTTTGTAGCAGTATGTAACTGATCAATTGAAAAGACAAGAAAGATAACACAACTTACTACTGCAAGTGGCTGGTCTATGGGTTTAGAATCGATGTGGTGTTTACGAAGTGAACTGACGGTTGGAATTTCATCGACATCTTCAAAGTCATCATCATCGATGTCGGCTGTAAATATGAATCAATCATTGTTTCAGGTTGTGTACAACAGATACATGAGCACTGGAGCAGACACATGCCTGGCTAAGTGTTGTTGTTAAAGAATAAGATAAGACAGTAAAACAGATCTTGCATTAGATTCAAGAGACAATTTAAGCCATTTCTGTGAGGAGGTTAAACAGTTGGGACTAATCTCCCAAAAAAAACCAGACTGTTTAGATCCAACGTCTCACTCCTGCGGTTCAAAGATATTCTGCTGTAATCTTGGTCTATCATTGTAGCAAAAGCAGCAATACAATATAGGAAGGGACCTTCTCCAGACTGATCATGCTTTCACTCCCACTTGTGTCTCTAATAACTTACATTTACTTTAAATTGTACAGAACTGAGAGCTGGTTACCAGATTAAACAATTAAAAAGTAAGCATTAGTGAATCCTATTCAGGTCTTTTACCGAAAGAAAAGATTATCAACTTTTTCACACAGTGGGCAGTGGGTAGATGGAACGAGCTGCCAGAGACGGTAGTTGAGGCAGGTACTATCTCAACAATTAAAATACATTTGGACAGAAAATGCACACCTCCAGATTCAGCGGTAGTTCCTGTGAATCAGTGGTGATCATTTTCCCAATGTTCTATACATTCAGGACAGTTCCTGTGGATTGGAAGGTAGCTAATGTTATCCCACTTTTCTATAAAGGAGCGAGAGAGAGAAAACGGGGAATTATAGACCAGTTAGCCTGAACTCGGTGGTGGGGAAGATGCTGGAGTCAATTATTAAATAAGTAATAACAGCGCATTTGGATAGCAGTAAAATGATTGTTCCAAGTCAGCAAGAATTTATGAAGGGGAAATCCTGCTTGACTAATCTTCTGGAATTTTTTGAGGAAGTAAAATGGATGAAAGCGAGCCAGTGGATGTAGTGTATCTGGACTTTCAGAAAGCCTTTGATAAGGTCCCACACAGGAGATTAGTGGGCAAAATTAGAGCACATGGTATTGGGGGTAGGGTATTGACATGGATAGAGAATTGGTTGGCAGACAGGAAACAAAGAGTAGGAATAAACGGGTCCCTGTCAGAAAGGCAGGCTGTCAAGAGTGGAGTGCCGCAAGGCTTGGTGCTGGGGCTGCAACTATTTACAATATATATTAATGATTTAGAGTATTGTGTGCAGTTTTGGTCTCCTAATTTGAGGAACAACATCCTTGCTATTGAGGTAGTGCAGCATAGGTTCACGAGATTGATCCCCGGGATTGCGGGACTGTCATATGAGGAAAGATTGGAAAGACTGGGCTTGTATTCACTGGAATTTAGAAGGATGAGAGGGTATCTTATAGAAACGTATACATTTATAAAAGGACTGGACAAGCCAGATGCACGAAAAATGGTCTCAATATTTGGGGAGTCCAGAACAAGGGGCCACAGTCTAAGAATAAAGGGGAGGCCATTTAAAACTGAGATGAGAAAAAACCTTTTCACCCAGAGAGTTGTGAATTTGTAGAATTCTCGGTCACAAAAGGCAGTAGAGGCCAATTCACTGGATGAATTTAAAAGATAATTAGATAGAGCTCTGGGGGCTAGCGGAAGCAAGGGATATGGGGAGAAGGCAGGCACGGGTTATTTATTGGGGACGATCAGCCATGATCACAATGAATGGCGGTGCTGGCTCGGGGGGCCAAATGGCCTCCTCCTGCACCTATTTTCTATGTTTCTTCCCAGCTGTTATCAGGCAACTGAACCATCCCATCAGCAGCTGGAAAGTGGTCCTGAGCTATAATCTGCCTCATTGGAGACCCAGGTTATCTTTAATCAGACTTTATCTTGCACTAAACATTATTCCCTTTATCCTGTATCTGTACACTGTGGATGGCTCAAATATAATCATGTATTGTCTTTCTGCTGACTGGTTAGCACGCAACAAAAGCTTTTCACTGTACCTCGGTAAACTAAATTAGTGTGATATGGTTCAAACACAGGTAAATGGGACTAGCTTAGATAGGCATCTTGGTCCAACTTGGACAAGTTGGGCCCAAGGACCAGTAACAGTGCTAATATGACTCAATGACTTGCTGATCAAAATGACTTTCTTCTATATAGAAAATACAATTCAATACTAAGTCAACTATGGCTTATTTAGTGGTGCTTAATATTACTGAGCACAAGAAGCAGTTTACTGCATCAGCCACATAGGCCAAAATGAAATCCAAGATGTTGACCAAGATGCCCCATCTAAACTAGTCCCATTTGCCCACTTTTTGCCCATATCCCTCGAAACCTTTCCTATCCTATCCTGCTCAGGTGTCTTTTAAATGTTGTTACTGTACCAGCCTAAACTACTTCCTCTGACAGTTCATTCCATATATCAGCCACTGTCGATTAACTCTCAGAGAAGGATGAGGTGCACGAGGGGTACTACCGTACGCATGCAGGTCGTGACTGCAAGCCAAACCCGCTGATTGGAATATTCACCGGCTATATTGAACCCGTTTCATCTTATATGCTGACATATGCACAAGCATGTACACGTAAAATAATAAATGCCCACACCCTATACTGGTGTTTTACAATATGCTCCGCTAACCACCATATATGCTTTGCTTCTATAAGAGGAAGGATGTAGATTAACCCTTATTAATCCTTGCCATTTATAATCTCACTACACATATATGCATACCACCCTTTACATGATATTACGGTACTCCACAGCTTTACTCTAGCCGGCTCTCACAAGCCACGCTGAGCTGAACGTGAATGGCTGGCAGTTTAAATGTTCCTGATTGCTTATGGAATAAAGATTGATCTTTCACTATGTGTGTTGTCGTGGATCATTCACAAACAGCCACGTTCTGGGTGAAAAGGTTACCCCTCGGATTGCCATTAAATCTCTCTCCTTTCACCTTAAATTCATGTCCTCTGGATCTTGATTCTCCTACTGTGGGAAAAGGGCTGTGCATTCACCACATCTATTCTCCTCATAATTTTATCCACCTCTATCAGATCTTCACTCTGCCTCCTGAGCTCCAAGGAATAAAGTCTTAAAGCCCTGTCCCACGGTACAAGTTCATTCTAAGAGCTCTCCCGAGTTTTAAAAAAACTCATGGTAAGCACGGAGAATGAACGTAGCTGGTACGTTGGAGCTCGGGGACGTCTCTTAGCGTTAACGGCAGGTACTTGGGCAGACTCGCTAACGGCAGGTAAGCACGGGAAGACTCGTGAAGATTTTTCAACATGATGAAAAATGTCCACGAGAGCCCCGAGTACCGACGAGTGGCTATTACCATAAATCTCCGAGTTCGAATCAGGGCAAACACGGGAGAACTCTTGGAATGAACTCGTACCATGGGACAGGGCTTTTAGTCTCCCCAACCTCTCCCGATAACTCAGGCTCTCGAGTCCTGACAACATCCTCACAAATCCTGCTTGCACTCTTTCCAAATCAAATGTGCAGAACTAAACAGTTAATACATGGAGAGTAAAGAAATTGCAGATGCTGGAATCCTGAGCAAAACACAAAGTGCTGGAGGAACTCAGCAGGTCAGGCAGCATCTGTGGAAGGTTTGGACAGGCAACATTTCGGGCTGGGACTCTTCTTCAGACATGGAGGTAGCTAGTATCAATGCTTTATTCAACTGCTATTTGCTAGGAATGCGTCAGTTAGTTATTTATCCGATATCTGGTTACTGATTTCTCAACATATGAATGCTTTATAAATGCAAACATTCCAACAAAATATATCGATTTTAACTGTTACAACATACAAATGAAAAGTAGCAGAAACTCAATCATTCACAGAAACGCCCTGGTTAACAAGTCCCTCTTCTTCCAGCTAACAGTAAATGGTTGCAAAAGCCCTATCATTTAATGGCCTTTTATCATTTAAACTGTTTTTAGGACTTACAGAAGGGTCAGAAGTTTGGAAAGCCATACCTAACTGTAGCCGTTCTTCCAGCTGAGTTTCAGAACACATCGAGGACATTCTGGAAAGAACAAAACATTATTTATGAATACAGCAAGGAAGTGAATGATTTCAATTGCAGAATTGTTGGTTAAATATGAATAAATTTTTACATTCGGTCTCATAACACATTCAGAAGTATCCACCTCCTTCTCTCCCCCCCCCCCCCCCCCACTTTCAACAGTGAACTGTATGCTTTACTAAGGCAACTATGGACAATGTTCACAAATAAAGTCTGTGTGGCAGTGCCAACAGCACCTAAGATCTCTGGGAATAGAGTCTTTCGGAAATGAGCATCAAGGTACAGGTGCACAACCTTTTATCCGGTGTTCCAGAAACCGAAAAGCTCTGAAAACCGGCCATTTTTTCCAGATGTCGTCTGCGCACCAAAGCTCGCGTTTGGCGCCAAACTTGACCCAAAATGACCCACGGTCAACCCAGGTCTGTACTACTGTCAGCGTGGTCTGCCCTCCTCCCTGGAGACGAGGGAGACGCTTAGAACATCTGAAAATCATTGCTTAAATGTTAGTCAGTTAGTTCAGAATTTGGGCTTTTATGTGAAGGGGGGTGAAGGGGTAAACTTTAATTCTTAGTCCCCTACCTGGTCGGAGAGGCGGGAGCGGTCCCAATGCAAGCCGACTTTACCGGGTCGCTGTGCAGTAAGCTCCGCAGCGCTGTGGCCGGTCTGGACCCGCGGGCGGCGCCGGTTGTAGCTCCGACCCCGGCAACCTCTACCTTCCTGGCTGGCGAGGCGCTCCAGAATCCAGCTGAACGGCCCGCGGCCGGACGTCCCAGCTCCGAGAATCTGTGCCGTGGGAGTCGGCTGGCGTCGCGAGCAATGCCTTACCTTGGGTCGCCGTGCGGCAATCTCCGGAGCGTATGTGGCCGCCGACACACACTCCACATCGCGGAGCACTTCGCTGGATTTGGAGCCCCTCCGCGCTATACCCAGCCTTTAGACCTTTTGCCTGGGGGTCGGAGCTCCAACCGGCGCATAATTTTATACAGTGCATTCAGAAAGTATTCCAGCCAATTCACTTTTTCCCCCCAGCTCCGCGGCTCCAAATCCAGCGAAAAACGCTCCGCGAATTAAAAATGTTAACAAGAAGGTATTCAGACCCCACAGCGCTCCGGAGCTTGCCGCACGGCGACCCGGTAAGGCATTTAATCGCGACGCCGCCGATTCCGACATTCTCGGAGCTGGGACGTCCGGCCAGGGGGGTCGTTCCGGGCTCTCATCCCCCTATGGGCCGCGCTGGCTGTGTTTGGAGTGCCTCGCAGCCAGCCCCAGCCTGGGGTAGAGTTGCCGGGGTCGGAGCTCCTGTAACCGGCGCCGCCCGCGGCCGGACGGCTGCCCCCAGCTCCGCGAGGTTGGCAGAGTGGTGCCTCGCCGACCAGGTAGGGTATCTTGGGGACTAAGAATTAAAGTTGGCAAAACTCCCCCTTCATGTGCCCCTACACCACCACCACCACATAAAATCCCTCCCAAACTCCCAACTGAACTCTGGACTAACATTTATGCAATGATTCTCCCCAATTCTCCGGGGAGGAGGCAGCTGCTCCAGACTTTTCAAGCCGCCCGCGCTACCTACCTAATCTACGCTAAAAATCTTCCATTCTGAAATCCGAAAATGTCCGAAATCCGACAAGTGTCTGGTCCCAAGGCTTTCGGATAAAAGGTTGTGCACCTGTACAATATTTGGGCATCTCTCAATACAGGTGCGCAACAGATTTTTCAGCAACTGGTGGTCTGGCACCTCCTTTAATCCGGACATAATTACGAGAAGGATTGAAATCCCCCTTAGAAGTCCCCTGAAAATATGGCCCCTCGCCCTGGAGAGACGGCCGATCTCGATTTCATTGGGACTTACGCGGACAATCAGGGGGTCGAATTTGGGCCCTATAGCCAGAGCTCTGGAACTCCAGCCCGGCCGGAGCCGGCAGATCCACTCCCATAGCCGACTTTTACGGCCGATCGGCGAATTGAATTTGCTCCCTGCGGCCCGGGCCCGACCAAACTTTGCAAGCCGATATCTCGGCCCCCAGCGACCTGAGCAGACCCTTCCGTTGGACTCCACTCTGTGGCCATCACCTCTGTTGGTCCGGCAAAACTGTGTCCATGACCTCTGTTGGTCTGGCAGAAAGGCTCTGTAACCAAAATCGGTGGTGGGCCTGTACCAGTACCAACCCCAGCAGATTTATCCCAAACTCTTCCAGAGATGGCTGATGGAACTGCAGTCTGCCTTCCTCTCATCGGTAGGTGAGACACTGCAGCTGAACAAAGCCCTCAGAAGGACATAGAACAGTACAGCACAGAAACAGGCCCTTCGGCCCACAACATCTGTGCCGAGTTCAACTAATCTCCTCTGCCCGCACGTGATCCATATCCATCCATTCCTTGCATATTCATGTGTCTATCTAAAAATCTCTTAAACACCACTATCGTATCTGCTTCCACCACTATCCCTAAGCTGTTCACTCCACTATTCTCTGTGTAAAAACACTTGCCCCTACACATCTCCTTTAAACTTTGCCCCTCTCACCTTAAAGCTATACCCTGTAGCCTTTGACCTTTCAATCCTGGGAAAAAGTTCTGACTGTCGACCATATCTATGCCTCTCATAATTTTATACAGTGCATTCAGAAAGTATTCCAGCCAATTCACTTTTTCCACATTTTTTTACGTTACAGCCTTATTCTAAAATGGATTAAATTATTTTTTTTATCGTCAATCAATACACCATGCACCATAATAAAAAAGTGAAAACAGGTGTAATTAATTGCAAAGTAATTAAAAATAAATAACTGAAATAACACATTTACATATGTATTCAGACCCTTCACTCAGTCCTTTGTTGAGGCACCTTTGGCAGCGATTACAGCCTCAAGTCTTCTTGGGCATGACACTACAAGCTTGGCACACCTGTATTTGGGTAATTTCTCCCATTCTTCTCTGCAGATCCTCTCAAGCTCAGGTTAGATGGGGAGCGTCGATGCACAGCTATTTTCAGGTCCCTCCATAGATATTCGATCGGGTTCAAGTCCGGGCTCTGGCTGGGCCACTCAAGGACCTGTGTTGTCTTGGCTGTGTGCTTAGGGTCGTTGTCCTGTTGGAAGGTGAACCTCAGCCCCAGTCTGTGGTCCAGAACGCTCTGGAGCAGGTTTCATCAAGGATCTCTCTGTACTTTTCTCCGTTCATTTGTCCCTTGAACCTGACTAGTCTCCCACTTCCTGCCGCTGAAAAACATTCCCACAGCATGATGCTGCCATCACCATGCTTCACCGTAGGTATGGTATTGGCCAGGTGATGAGTGGTGCCTCGTTTCCTCCAGACCTGACGCTTGGCTTTCAGGCCAAACAGTTCAATCTTGGTTCATCAGACCCGGAGAATCTTGTTTAGGTGCCTTTTGGCAAACTCCAAGCGGGCTGTCATGTGCCTTTTACTGAGGAGTGGCTTCCGTCCGGCCACTCTACCATAAAGGCCTGATCGGTGGAGTGCTACAGATATTATTGTCCTTCTGGAAGTTTCTCCCATCTCCACGGTGGAACTCTGGAGCTCTGTGAGAGTGACCATCGGGTTCTTGGTCACCTCCCTGATCAAGGCCCTTCTCCCCCAATTGCTCAGTTGGGCCGGGCGGCCAGCTCTATGAGAAGTCCTGGTGGTTCCAAAGTTCTTCCGTTTAAGAATGACGGACGCATCTGTGCTCTTCGGGACCTGTAATGCTGCAGAAATTGTTTTATACCCTTCCCCAGATCTATGTCTCAACACAATCCTGTCTCGGAGGTCTACGGACAATTCCTTCGTCTTCATGCCTTGGATTTAGCTCTGACATGCACTGTCAACTGCAGGACCTTATATAGACAGGTGTGTGCCTTTCCAAATCATGTCCAATCAATTTAATTTACCACTGGTGGACTCAAACCAAGTTGTAGAAACATCTCAAGGATAATCAATGGAAACTGGATGCACCGAAGCTCAATTTTGAGTGTCATAGCAAAGGGTCTGAATACTTATGTAAATGTGATATTTCAGTTATTTCTTTGTAATTACTTTGCAAAAATTTCTAAACACCTGTTTTTGCTTTTATATTATGAGGTATTGTGTGTAGATTGATGATAAAAAAATTTAATTTAATCCATTTTAGTAAGTAAGTAAATTTTATTTATATAGCACGTTTAAATCAACTTGCGTTGAAACCAAAGTGCTTTACATAAAAGAAATAATAAAGTTTCCGTGCATCCATAGAAAAAATAAAAAATAAGAAAAAATGACACAACACATTATAGAATTCAACATGAACGTCCCCCCAAAACAGAATCAAAACTTTCCACTGTGGGGAAAGGCATCAAAAAGATAAGTCCTCTTCCTCTGTGAATCACCCGAGGTCGGGGCCTATTTGTGGCCTCCGCAGCCAGTCCAATGTTTTCAGGCCCTCTTGCCGGAAAGCTGGAACTCCAGCGTCGGGTGAACACTCCTCGGCGGCTTGGAAATGTCTGGAGCGACGGCTCCATCCCCGGAGACTGCGGTACCCGAATTCAAAAGGCCGCGCTGGCCGGAGCTCCAACTCTGGCGATCTCAGCAAGAGATCCCAGGCTCCGCGGTTTTAAATCCAGCGCCGCCCGCCTCCGGACTCCGGAGCTTACCGCACGGCGACCCGGTAAGGCATCGCCCGCTCCGTGATGGTGTCCCAGCACTGCGCCGCCGCCCAAGCTGTAGTCCCGGCCGGTCCCGACATGAAACGCCGCTCCAGTCCGATGGTAGGCCGCGAGGAAGGGGCGAAGAAGCAGCTCGGAGTGAAGCCGCCTCTCCGACCAGGTAGGGGACTAAGAAATAAAGTTTCCCCCTTCCTCTTCCCCACCCCCCACATAAAAGACCTCCAACTAACATTTTGTTTTTTAACATGACAAAAAATAAAATTAAACAAGGGTGAAAGGGCAGACTGCAGGGAGAACTGCCATTTTAGAATAAGGCTGTAATGTAACAAAATGTGGAAAAAGTGAAGGGGTCTGAATATTTTTTGAATGTACTGTATACTTCTATCAGGTCTCCCCTCAGCTTCCTGTGTCCTCTCCTTATCCTCTCTAATCCAGGCAACATCCTGGTAACCCTCGCTCGCACCATCTCCAAAGTCTCCACATCCATGGTCGGTTTGTATAACTTGCCCATTTGCTCTATCAATGAAAAAGGACAAAAACGTATGGAGTAACTCTTCAGGTCCTGAAATCTGGATGTAGTCAGCTCTCTTAATCTCTCCAACTCAGTCATCTGATTCTTGATATCATGTAGATGGAAGAAATGACTAAGAATTGGTGAGATCTCAATGAATCAGTCTGAAGAAGGTTCCCGACCTGAAAAGTCAGCTATCCATGTTCTCCAGAGATGCTACCTGACCCTCCAGCACTTTGTGAACTTTTGTGTAACCCAGCATCTGCAGTTCCTTGTTTCTACATTTTGACTGCTGTATCAATCAGCTGGGTTATGAGCAACAAAACCCTTTATTCAACCAATGATCTAATAATTAAACGTGGATATAAAATCGCACTTAAGCAGCAAGGCTGTTATTATACAGGAACATTTCCAACCATCATCCCTTTACCTGAATACTGTTTACCAAGAATACATCAGTTGGTTGTATTATCTGATTGCCAGTGACAGATCTCTCAATAAATCAGTAAATCAATTTTGGTACATTCAAACAAACTAAATCACTTTTAGGCTGCTACAAGTGAAAAGTAATGGAAACAGTGATTTAACAGGTCATTTACAATGTAATCGTAACTCATGCTTTAGTGCGGTCAGTGAAAGAGTATTTCTTGCAGACATCATTCTCAGTGTACTGGATTTGTTTCTCCCTTTGGGACAACTTCTGGCAAACCTTCAGAGGTCCAGAGAGCAGAGTGTAAAACACTCCTTTTGAAAAGAGAAATGGCCACAGGAGGCAGCTTGGAACTCTGGTATCCCACATATGTACAAATACTGCATTTCGTTGTCTCTGTACTATACACTGCACAATGACAATAAAGTTGAATCTGAATCTGAATCTGAATCTGAATCAGAAATAAATGAACTATTATTAAGCGTAGGGGGTGGTTTGGGGAGAGGGGAGACAATTTTAGTTTGGTTTAGAGATACAGCGCAGAAACAGGCCCTTTTGCCCACCGAGTCCGAGCCGACCAGCGATCACCCTGTACCCTAGCACTATCCTACACACTGGGGACAATTTACATTTTTTATTAATATTAACGTTTATATTATAGGATTTTAACTATCCGTGTTTGAGAGAAACCGAGAATGTGATGCGCTCAACCCAAAATTACCAAAACGTTTGAAGAAGGGTCCCGACTTGAAACGTCACCCATCCATGAACTTCAGAGATGCTGCCTGACCTGCTGCGTTACTGCAGCACCTTGTGTTCAAAAGTAATCCATTTTGCTTTTTCACAAGAACAACTTGATGATCAAAGAATGCTGATTGAACAAGTCCATAAAGTCCATAAATTAGGAATACCAATGGGGATGACTAAACCCCGTCAAGAAAATGCTCATTTTAAATTAATATCCATTACATTGCAAGCAATCAGGGCAGAAGCAAACATCAACAAACTTTTGACACAAGCATAGGAATAACTCAGCAGGCCAGTCTGAAGAAGAGTCCTGCCCCGAAACGTCACCTATCCATGTTCTCCAGAGATGCTCTTTGACCGGCTTAGTTACTCCAGCACTTTGTGTCTTTTTTTTTGGAAACCAGCATCTGCAGTTCTTTGTTTCTAGGTCAGGCAGCATCTCTAGAGAACATGGTTATGTGATGTTTTGGGTGGGGACTCTTTTTCAGATGGATTGTCGTGGGGGTGGAAAGCTGGAAGAGAGGTGGGGGCAGGACAAAGCCGGGGCAAGTGGTAGATGGCAGATGTAGAGGGGAGGGGATTTGACTGACAGGGATGGACAAAGGCCAGAGAAGAAAAGACGACCAAAGGTGGTGAGATAAGTTGAGAAGAGGCATGAAATGTGAAGCTAGAGGAAGGAATGTAGGTAAAAGGGGATGGGGAAATGGAAAGAGGGTGGACAGTGGGAGAAATGGATGCACATCACTGGGTGGCACGGTAGCGCAGCGGTAGAGTTGCAGCCGTACAGCACTTGCAGCGCCTGAGACCCGGGTTCGATCCCGACTACAGGTGCTGTCTGTACGGAGTTTGTACGTTCTCACCGTGAGTTTTCCCCCAGATCTTCGGTTTCCTCGCACACTCCAAAGATGCACAGGTTTGCATGTTAATTGGCTTGGTATAGTGTACAAATTGTCCCATGGTATATGTGGGGTAGTGTTAATGTGCGGGGATCACTGGTCGGTGTGGACTCGGTGGGCTGAAGAGCCTGTTTCCGCACTGTGTCTCTAAACTAAAAACGAAATCAAGGTGGGTCTGCTTGGGTAATTCGCATATCACTGTACCTTAATTGGTACACGTGTCAATAAAAGGGTGGAGTGGATCCTTGATTATACCGGCTGCCTTTTTGAGGCAGTGCCTCCTACAGATCCCTGGGATGGTGGGGAGGTTAGTACCCATTCTTCATTGAAACCCAATGGCATTAACATTGAATTCTCCAATTTTAGGTTACTAAACAACACTCCTTTCCTTTTTTCCCCCCTAGATACACACCCGTTTCCCCAGCGGTGGAGATGGGAAGATGTGGCTAAGAGTGGGATGCTATTGGAGGTGGCGAAAATGTCAGAGGATTATGTGATGTATGCAACGGCTGATGCGGTGGAAGGTGAGGACAAGGCCGACTCTGTCCTTGTTACGAATGGGGGGGCAGGTAGAACAAGAGCCTAGCTGCGGGGTATTGAGGGGCCCTAGTGAGGGTCTCAACTGTAATAGAAGGGAAACCCCATTCTTTAAAGAATGAGGACATCTCCGATTACTGGTATAGAACACCTCATCTTGGACGCAGATGAGATGTAGATGGAGAAATTTGGAGTAGGGGATAGAGTCTTTATAGAAAACAGGATGGGAAGAAGTGTAGTCTAGATAGCTATGGGAGTCAGTGGGTTTGAAATAAATGATGGTTGATAGTTTGTATCCTGTGATGGAGACGGCGAGATCAAGAAACGGTAGGGAGATGACAGAGATGATCCATGAATTTGAGCGCAGGATGGAAATTAGTAGTAAAGTTAATTAGGTCAGTGAGTTCTGCATGGGTACAGGAGGTTGCACCAATGCAGTCGTCAATATAGCGGAGATAGAGTTCAGGGATAGGACCAGCGTTCACCTGGTTGACACAAAATGTAACTCAGTGGGACAGGCGGCAACTCTGGAGAGAAGGAATGGGTGACGTTTCGGGTCGAGATCCTTCTTCAGACTGATGTCAGGGGAGTGGGCGGGACAGAGATAGAATGTAATTGGAAACAGAAAGACTGGAGTTACTCCAGCATTTTGTGTCTACCTTCGATTTAAACCAGCATCTGCAGTTCTTTCCTACACACAGTGTTCATCTGGAACAGGGATTGTTCAACATACCCTACAAAGAGACTTGCGAGTGCCCATAGCTACACCTTGGATTTGGAGGAAGCGGGAGGAGTCGAAGGAGAAGTTAAGGATAAGGCAGAGGACAGAGTTAGTAGACGGAAATGGTCTGAGGAAGTTGTAGTCGAGGAAGAAATTGAGGGTTTTCAGACCTTCCTGGTGGAGGATGGAGGTGTAGAGTGGCTGGACATCCATAGTAAAGATGAGGTAGTGGGGGGCCTGGACAGTGGAGGTAATTGAAGAGACAAAGGGCGTGTGAGGTGTCTTGGACATACGTAGGATGGGATTGGACCAGGGGGGATAGGATGGAGGTATGTCCCAGCTACACTAGTCCCACCTGCCCGTATATGCTCCATATCCCTCCAACCCTATCCTATCCATGTACCTAACTGTCTCTTAAATGTTGGGCTAGTCCCAGCCTCAACTACCTCCTCTGGCAGCTTGTTCCATACACCCACCACTCTTTGTGTGAAAACGTTACCCCTCAGATTCCAATTAATTATTTTCTCCTTCACCTTATACCTATGTCATTTGGTCCTTGATTCACCAACTGGGCAAGAGACTCTGCATCTACTCGATCTGTTCTTCTCATGATCTTATACACCTCTATAAGATCACCCCTCATGCCCCTGCACTCCAAGGAAAAGATTCCCAGCCTATTCAACCTCTCGCTATATATCAGACCCTCTAGTTCTGGCAACATCCTCATAAATCTTCTCTCTACCATTTCCAGCTTGACAACATCTTTCCTATAACATGGTGGCCAGAAATGAACACAATACTCTAAATGCGGCCTCGTCAACGTCTTATACAACTGCAGCATGATCTACCAACTTCTATACAATATACTGACCGATGAAGGTCAATGTTACAAAAGCCTTTTTGACTACCTTATCTACCTGTGAGTTGGCCTTCAAGGAACCATGCACTTGTACTCCTAGATCCCTCTGCTTTACAACATTCTCCAGTGGCCTACCATTCACTGGCCTGCCCATGTTAGACTTCCCAAAATGTAACACCTCACATTTCTCTGCATTAAATTCCATCAACCATTCCTTAGCGCACCTGGCCAATCGATCAAGATTCTGCTGCAATTTTTACAACCATCTTCATTACCTGTGCAAGGTTTCGATAAAGCTGAGCGGGAGAAAACAGTTTATTCTGCCCACATGCCTGACAACCGGAATCCAAGGATTTGAAACATTTTACAAATGAACCAAAGCACAGAGACACTGAAAAGACCTTGAAGCCACACCCTGAGAGGAAGGTGCAATCAGATACCACAGGAACTTTTAAAGACAATCAGATATAGATAAGAAGGTAACCAATTTGCAGGGCTAAAAATAAACCAATAATGCGGAACAAAAATTAGCAGCTGGAACGTTTTGCTTGCAGAGATGGCTGATGCAAGTTCCAGTATCAAATTGATCATACAATTACAACCAAGTTATAGAAGGCAATGGACGCAATGCTGGATAATAGGATTAGCAGGGATGACTACTTATAAACATAGAAGAATACAGCACAGGAACAGCGCTTTCACCCACTTGACTGTGGCGAACAAGATGCTGAAATAAACTAACTTCATCTGCCTGCATGTGATCCATATCCCGCCATACCTTGCACATCCATGTGCCTGTGGTTTCTGCCTCTACCACCACCTGTTTCACACCCACCATCTCTGTGTAAAAATACTTGCACCGCTCATCTGACTGTTAACGATGGTTGGCATGGACATGAGGAGTTGATGGGCCCGTTTCTGTGCCATAAGATGATAACTTTCAATCTCTTTCAAAGTGCATAAAATCAAAGATCCTATAGCAGAGCAAGGTAGACCACTCTTGCTAAATGCAATGGGCTGACGTGTAGTACGCAACGCAACGGAGCGGAACATGGGCCTTTTTTTCATCCATTTCAGTAACCCTACCCGACCCGACTGGCAGTGTAATCAACGTTGCGGGGGAACAGTTTGTGTTAATAAATTATAATTCTGACAATGAGGAGAAGATTTTTACCAAATAATTTTTATTTTTACGAGGATGTTTCCGTAACCGGCTTCCGTCTCTGCACTAGTATCTTTGCTCCGCTATGATGGGATCTTTGGTGCGGAGACGGAAACCGGTTACGGAAATGGGGCCGAAAATTACCCATGAATCTGCCCGTGACGGTACTATGTCTTTTTCGTCGAGTGATCTATCTTGCTCGCTATAGGATCTTTGCATTAAATGGCCTGATTCTGAGATGCCAATTTCTATTGTACTCCAAGGACTTTAAGTGTATTATTGTGATTATGGGTAAGCTCAGTGTTTAACGAACAAGCTACATGCATGAGGCATGGTTGTCAGGTTGTTGACAATTTTCCTATGTTCTATAAATTCAGGATCAGTTCCTGTGGATTGGAGGGTAGCTAATGTTATCCCACTTTTTAAGAAAGGCGGGAGAGAGAAAACATGGAATTATAGAACAGTTAGCCTGACATCGGTGGTAGGGAAGATGTTGTAGGCAATTATTAAAGATGAAATAGCGGCACATTTGGATAGCAGTAACAGGATCGGTCCGAGTCAGCATGGATTTACAAAGGGGAAATCATGCTTCACTGATCTTCTGGAATTTTTTGAGGATGTTACTAGGAAAATGGACAAGGGAGAGCCAGTGGATGTAGTGTACCTGGACTTTCAGAAAGCATTTGATAAGGTCCAACATAGGAGATTAGTGGGCAAACTTAGGGTACATAGTAGTGGGGGTAGAATGCTGACATGGATAGAAAATTGGTTGGCTGACAGGAAACAAAGCGTAGGGATTAATGGGTCACTTAATAGGTCACTTTCAGAATGGCAGGCAGTGACTAGTGGGGTACCGCAAGGCTCGGTGCTGGGACTGCAGCTATTTACAATATAAATCAATGATTTGGATGAAGAGATTCAAAGTAACATTAGCAAATTTGCAGATGACACAAAGCTGGGTGGCAGTGTGAACTGTGAGGAGGATGTTATGAGAATGCAGGGTGACTTGGACAGGTTGAGGGAGTGGGCAGATGCATGGCAGATGAAGTTTAATGTGGATAAATGTGAGGTTATCCATTTTGGTATCAAAAACAGGAAGGCAGATTACTATCTAAATGGCGTCAAGTCGGGAAAAGGGGAAGTACAACGGGATCTGGGGGGCCCTTGTTCATCAGTCCGTGAAAGTAAGCATTCAGGTACAGCAGGCAGTGAAGAAAGCGAATGGCATGTTGGCCTTTATAACAAGAGGAGTCGAGTATAGGAGCAACGAGGTCCTTCTGCAGTTGCACATAGAAACATAGAAATTAGGTGCAGGAGTAGGCCATTCGGCCCTTCGAGCCTGCACCGCCATTCAATATTATCATGGCTGATCATCCAACTCAGTATCCCGTACCTGCCTTCTCTCCATACCCCCTGATCCCCTTAGCCACAAGGGCCACATCTAACTCCTTCTTAAATATAGCCAATGAACTGGCCTCAACTACCCTCTGTGGCAGAGTTCCAGAGATTCACCACTCTCTGTGTGAAAAAAGTTCTTCTCATCTCGATTTTAAAGGATTTCCCCCTTATCCTTAAGCTGTGACCCCTTGTCCTGGACTTCCCCAACATCGGGAACAATCTTCCTGCATCTAGCCTGTCCAACCCCTTAAGAATTTTGTAAGATTGCCCAAGTGAGACCACACCTGGAGTATTATGTTCAGTTTTGGTCCCCTAATTTGAGGAAGGACATTCTTGTTGTTGAGGGAGTGAAGCGTAGGTTTACAAGGTTAATTCCCGCGATGGCGGGACTGTCATATGCTGAGAGAATGGAGCGGCTGGGCTTGTACACTCTGGAGTTTAGAAGGATGAGGGGATATCTTATTGAAACATATAACATTGTTAAGAGTTTGGACACGGTAGAGGCAGGACACATGTTCCCGATGTTGGGGGAGTCCAGAACTAGGGGGCACAGTTTAAGAATAAGGAGTAAGCCATTTACAACGGAGACAGGGAAACACTTTTCCTCACAGAGAGTTGTGAGTGTGGAATTCTCTGCCTCAGGGGGCGGTGGGGGCAGGTTCTCTGGATGCTTTCAAGAGAGAGCTAGACAGGGCTCTTACAGATAGCAGAGTTATAGCGGGGATATGGGGAGAAGGCAGGAACGGGGTACTGATTGGGGATGATCAGCCATGATCACATTGAATGGCGGTGCTGGCTCAAAGGGCCGAATGGCCTACTCCTGCACCTATTATCTATTGCCTATTGTTGCGTTGCCTGAACTTGAGGGTCTGCGCTATAGAGAGGTTGAAAAGACTGGGACTTAATTCCTTAGAGAGCAGGAAGATGGGGTGTGATCTTATAGAGATGTATAAAATCATGAGGTTATTAGAGGGAAAATGGACAGAATCTTTTACCCAGGGTAGGGGAATCAAGAACCAGAGGACATACTTTTAAGGCGAGGGGTGAAAGATGTATTGGGAACCTGAGGGGCAACTTTTTATTTTACACAAAGGGTGGTGGAACGGGTTGTTGGTGGAGGTAGTTGAGGCAGGGCGGTACAGTGGCGAGGCGGTGAAGTCGTTACCTTACAGCGCCAGAGACCTGGGTTCGGTCCTGACTACAGGTATGGAGTCTGTACATTCTCCCTGTGACCGCATGGGTTTTCTCCAGTTAACTCCCACACTCCAAAGACGTACAAGTTTGTAGATTAATTGGCTTTGGTAAAGTTGTAAATTGTCCCTAGTGTGCAGGATAATGTTAGTGGACGGGCTGATCATTGGTCAGTGCAGACTCAGTTGCCTATTCTATGCTGTATCTCTAAGGTTAAAGGTTTAACAATGCTATCACATTTAAGAAACAATTGGGCTGGCATTTGAAAAGGAAAGGTTTGAGGGTTATGGGCTAGGAAGTTGGGACTACTGTAGATGGGGAATCTTGGTTGATGTGGGCAAGTTGGGCTGAAGGGCCTGTTTCCAAGGGTATGACTGACTTTAAGTGTATTATTGTAATTTAGGGTAAAGTCAGTGTTTGGGAACAAGCAGCATGTATGAGGCATATGTTTGGTTTAGTTTAGTTTAGAGATACAGTGTGAAAACAGGCCCTTTGCCCACCGACTCCGCACTGACCAGCGATCCTCGCACATTAACACAAACCTACACACATTAGGGACAATTTACACCTATACGAACCCGGGTTTCTGGTGCTGTAAACGTTGTAAGGCAGCAACTCTACCGCTCTGCTACCGTGCCCCATACGTAGCTAATAATCACCTGTTTCAGCAATCTTAACCGAGAACTGAATGTCAAAGGATATGGAGGAGAAGCAAATCCCTTATGCTTGGAATTGTGCTTACTCTCACACTAGAGTGGGAATACTGGATTTAAATTTACAGAGATGACCAGTACAAGGTAGAAATCTCCACCAGATATTCCTTTCTCCTACAGTCTATCAACTTATAAAATCAGAAACATGTGGTGCAGCGGTAGAGTTGCTGCCTTACAGCGCCAAAGATCCGGGTTCTATCCTGACAACACAAAGTGATGGAGTAACTTAGCTCAGGCAGCATCGATGGAAGGATTCAGGCAATGTTTTGGGTAGGGACCCTTCTTCTGGTTGGATTGGAGAAGATTTCTCCCAGCACATACTATTCATCTCTGTGAAATCTAAGTCCAGTGTTCACACTCGAGTGCGAGTTCTTGCTCTAAACATTATTCACGTTATTCCCTTTATCATGTATTTGTACACTGGATGGCTCGATTGAAATCAATTGTCCATCAGCCGACTGGATAGCATGCAACAAAAGCTTTTCACTTTACCACTTTAGACTTTGTGTTGTCAGGATGGGACCCGGGTCTTCAAACAACAATCAGTCTGAAGAAGGGTCCCGACCCGAAATATTGCCTGCCCATTCCCTGCACAAATGCTGGCTGACCCGCTGAGTTCTTCCAGCACTTTGTAGGTTGCTTTATAAGGTCAAAGGCTGCTTTGCTCAGCAATTACTCGGGCTACATTTTTCCAGCTGTGGATGACCTGCATTGTGAGCAACAAAATTGTAAAATTTGGCTTTCTAAAATACAAAAGCAGCATTGCTTGGAAACAAGGGATATGCGTTTAATTGCATTTGCACCATTGTTGTGAAAGGAAATTCAAGTACAAAACAAGGTGGGAATACACATATCCGACTTCCTGCCAACCTCATAAATCAGTCATGCAGCCCCAAGTAACCTGAAGCTGGAGGTCTTTCCTGAATGTATCAATCCCCAAAGCAACCAAAGACCTTGAAATACTGCCATGGGAGCCCAGGACACAATGCATTTAATTCCTCATCAGCAGGAGACTGCATTCAGTAGATTGTTGTCGCTATTTGAAGTGGAAGGGACGAATTTCACGACAATGTATGAGGCTCGCGTGGGGCTATTTTGGACTGACATAAGACATGAGAATTGTCTCAAGCAATATGTAGGGGCCCCATACATGAGAGGGCACCACTGGGAATTGGGAAGGGCAAGTTAATGAAGTGTTTGTGGAGGAGCCTTTTGGGACCAGTGACCACTGTTCGATTAGATTTAAGATAATTATGGATAGGGACAGAGAGGGCCCATGTGTTAAAATGCTCAACTGGGGTAAGGCCAACTTTGAGGGTATGAGAGAAGCTCTCGCTCAAGTTCACTGGAGCAGGTTATTTGAGGGGAAAGGAACATCAGCCAAGTGGGATGTTTTTAAAAATGTGTTGACGAAAGCTCAGGATATGCAGTGCCCTCCATAATGTTTAGGACAAAGACCCATCATTCATTTATTTGCCTCTGTACTCCACAATTTGAGATTTGTAATAGAAAAAAAATCACATGTTAGTGCAGATTGTCAGATTTTAATAAAGGCCATTTTTAAACATTTTGGTATCACCATGTAGAAATTACAGCAGTGTTTATTTCAGAGGCCATTTCAGAGCACCATAATGTTTGAGACACAGCATTGTCATGTAAATGAAAGTAGTCATATTTAGTATTTTAGTGCATACCCTTTGCATGCAATGACTGTTTGAAGTCTGCGATTCATGGACATCACCAGTTGCTGGGTGTCTTCTCTGGTGATGCTCTGCCAGGCCTGTTTTGCAGCCATCTTTAGCTTATGCTTGTTTTAAGGGCTAGTACCCTTCAGTTTTCTCTTCAGCATATAAAATGCATGCTCAATGGGGTTCAGATTGGGTGATTGACTTGGCCACTTCAGAATTTACCGTTTTTTAGCTTTGAAAAACTCCTTTGCTGCTTTAGCAGTATGTTTGGGATCATTGTCTTGCAGTAGAATGAACCGCTGGCCAATGAGTTTTGAGGCATTTGTTTGAACTTGAGCAGATAGGATGTGTCTATACACTTCAGAATTCATACTACCATCAGCAGTTGTATCATCAATGAAGATAAGTGAGCCAGTACCTTCAGCAGCCATACATGCCCAGGCCATAATACACCCACCACTGTGTTTCACAGTTGAGGTGATATGCTTTGGATCTTGGGCAGTTCCTTCTCTCCTCCATACTTTGCTCTTGCCAACACTCTGATATAAGTTAATCTTTGTCTCATCTGTGCACAAGACCTTTTTCCAGAACTGTGGTTGCTCTTTTAAGTACTTCTTGGCAAACTGTAACTTGGCCATCCTATTTTTGCGGCTAACCAGTGGTTTGCATCTTGCAGAGTAGTCTCTGTATTTCTGTTCATGAAGTCATGACAGTGATCATTGACAAACCCACACCTGACTCCTGAAGAGTGTTTCTGATCTGTCGGACAGGTGTTTGGGGATTTTTCTTAATTATACAGAGAATTCTTCTGTCACAGCTGTGAAGATCTTCCTTGGCCTGCCAGACCCTTTGCGATTAGTAAGCTCACCAGTTCTCTCTTTCTTCGTAATGATGTTCCAAACAGTTGATTTTGGTAAGCCTAAGGTTTGGCTGATGTCTCTCTCAGTTTTAATCTTGTTTCTCAGTCACATAATGGCTTCTGTGACTTTCATTGGCACAACTTTGGTCCCCATGTTGATAAACAGCAATAAATGTTTCCAAAAGTGATGGAAAGACTGGAGGAAAGACTAGGTGCTGAGAGCTCTCTTATACCTGCATTAAGGAGGCATTTAAACACACCTGAGCAATTACAAACACCTGTGAAGCCGTGTGTCCCAAACATTATGGTGCCCTGAAATGGGGGGGGGACTATGTATAAACACAGCTGTAATTTCTACATGGTGAAACCAAAATGTATGAAAATGGCCTTTAACACAATTCAACAGTGCACTTTAACCACAAGTGATTTTTTCTATTACAAATCTCAAATTGTGGAGTACAGAGGCAAATAAATAAATGATGGGTCTTTGTCCCAAACATTGTGGAGGGCACCTCTCAGGAATCAAAGTGGTCACCTCTGTGTGGAGCCACAGGAGATGGGCAAGGTCCTCAATGAGTATTTCTCCTCTGTATTTACTGAGGAAGAAGATAGTAGGACGGAGGAACTTGGAGCAGTCAATGGAAGTGTCTTGAGAACAGTCAGTGCTACCATCGACGAAGTACTGAAGGTACTGTCGTGTATGAAGGTAGACAAATCTCCAGGGCCTAATCAGATATATCTGAGGACATTGTGTGAAACTGGAGATGAAATTGTGGGAGCCCTGGTTGAAATTTATGAGTCGGCCTTAAATACAGGAGAGGTGCCGGAAGACTGGAGGGTGGCAAATGTTGTGGTTCTATTCAAGAAGGGCTGCAGGGAAAATGCTGGGAACTATAGGCCTGTGAGCTTAACATCTGTAGTTGGAAAGTTACTGGAGATTACTCTGAGGGATAGGATACACAGGTATTTGGATGGGCAAGGGCTGATTAGGGATAATCAGCGTAGTTTTGTACATGGGAGGTCGTGTCTCACAAATCTGATTTGGGTTTTTTGAAGACATAGAAACATAGAAATTAGGTGCAGGAGTAGGCCATTCGGCCCTTCGAGCCTGCCGCACCGCCATTCAATATGATCATGGCTGATCATCCAACTCAGTATCCCGTACCTGCCTTCTCTCCATACCCCCTGATCCCCTTAGCCACAAGGGCCACATCTAACTCCCTCTTAAATATAGCCAATGAAGTGGCCTCAACTACCCTCTGTGGCAGAGAGTTCCAGAGATTCACCACTCTCTGCGTGAAAAAAGTTCTTCTCATCTCGGTTTTTTTAAAGGATTTCCCCTTTATCCTTAAGCTGTGACCCCTTGTCCTGGACTTCCCTAACATCGGGAACAATCTTCCTGCATCTAGCCTGTCCAACCCCTTAAGAATTTTGTAAGTTTCTATAAGATCCCCTCTCAATCTTCTAAATTCTAGAGAGTATAAACCAAGTCTATCCAGTCTTTCTTCATAAGACAGTCCTGACATCCCAGGAATCAGTCTGGTGAACCGTCTCTGCACTCCCTCTATGGCAATAATGTCCTTCCTCAGATTTGGAGACCAAAAACTGTACGCAATACTCCAGGTGTGGTCTCACCAAGACCCTGTACAACTGCAGTAGAACCTCTCTGCTCCTATACTCAAATCCTTTTGCAATGAAAGCTAACATACCATTCGCTTTCTTTACTGCCTGCTGCACCTGCATGCCTACCTTATGACTGGTGTACCATGACACCCAGGTCTCGCTGCATCTCCCCCTTTCCCAATCGGCCACCATTTAGATAATAGTCTGCCTGTTTTTTGCCACCAAAATGGATAACCTCACATTTATCTGATTATACTGCATCTGCCAAAACATTTGCCCACTCACCCAGCCTATCCAAGTCACCCTGCAGTCTCCTAGCATCCTCCTCACAGCTAACACTGCCCCCCAGCTTAGTGTCATCCGCAAACTTGGAGATATTGCCTTCAATTCCCTCATCCAGATCATTAATATATATTGTAAATAGCTGGGGTCCCAGTACTGAGCCTTGGGGTACCCCACTAGTCACTGCCTGCCATTGTGAAAAGGACCCGTTTACTCCTACTCTTTGCTTCCTGTTTGCCAGCCAGTTCTCTATCCACATCAATACTGAACCCCCCCTTGTGCTTTAAGTATGTATACTAATTTCTTATGTGGGACCTTGTCGAAAGCCTTCTGGAAGTCCAGATACACCACATCCACTGGTTCTCCCCTATCCACGCTACTAGTTACATCCTCGAAAAATTCTATAAGATTCGGCAGACATGATTTACCTTTCGTAAATCCATGCTGACTTTGTCCAATGATTTAACCACTTTCCAAATGTGCTGCTATCCCATCTTTAATAACTGACTCTAGCAGTTTCCCCACTACCGATGTTAGACTAACTGGTCTGTAATTCCCCATTTTCTCTCTCCCTCCCTTCTTAAAAAGTGGGGTTACGTTTGCTACCCGCCAATCTTCAGGAACTACTCCAGAATCTAAAGAGTTTTGAAAGATTATTACTAATGCATCCACTATTTCTGGAGCTACTTCCTTAAGTACTCTGGGATGCAGCCTATCTGGCCCTGGGGATTTATCGGCCTTTAATCCATTCAATTTACCCAACACCACTTCCCGGCTAACCTGGATTTCACTCAATTCCTCCAACTCCTTTGACCCGCGGTCCCCTGCTATTTCCGGCAAATTATTTATGTCTTCCACCAAAAAAGTCGATGAGGGCAGAGCTATAAAAGTTGTATACATGGGTTTCAGTAAGGCATTCGACAAGGTTCTGCATGGTAGGCTGCTCTGAATCGTTAGATCGCATGGGATCCAAGGAGAGATTAGTTTAGTTTAGTTTGGAGAAACACCGAGTCCACAATGACCAGCGATCCCAGCACATTAACACTATCCTACATACATTAGGGACAATTTACACTTATACCAAGCCAATTAATCTATAAACCTGTACGTCTTTAGTGTGGGAAGAAACCAAAGCTCTCAGAGAAAACCCACGCGGTCTCGGGGAGAACGTACAAACTCCGTAGAGACAACACCAGTAGTCGACATCGAACCCGGATATCTGATGCTGCAAGCGCTGTGAGGCAGCAACTCTACGACTGTGGCAGCCTGGCTGCCACCGTGCCACCCGGCTGAATGGATAGCAAATTGGCTTCATGGAAGGAAGCAGAGGGTGATGGTGGAAGGTTGCTTCTCGGACTGGAGGCCTGTGACTAGTGGTGTGCCTCAGGGTTCAGTGCTGGGTCTGTTACTGTTTGTCATCTACATCAATGATTTGGATGAGAACATACAGGGCAAGATTAGCAAGTTTGCTGATAATACAAAAGTGGGTGGTTTTGCAAATTTTGAAGATGGTTGTGAAAGATTGATCGATTGGCCAGGCGGGCTGAGGAATGGTTGATGGAATTTAATAGAGAAATGTGAGGTGTTGCATTTTGGGACGTCTAACTACGGCAGGACGAATTGTGGGCCTCCAGTGTTGTAGTGCAGAGGGATCTAGGAGTACAGGTGCATGGTTCCTTGAAGGTCGAGTCGCATGTAGATAAGGTGGTCAAAAAGGGTATTGGCACATTGGCTTTCATCAGTCAGAGTATTGAGTACAGAAGTTGGGAGGTCATGTTGCAGTTGTATCAGACATTGGTGAGACTGCATTTAGAATATTGTGTTCAGTTCTGGGCACCATGTTATTGGAAAAATATTGTCAAGCTTGAAAGGGCTCAGAGAAGATTTACGAGGTTGTTGCCAGGACTACAGGGTTCTGAGCTATAGGGAGAGGTTGTGTAGGCTGGGTCTCTATTCCTTGGAGTGCAGGAGGATGAGGGGTGATCTTATAGAGGTGTATAAAATCAGGAGAACAATAAATCGGGTAGATGCACAGAATTTCTTGCCAAGAGTAGGGGAATCGAGGATCAGGGCTTAGGTTCAAGGTGAAGGGGAAAAGATTTAATAGGAATCCGACGGGGAACTTTTTCACACAAAGGGTGGTGGGTGTATGTAACAAGCTGCCAGAGGAGGTAGTTGAGGCTGGGACTGTCCCAATGTTTAAGAAACAGTTATACAGGTACATGGATAGGATAAGTTTGGAGGGATACGGACCAAACGCAGGCAGGTAGGACAACTGTAGCTGGGACATGTTGGCCGGTGTGGGCAAGTTGGGCTGAAGGGCCTGTTTCCACACTCTATGACTCTCTATGTGTGGTAATTTTATCTATACCTCTCATAATTGTATAAACTTCAATCAGGTCACCCCTCGGCCTCCTTTGTTCCAGGAAGGCAAATCCACCTTATTAAAGAGTATTAAACAAAATTGGAGTACATGTGACAGTGATTAATGTAAAGGTATGGATTGGTTAGCAGAGAAAGGGCAGCACAGTGGTGCAGCGGTAGAGTTGCTGCCTTACAACGCCAGAGACCCAGGTTCGATCCTGACTACGGGTGCTGTCCGTACAGAGATTGTATGTTCTCCCTGTGACCACGTGGGTTTTCTCCGGATACTCCGATTTCCTCCCACATTCCAAAGACGTGCAGGTTTGTAGATTAATAGGCTTCTGTAAAAATTACCCTTCTTCGTATGTCGGACATAGACCTGGTTTACGGGTGACGAATTGGCAGCGTGGACTCGGCGAGCCAAGGGGCCTTTTTCAGCGCTGTATCTCTAAACTAAACTAAATTAAATAGATGAAGAGACGAAGGTTGGTACCAGAACCAGGGGGGGGGGGTCACAGAATCAAGATGAGATTAATTAGAGAACAATAAGAGATTGAATAAGTCAGAAATGTCTTCACACTAAAGGATTGTACAGAATTCCCCACCAAAAAAAACAGAACATTCCTGATAGATTTTGGTTATTTAGGAAATCAAACAATCCGAGTTTAGTGCACGAATGTGGAGAGAGCACAAGGGCCCATTCCTGCTTCTGTGTTCATACGTTATTCTGATTTCAAAGTATACGTCTTGGAATAGTCACGAGTTCGTGCAGAGAAAGGTAAAAAAGTTTTGATCCCTGGAGTACTCTTAAATCAAGTCAAAAAGGCAGTAACTCCTCCGACAATCTACATGTGGTCAAAGTCTAGTACAATTATTACATGTCCTTTCACAAGGTTCAAAAGAATTATTGAACAAAAGAACAATGGGGACACTCAAGCATGTAGAAGCACACTGAATCAATCGTTTACAGATCCTGTCCGTCTAATATGTGGTTGTGCCAGGAGCATTTTGACCATATTAATGAAAAGCTGAAGTAAAAAATAAACTGTATGGCGCACTTTTATGCCTTCCAATCACCTTAAACAATAAACTAATTCTACTTAAGGGCATGCTAGGCGGCACGGTAGCGCAGCGGTTGAGTTGCTGCCTTACAGCGCAGTAGACCCGGGTTCGATTCTGATTACGGGTGCTGTCTGTATGGAGTTTGTATGTTCTCCCCGTGACCATGTGGGTTTTCTCCGGGTGCTCCCGTTTCCTCCCACATTCCAAAGATGTACACGTCTGTAGGCTAATTGGCTTAGTATAATTGTAAATTGTCCCTAGTGTGTGGGATAGTGTTAGTGTGCGACGATCGCTGGTCGGTGCGGACTTGGTGGGCCGAAGGGCTGTTTCTACGCTGTATCTCTAAACTAAACTAAAATACAAAGTGCTGGAGTAACTCAGCGGGTCAGGCAGCATCTCTGGCGAATAGGTGACATTTCGGGTTAGGACCCTTCTTCAGGGTAGGAGCAGGAGGTTGAAAGCTGGAAGAGGGAGCTGGGGCAAGACAAACCCTAGCAAATGATAGGTGGATATAAATGAGTATTTGATTGGCAGTGTAGAAAAGAACTACAGATGCTGGTTTATACAGAATGTAGACACAAGGTGCTGGAGGAACACAGCGGGTCAGGCAGCAGAAGAAGGGTCCCGACACAAAACCTCACCCATCCTTTTTCTCCAGAGATGCTACCTGACCTGCTGAGTTACTCCAGCACTTTGTGTCTATCTTTGATTGGCAGATAGGTCGGCAAAGGCTAGAGATAAAAAGAGAGACAAAATGACACCTGGTCTGGATATAATGCTTCTAGCTGAAGATGAATAAGCAATTTCATAATCAGTTTCAATATAATCTCCTTGCTTATGTGCACTACATTTCATCCATAATAAAACCGGGATTTTTTTTTTATTTTAAATTCTTTAAAATACCTATTTATTATTTTATTAATAAGTATACATATGTGTTAATGGTTGTCGTGTTTGTATATTTTTTTTAACCGGAGGAGATGTAATGGAATTTCGTTGGACAGTATTGTGCAATGACAATAAACGTATTCATTCATTCATTCATTCATTCGAATTAATGGTGCGATGGAAAAGGTAATCGCCAAAACCTGTTGCTTGAGATTTTGGACACCGTATATGCCACTGATCATTTACAAAGGAAAACCAGTCAAACATCAAGGAATTACCGAGCATAGTCACCTTATGCAACTGACTGCTCGTTCACCTGTACAACTCCCTGAACACCGTGTACCCACAAGTGAAAGATCATTAAGCTGCATAAGCAGGCTAATTACACAGGTCCCACAGAAAATAGTCACTGCGTCCAAGGATAAACAACTCTGAAACAGGGAGCAGAATAAAAGGAAAATAGATTTTTAAAGCATTGTTTAGTTTATTTTATTGTCATGTGCAGCGAGACACAGTGCAAAGCTTTTTATTGCGTGCTATCCAGTCAGCGGAAAGACTATGCATGATTACACTCAAGCCGTCCAGTGTACTAATATCCTGTGATCAGGAGCAGCCTGAGTACAGGTGCCAATTTGAATCCATTAAAAGCAAAGATCTTAGAGCAGAGCAAGGTGGGCTACTCCTGCGAAATACAATGGGCTGACGTGTAGTACGCTATGGAGGGGATCCTGGGCATTTTTCCCCGCCCATTTTAGTAACCAGAGCCTACCTGACCCGACCCGACTCGCAGTGTAATCAATGTTGCGGGGCAACAGTTTGTATGTGTGATTATAGGGTTAGATTCATAATTCTGTTAGTTCATACTTCTTTGAATAAAATTTGACTGGTAATTGTCTTTTTTAATGTTTTTTAAATCATTTCTTTTTAAATGGCTCACAAGCTGTGTTTGAGTTGATTTTGTAGTAACCGGAACCGACCCGACGCGCAGGGTAATTGACATTGCGGGGGAAGTTTTTGTGCGTGATATAGGGTTAGATTCATAATTCTGTTAGTTAATTATTCTGTTAATTCTTGTTAAAGATTAGAATGTTTATAAACAATTATATTTCTTCTGATCCAATGATGAACTTTATTTCAGACTAGACAAGGGACATTAAATAAGAAACATTGTAAACCTCCCTGCAACTTCACACACACTAGGCCTTAGCCCCCCCCCCTCCTTATCGCCCCACCCCCCCCCCGGCACTACCTCGGGCCGCGCCCCCCACTACAATGTCTGCCCCCCCCCTCCCTATCCCCGGGCCGCGTACCTCTCCCCGGGCCGCGCACCCCCTCTCCCCGCTGCCCCGGCCCGCACACTGCACTCCCTCTCCCCGCTGCCCCGCGCACTCCCTCTCGCCGGGCCGCCCCCTCTCTCCCCGGGCCGCGCACCCCCTCTCCCCGCTGCCCCGGGCCGCTCACTCCCTCTCCCTGGGCCGCACACTCCCTCTCCCCGGGCCGCACACCCCCTCTCCCCGCCTAGGCCCCAGGCCTCCCCGCGGCCGCACACTCCCTCTCCCCGCTGCCCCGGGCCGCTCACTCCCTCTCCCCGGGCCGCGTACTCCCTCTCCCCGGGCCGCGCACCCCCTCTCCCGCTGCCCCGGGCCCCACACTCCCTCACCCTCTCCCCGGGCCGCACACTCTCTCTCCCCACTGCCCCGGGACCTACACTCCCTCTCCCCGCTGCGGAAACAAGATGGCGGAACAAGATGGCGGAGCAAGATGGCGGAACAAGATGGCGGAACAAGATGGCGGGGACTGGTTGCTAAAATGAGTCCTATAATCACCCATGAATCCGCCCATGAGCGTACTACACGTTTGCGTGAGAGTAACCCATCTTGCTCTGCTATAAGATCTTTGATTAAAAGCAGAAGGCATTAAAATTGGAAGCTATTAAATGTGAGCCACGATATAAAGTGCCCTGTCAGTTCTTTCTTTCTTTTTTGGACTTTGCAATTACAAAACATACCATCCATAATGGGTTAGAAGTGAATCGGACATTACCCAAGCTCACGGTTGGACTGTTCAGAAGTTTTTTTATTAATAAGTAATTAGACTTATTGCTAAATATTGCTTCGGCTGTACTTTGGAGATACAGCACGGAAATAGGCCTTCAGCGGTCACCCATACACTAGAACTATCCTACACCCTAGGGACAATTTGCAATTTACAGAAGCTGACATACCTACAAACCTGCACGTCTTTGGAGTGTGGGAGGAAACCAAAGCACCCAAAGAAAACCAACGTGGTCAGAGGGAGAACATATATACTCCATACAGACAGCACCCGTAGTCAGGATCGAACCGGGGTCTCTGGCGCTGTGAGGCAGCAACTCTACCACTGCGCCCAAAGTTCTGTGCGTCTCCATATTGATGTATATCGGGTGTCAACTACAGGTGCACAACCTTTTATCCGAAGATCCAAATAACGAAAATCTCCGAATAGCGGACATTTTTTCAGTCCTTGAAGAAAGGTCCTTGAAAACGTTCACCGAGGGCGGCCCGCAGAGGTGACAGCGGAACCTCCGGTCGGTCCTCGAAGAAAGGGGAACTAAATCCCCATTCATAAACGAGAAGGTGAGGGTATATTGCGCGGGAGGGTTAATAATTGACAATCTGCTGCTGGCTGCCCGCTGAGTTAAAAATTTCCCACGGTAGACTCACGATACACGGTGTATCGTGAGTCTTGCGTGGGAACTTTTTAACTCAGCGGGCAGGCAGCAGCAAATTGTCGCTCCCTTCAGTTTCACCCCACCTACACCCATCTGCTTCCCGGCCATGTGTGTGACCCCTTCCCTCCCCTCTCCAGCTCCCCGCCCATTGCACCGGCGCGGGGGCTTTGTACTGTCTTCACGTCGGAGCTAGTGCCAGTCACCGGAGACGTCAGGACCAACGGGACACCGACCCCCAGGCCCACTGCAAGCACGGAGAACCCAGAGACCCACAGCCAGCAGCAGCCCTGCCTCGTTCCAATTCCAGAGGAACACGCTCTCCACTGTCCCCGTTGGGACAGAAGCTGATGGCTCGGGCTGTGACGTCTCCAGCCACCCCCCTGTACAGGAGCTGAGACTGGGAACTGTGGGGTTGTTTGCAGTTGCAGAGGGAGGGGGCAAGGGCGGCACAGTTCCCAGTCTCAGCTCCATTCCAGGGGGGTGACCGGAGACGTCAGGACCAACGGGACACCGACTGCAAGCACGGAGATCCCATAGACTCACAGCCAGCAGCAACTCTAGCCCAGCCCCGCTCCAACTCCAGAGGAACCCGGGTTGCGGATGAGGGGGCGCAGCTCGGGCTGTGGGCGAACTGCCACTTGTCGCTGTAGCGGCGCATCGGGGAGCGGGTTCCTGTTGGTCCTGACGTCTCCGGCCGTCCCCCTGGACAGGAGCTGAGAGACGTCAGGACCACCAGAAGCCGCTCCCCGATGCGCCGCTACAGCGACAAGTGGCAGTTCGCCCACAGCCCGAGCTGCGCTCCCTCATCGGGACACCGACCCCCAGGCCCACTGCAAGCACGGAGATCCCAGAGACTCACAGCCAGCAACAACTCTAGCCCAGCCCCGTTCCAACTCCAGAGGAACCCGGGTTGCGGATGAGGGGGCGCAGCTCGGGCTGTGGGCGAACTGCCACTTGTCGCCGTAGCGGCCCATCGGGGAGCGGATTCCTCTGGAGTTGGAGGGACAGGGAGACACAGCGGCTTTTGAGAATGGTGGGCAATCACTTCCAAAGTTCTGCCCACACAGTCAGTACACCTCTCCTACACTTGTCTCCCGCACTAAGATCATCTCGCAGAGAATGATCCCAGCCTAACCCTCCCTATTCTTTCCTATTCTGCAAGAAAAAACTACATTGAAGACTCAAACTCATGATCGAGTAACTGCCGGGATTGAGGCGCAAACTCGCGACCTTGCGGATACGAGCCGAGCACTCTACCACTGAGCCAGCCGTTAAAATCTACGCTAAAAATCTTCCATTCCGAAAGCCGAAAAATTCTGAATTACGAAAAGTGTCTGGTCCCAAGGCTTTCGGATAAAAGGTTGTGCACCTGTATAATATAACAGGCAAAGGACAGCAACTTTTCTTCTCCAGAAAGGTATTTTCTTTAAATTCAATCAAAGTCACTATTACTGACACCAGCATATACAAAAGGGAGTCACACAAGATTCTCGCTTCTGCAGTCTAAGATTCCCAGCTGCTCCACATAGCAACTATCATGCTCAAGAAAAGGACGGTGACCCGCCTCAATGACTGCACCACTTCCATCCACCATAATGAAGTGCTTCGAGAGGTTTCAGCTGCCTCAGAATTACCTGAATTTGCAGATTTTTTTAGTTTAGAGATAGTGTGGAAACAGGCCCTTCGGCCCACCGCTGTGACTGCCGCTGTAAGGCAGCAATAATGCCGATGCGCCGCTGTGTGACCTCTATGCTATCTCACTGGCTCTCCGTTCTGTACTGCGGCCATCCGGATAACAGGAACACATACATCATCAACTGCTATTCATCGACTACAGCTCGGCGTTCATCTCAATCATCCCCTCCAAATTCATCACCATATGCCCCGTTTCCGGGGTTATGTTCATGCCCGGGTGGGGTTAGAAAGGGAATACGCCATGTCCACGGGCACCCTGAGGGAGTTCCGGGACCGCTGGCCTCTGCAGGGTGTTGAATGTATCCTCAATAAGGATTGGAACATAGTTGTATAGTAGTTTATTATGGATATTTGTTTGTATTGTATTATGGTGGTGGGTTCTGGCTTGTTTTATTGTAGTGTAAATATTATTTTTTAATAATTAAATACATTTTTGATTAATTTTTTTTTTTAAAACCCCATGCACCACTACTTTCTGAGTTTAAAGAGATTCAACGTGTCACCGAACACTCTAACAACTTTTAACAAAGTACTGTAGGCAGTATCCTGACTGCTTGCAACGTGGCCTGGTGCAGGTTTTCCAAAGCACAGGAACGCAAGAGTCAGTAGAGAGTGGTGGACTCAGCCCGGTCTATCACGGGCACAGCCTTCCCCACCATCGTCAGCATCGACACCAGGTGCTGCCTCAAGAAGGCGGCATCTATCATCAAGGATCCCCACCATCCGGGCCATGCCCTCTTCTCACAGCTGTCGTCAGGCAAGAGGTACAGAAGATTAAAGTTACACACCAGCAGCTTCGGGAACAGCCACTTCGCACAATATAGAGGGTGGTGAGTGCCTGGAATGTGCTGCCGCGGTTGGTGGGTGAGGCAGATACGAAGGTTGCATTTAAGATACTTTTCGATTGACATATAGATGTGCAGGGAATGGAGAAATGTTGATTATGTGCAGAGAGAGTTAGAAATGGTCAAGGCACCATGTTTGGCACAGACATTGTGGGCCAAAAGCCTGTTCTTGTGCTCTACTGTGCATGTTCTATGTTCTAAGTATTAGTGCTGGGAGAGGGTACAGAGGAAATTCACCCAGATATTGCCTGAAATGGAGCATTTCAGTTGCGAGGAGAGACTGGAGGGACCAGGTCTGTTTTGCATGGAGCGGAGGTTAAGAAGGGTACTTAAAAAAGGGAGGAGTACCAATTGCAGGAAAAGGTTCCCCATATCAGAGGTACATTAAACTAGAGGACGCAAGGTAAGAGATAAGAGATTCCGAAGTGATCTGAAAGGGATCTATTTCACCCAGACAATGGCATGTACTTGGAGAGAGGTGAAAGTTGAAATGGCAACAGCCTTTACGTTAGATGAAGCTTAATTCACCTTGGGATAGAAGGGTACAAGTGAAATGCTGGAAGAAGGGATAATAGTCATGGGTGCCCACTAGCAGCATGGATGTGGTGGGCCAAATGGCCCATTTCAACGATGCACTACTATGAGAAAAACAGCTATTCTGCTACTCTGCATGCTGACGGTGAATTGAGCTCGTCCCATTCCAATTTCTGCAGAGCTGCACAGACGGATTCATCAACATCGTTTCCCAGCTCCACACAGCCCGTTTTTACCTTCTCCCCAAAATCCACAAATACATTTGCCCTGGCAGACTGTTTAAGAAGGAACTGCAGATGCTGGAAAATCAAAGGTACACAAAAATGCTGGTGAAACTCAGCGGGTGCAGCAGCATCTATGGGGCGAAGGAAATAAGCAATGTTTGGGGCCGAAACCCTTCTTCAGACTGATAGGGGGTGGCGGGGAGAAGGAAGGAAAAAGGAGGAGAAGCCCGAGGGCGGGGGGATGGGAGGAGGCAGCCCGAGGGCTGAGGAAAGGGAGGGGGGGAGAGAGCAAGGGCTAACAAAATTGGGAGAATTCAATGTTCATACCCGCAGGACGCAGACTCCCCAAGCGGAATAAGAGGTGCAGTTCCTCCAATTTCCGGTTTTGCTCACTCTGGCCATGGAGGAGTCCCAGGACAGAGAGGTCAGACGGGGAATGGGAGGGGGAGTTGCACCTGAAACTGGCGGAGGATTACTTGTTGAAACTCCGTCAGTTTCGCCTCCTCCAACGTGACCCCACCACTCGCCACATCTTCCCATCTCCCCCCCCCCATGTCTGCCTTCCGCAAAGACCACTCCCTCCGTAACTCCCTTGTCAATTCTTCCCTTCCCTCCCATACCACCACCCCCCCCGGGCACTTTCCGTTGCAACCGCAAGAGATGCAACACTGGTCCCTTCACCTCCCCCCTCGACTCCATTCAAGGACCCAAGCAGTCGTTCCAGGTGCTACAGAGGTTCACCTGCACCTCCTCCAACCTCATTTATTGCATCCGCTGCTCTAGCTGTCAGCTGATCTACATCGGTGAGAGTAAGCGGAGGCTGGGTGATCGTTTCACCGAGACACCTCCGCTCGGTCCGCAAGAACCTACCTGACCTCCTGGTGGCTCAGCACTTCAACTCCCCCGTCCGACCTCTCTGTCCTGGGTCACCTACATGGCCAGAGTGAGCAACACCGGAAATTGGAGGAACAGCACCTCATATTCCGCTTGGGGAGTCTGCATCCTGCGGGCATGAACATTGAATTCTCCCAATTTTGTTAGCCCTTGCTGTCTCCTCCCTTTCCTCAGCCCTCGGGCTGCCTCCTCCCATCCCTAAGCCATCGGGCTCTTCCTCTTTCCTTCCTTCTCCCCGCCACCCCCTATCAGACTGAAGAAGGGTTTCGGCCCGAAACGTTGCCTATTTCCTTCGCTCCACAGATGCTGCTGCACCCGCTGAGTTTCCCCAGCATTTTTGTGTCGCCTGGCAGGCTCATTGTTTCTGTCCACTCCTGACCCACGGAAATTATTTCCATGTACCTCAACTCCATCCTATCCCCCCCTGGTCCAATCTCTCTCGACCAATGTCCAAGATAACTCACATGCCCTTCGTCTCATCAATGACTTTCTCTTTCTGAGCCCCCACTCCCTCATCTTTACTATGTATGTTCAGTCACTCTACACCTTCATCCCCCACCAGGAAGGCCTTAAAACCCTCCGTTTCTTCCTCGACCACAGAACCAGCCAATTTCCCTCTACTGATACTCTACTGCGCCTAGCGGAGTTGGTCCTCACCCTCAACAACTTCTCCTTTGACTCCTCCCACTTCTTCCAAGTCCAAGGCACCCGCATAGGCCCCAGCTAACCCTGCCTCTTTGTAGAGTATGTTGAACAGTCCCTGTTCCAGGCGTACACTGGCCCTATCCCTGAACTCTATCTCTCTTACATTGATGACGACATCGATGCTACCTCCTGCACCCATGCAGAACTCATGGACTTCATCAACTTCATCACCAATTTTCATCCTGCACTAAAACTTGCTTGGACCATCTCCGACACTTCTCTCCCCTTTCTTGATCTAACAGTCTCCATCACAAGAAATAGACTATTGACTGACGTCTATTACAAACTCCCACAACTATCTCGACTGCACTTCTTCCCACCCTGCTTCCCGCAAAGACTCTATCCCCTACTCCCAATTCCTCTGTCTATGCCGTATCTGCGACCAAAATTAGGTATTCCATACAAGAACATCCGAGAACATCCACTTTAGGGAACGGGGGTTTCCCTCTCCCATCATAGATGAGGCCTTCACTCGTGTCTCCTCGGTACCCCGCAGCTCCACCCTTGCTCCCCCTCTTCCTCGTCGCAACAGAGACAGAGTCCCCCTAGTCCTTACCTTTCACCCCATCAGCCGTCGCATACAACACATAATCCTCTGAAATTTCCGCCACCTCCAACGAGATCCCACCACCAGCCACATTTTCCCTTCTCCACCCCTTTCTGCCTTCCGCAGAGACCGCTCCCTCCGCAATTCCCTAGTTAACTCATCCCTTCCCACCCAAACCACCCCCTCCCCAGGTACCTTCCCCTGCACTGCAGAAGATGCAACACCTGTTCCTATACCTCCTCCCTCAACTCTGTCCAGGGACCCCGACAATCCTTTCAGCTTAGGCAGAGGTTCACTTGTACCTCCTCCAACCTCATCTACTGTATCCGTTGTTCAAGATGTGGACTCTTATACATCGGCGAGACCAAACGCAGACTGGGCGATCGTTTCGCGGAACACCTTCGCTCAGCCCGCCTGAACCAACCTGATCTCCCGGTTGCTGGACACTTTAATTCCCCTTCCCATTCCCACACAGACCTTTCTGTCCTCGGTCTCCTCCATTGTCAGAGTGAGGCTAAACGCAAATTGGAGGAACAGCATCTCATATTTCGCTTGGGCAGTGGTATGAATATTGATTTCTCTCATTTCAGATGGCCCCGGAATTCCCTCTCTCTCTTTCCCTCCCCCACCCAAGTTGCACTAGCTTCTAATTTTCACCCAATAAAACAGCTTACAATGGCCTGTTTCCATTATCATTGTTACTTTTTTGCATAACTGTCATTCATTGTTCTTTATCTCTTCACACCACCGTCTATATCTCTCATTTCCCTTATCCATAACTAGTCTGAAGAAGGGTCTCGACCCGAAACGTCACCCATTCCTTCTCTCCAGAAATGCTGCCTGCCCCGACGTGTTACTCCAGCTTTTTGTGTTTATCTTCATCAACAGAAAGGTTGAAGCAAGAAGCCACATTTAAAGGAACTGTGGGAATGTGAGAGTCAGATGATGGGAGGAGAGGCGATGAAGCAAGATAAGTCTCATTAGCCAGCTGACAGATGCTACTGCAAGGCAAGAGAATTGCACACTCTCAAGATATTTGGTGGGCTTTGTTGGATTTTTTTTTTTTACATACAGGGGCATATTTGCACTCACAACTCATCTGAGACCATCAGGAATTCTCAGCACTGAGCTGAAGGGAGCTGACCCAGACCACAGCAATGGACCAGGCACCATGACAAAGACACATGGCAGTTCTCCAAGGATGCATACTCAATGGCTCCAGCAACTTTCTGTTCCATTATTATGAGGATACAGCTGTCTTTTCCTGAGGCAAACATTTTTGCCCACATTATTTAGCACAATATTTAGCAGTTGTTCCATCTGAAATAACGCAGTTGATGCTGGAAATGCTCAAGCAGCACATGGCACATAAGATAGAACAGTACAGTAGAGTACAGAAGAAGGCCATCGTCTATGCTGAACATGATGCCAAGTTAAACTAACCCACTCTGCCTGCACTTGATCCTTATCCCTCACCACACACTTCATCTACTCCTGCCATCGGGAAGGAGGTACAGGAGGTACAGGAGCAAGTGGAAGGTCCACCACCAAACTCCAAACTCTGAACAATAACAGCCTATTGCACTTTATCTGTTTATATATTGTGTATATATATATGGTCTATGGTAGGTTACACAAAAATGCTGGAGAAACTCAGCGGGTGCAGCAGCATCTATGGAGCGAAGGAAATAGGCAACGTTTCGGGACAAAACCCTTCTTCAGACTTCTGAAGGGGGGGAGAGGGGGGGGAGAGGGGGGGGGATGAGGGGGGGTGTGGGGGGGGGGGAGAAGGGGGGGGGGGGAGAAGGGGGGGGGAAGGGGGGGGGGGAGATGGGGGGGAGAGATACTTTTAAGAAGAATAATAAAGTTTAGCGGGCATTTTACCTACCGGTCCTGAAAACTCTAATGAGCCAATCAAAATGCCCAGTCAGCGAAGGAGATTGCCTACGGCTGCCCTCGACTGCCTGCAATTAAATAGCGACCCCACTCCACTACACTACGAGTTAAAAAGAACCATGCCAACCAAATTTTACTTGCGGAAAATTTATCAACATGCTGACAAAATGTTCGCGATCTAGTTGAGGCCGCGAGTATTCGGGACCATCCCTCGAGCATGAAGGAAAGTTCCAGTGACCGCATAGGACCTCCTACGACCACGTGTCGACCATGCTGCGAGTTTGAGTCGAGGGCAAACTCGTCTAAACTCGCAGATTAGTTCGCCGCAGAGGGACAGCCCCTTTACTTGCAGCAGCACAACAGAATATGTAAATATAGTACTCTGTAACCAATGATATAAACGAGAAAACAAAACAGTATATTTATATATGAATACTAGACCAAGTACAGACCCGTTGGGTCTGTTTCCCCAACGCGCGTTTGCGAGGGGGGGGGGGGGAGGGGCTGCGGAATCACACGCACACTAGCCACCCCCCAAACACGCAGGTGGAGGGAGGGGGGGAGAGGGAGGGAGGAGAAAGAAGGGGAGAGGGGTAGGGGGAGTGGTGGAAGAGGGAGAGAAGGGTAAGGGGGAAGAATGGGGGGTAGAGAGGGGGCGGAGGGGTGGGGGTGGGAGGGGAGGAGGGGAGAGGGGTGAGGAGAGATGGAGAGGGGAGAGAGGGGGGAAAGGGAGGATAGAGGGGGTGGGGGAGGAGGTGAGAGATGGTGGTGGGGGTCGGGCAAAAAGTGGGGGAGGGGGGAGAGAGGGTGGGGAGGGGGGGGGGAGAGAGGGTTGGGAGGATGGAAGGGAGGGAGGAGGGAGAGGGGGAAGAGTGTGGAGGGAGGGGGTGAGGGGTAGGGGAGAGAGGGGGGACGAGTGTGGAGGGAGGGGGGGGGAGAGCGGAGAGATGGGGAAGAGTGGGGAGGGAGGATGGGGAAGGGTGGGGAGGGAGGGGGGAGAGGTGGGTAGGGGGAGTAGTTGTAGTGGGGGAGAGGGAGACGGAGGGGGGTAGGGGGGTAGTGGTGGGGAAGAGGGGAGAGAGGGGTAGGGGGTGGGGGAGGGAGGGAAGGGGAGGAGAGAGGGTGGGGGGAGGGAGAGAGGTGGGGTGGGATGAGGGACGGGAGGGAGGGGGGGGGGGGGGAAGGAGGGGGAGGGAAGAGGTGGGAGGGAGGTGGGAGAGGGAGGAAGAGAGGGGAGAGGGGGGGAGGGGGAGAGGGGTGGGGGGGGGAGAGGGGAGAGAAGGAGGGGGAGAGAGGAGAGAGGGGGGGGGGAGGGAGAGGGGTGGGAAGGGAGAGGGGTGGGGGAAGGCAGGGCTCGAAATTAGCGGTTGCCCGGGTGCCACTGATTCAGATTCAATTTTAATTGTCATTGTCAGTGTACAGTACAGAGACAACGAAATGCATTTAGCATCTCCCTGGAAGAGCGACATAGCAAACAATTTGAATAAATAATAATAAGTGTCCGGGAGGGGGTGGTGATTGGCAGTCACCGAGGTAGGTTGTTGAGTAGAGTGACAGCCGCCGGAGAGAAGCTGTTCCTCGACCTGCCGGTTCGGCAACGGAGAGACCTGTAGCGCCTCCCGGATGGTAGGAGGGTAAACAGTCCATGGTTGGGGTGAGAGCAGTCCTTGGCGATGCTGAGCGCCCTCCGCAGACAGCGCTTGCTTTGGACAGACTCAACGAAGGGGAGCGAGGAACCGGTGATGTGTTGGGCAATTTTCACCACCCTCTGCAATGCCTTCCGGTCGGAGACAGAGCAGTTGCCATACCATACTGTGATGCAGTTGGTAAGGATGCTCTCGATGGTGCAGCGGTAGAAGTTCACCAGGATCTGAGGAGACAGATGGACCTTCTTCAGTCTCCTCAGGAAGAAGAGACGCTGATGAGCCTTCTTGATCAGAGTAGAGGTATTGTGGGTCCAAGAGAGGTCATCGGAGATGTTGACTCCCAGGAACCTGAAGCTAGAAACACGTTCCACCTCCGTCCCTGTAGGCCAGCTCACCGTTGTTGCTGATGAGGCCAATCACCATTGTATCATCTGCAATACTTGATGATGGTGTTAGTACCATGTACAGGTGTGCAGTCATAGGTGAAGAGGGAGTAGAGGAGGGGGCTCAGCACACAGCCCTGTGGAACGCTGGTGTTCAGGGTGAGGGTTGAAGAGGTGTGCTTGTCTAACCTCACAGACTGGGGTTTGTTGGTTAGAAAGTCCAGTATCCAGTTGCAGAGGGAGGGGTCGATGCCCAGGTTACCGAGTTTGGTGATCAGTTTTGATGGTATAATGGTGTTGAATGCTGAGCTGTAATCGATGAACAGCATTCTTACGTAAGTGTCTCTGTTGTCGAGGTGGGAGAGGGCGGAGTGAAGTGCCGTTGAGATGGCGTCCTCCGTACTCCTGTTCTTGCGGTAGGCAAACTGATAGGGATCCAGTGTGGGGGGTAGGCAGCTTTTGAGGTGTGCCAGGACCAGCCTCTCGAAGCACTTGGTGATGATGGGGGTAAGTGCAACTGGGCGGACGGAAGTTGTTGAGGCTTGCCGCAGTGGAGTGTTTTGGCACTGGCACGATGGAGGTGGTTTTACTGGCAAGTGGTTTTAAGGCAAGTGGGGACAACTGCTTGGGCAAGTGACAGGTTGAAGATGTCAGTCCAGACGTCTGTCAGCTGCGCAGCACAGGCCCTGAGCACGCGCCCGGGGATGCCGTCAGGGCCAGCAGCTTTACGTGCATTAGTCCTACTCAGTGCCACGTATACGTCGTAGGGGGTGAGTGTGAGGGGTTGGTGATCGGCAGGTAGCACAGCCTTGATGGCTGTCTTTAGATTGTCCCTGTCGAAGCGGCCATAGAAGTGATTAAGCTCCTCAAGGAACGAGGCATCGCTGGATGTGGGGGTGATGTTGGAGGGTCTGTAGTCCGTGATGGCCTGGATGCCTTGCCACATGCGTCGGGGGTCGGAGTTGTTGTTGTAGAAGTGCTCCTCAATCCTGAGCTTATGGCAGTGCTTGGCCTTCGTGATGCCCCTCTTCAGGTTATCCCTGGATGAACTGTAGGCTCGAGCATCGCCTGACCTGAAAGCGGTGTCCCGTGCTTTCAGCAGTAGCCTGACCTCGCTGTTCATCCATGGCTTCTGATTCGGGTATATGGTCACCTGTTTGAGGGAGGTGACACTATTGATGGTGGAGTTTATAAAGTCCAGAACAGAGGATGTGTAGGAATCAATGTCCGTGTGGGAGTCAAGGGTGGCCTGGGCTGCAAACGCCTTCCAGTCAGTGTTTCCAAAACACTGCTGAAGTGTGAAGTCCGCTTCCTCTGACCAGACTTTAACTGTCCTCACAGTTGGTTTAACCCGTCTGATGAGTGGGGAGTACTTAGGGAGCAGGAACAATGAGACGTGATCAGACTGACCAAGGTGGGGGAGGGGGATGGCTTTGTAAGCTTCAGCCATGTTGGTGTAGACTTTGTCCAGTGTCTTGTCTACTCTAGTGGGGAAGGATACATGTTGGTGGAATTTGGGGATTACAGTCTTCAGGTTAGAGTGATTAAAGTCACCCGCAACAATGAAGGCTGCCTCGGGGTTGTGAGTCTGTTGTTTGCTAATGGCAGTATGTAGCTCTTTCATTGCAAGCTTGGCATTAGCTTGGCATTGGCACTGACCACCCAAAGTGCCGCCGGGCAACCTAAACGGCGAGTCATTTTGGTTTATACCGAAGATAGACACAAAAAACTGGAGTAACTCCGCGGGTCAGGCAGCATCTCTGGAGAAAAAGAACACGACGTTTCGTGTCGGTGACGGCTGTCGTGCGGGGCAAAGATACTAGGTGCGTGGTGACGAAGGGTCGGAGAGATTGGCGGGTCCCGCAGTAGTGGCAGCAGCGGCCGCGACAGCGGATCCATCTCCTCCTCCTCCCTGATAGCGGCCGCTGCTTGCAAACCCGCTAACGGCACTTTCAAAACAAACCCTCCTGCACGCCGAGGCCTCCCCCTCCCTGCCCGAAGTGCGGGATCCTTCGTTAGCGGATTTGCAAGCAGCGGCCGCTATCAGGGAGGAGGAGGAGGAGATGCTATCACGGCAGCTGCTGCCACTGTGCGTGACGCGTCATTCGCTCCGACCCGTCTGAAGCAGCTGCACCAAATATCCTATAGCTATAGGATCTTTGAGCTGCACCGCTCGGCCCCGCACCTTGCTGTTGGCTGGAGGAGGATGGAGGCGGTGGCGAGGAAATCCCAACGGCCAAGGCAGCGGGGCGATGTTGTCCAAGGAGCGCTGACCTTCCTTCCTCCCCACCTCGCCCCCCTTCTCTCTCTCTCTCTCTCTTACGCCCCCTCCACCCCCCCCCCCCTTATCCTGGGACCCCACCACTCCATCCTACACCGCCTCTATTCAGTCCTCACTGAAATCCCCTGTGCTTCCCTCCACATCTCCCCCCCCCCATCTATTCATCCTGCACTGATCATCCTATCCACCTCGCATTGATTCTCCTGCCACCCCCCCCCCCCCCCCTCCACTGGTTCCCCAAGTCATCCTGTACTTACCCCACTTCCCATCCATCCTGCACTTCTCCATCCATCCTGTACTGATCCCCCATCCATCCTGTACCAATCCACACATTCATCCCATACTGACCCACCCTCCATTTACCTTCAATCATCCTGTAGTGATCGCGCATTCATCCTGCACAGACCCTCCGATCCACACTGTACTGACCCATCACCCCCCATTCATCCTGTGCTGATACCATCCACCCCCCCCAACCATCCTGTACTGATCCTCACATTCAAGAAGAATGGGGTGAACAGTCTGAAGAAGGGTCTCGACCCGAAACGTTGCTTATTTCCTTCCCTCCAAAGATGTTGCCTCACCCGCTGAGTTTCTCCAGTACTTTTGTCTACCCCCATCCATCCCGTACTGAACCCCCCCATTCAACACCACTGACATCCCCTGTGCTCTCCCCTCACAATTTTACCTACTCCAACCAACACGTATTAATTCACCTGCCTCAATCCATCCATTCTGAACCGACTGCCTTCTAACCCCCCACCCCCGCCATCTATCCACCCCGCACTGATTCACACACATACCCCTCCCTGACCCTATTGTGCTGGAAATGTTTGTTTTAGTCCATAAAGATGGATTAATTATATTGTGAACACGTGAAACATTAAAACCGCAGTGTTCGATTGTCACTGCTGCCGTTGACACATTATTACAGAATTAATTTTAACGGCAAATCAATGCTCTTAATATGTAGTATCAGTACTGTAGTTATTTAATGAGCAACATTCACAACTATACGTTGGATTTATCCAGGTTTTACTTTTACAGTCGATCATATACATCACAAATTTGGTCAGGAGATATTTCAGTTGAAATGTTAACGTTCATTCTGAAGTGGGAATGATGGAAAAAGCGTTTATCAATAATTTGATTTAAATCAGGTGCTTACAAACTGGGTATCTTCATTGCTGTTCACAACACGTAAATCTGAATGTCTGGTAATGTGGCGTGTTGACACCTTTAACTATATTACCAAAAGAACATTTGCTGCAGTTATGTCCTTTGGCCATCTCTTGTCAGTTAGTGTAATGTTTAACCTGTCAGATGGGTATAGTCGGTTTTAACAACTATTATCATAAAATGCCTATAGAAATTTCCTTGCAACCTGTATATTTTGTTGTGGATAAATTATGTGGGAAGCGAGAGTGTTTCTGTACCAATAGCAATAACGACCCATGCTATGGCCATGTTATGGTAATTTTCGGTCCTTCACAGAAAACATGCTTGCATCAATCTGTAGTGTGCATGGTTAAGCATATATGTTACCATGGTCCAGGATTTATTGACACAGGTTGATCATACGCTGAATAATCCAACCACATTTTAGTTTGGAAGTGGAAAGAACTAATAGAAATTGCATTAATTGCAATGTGTAAAAAGAGTTGAGATACTGTATTATAATTTTGCTGCATGTCATTGTGGGATATATCATGTCTTGATTGGTGAATATTAGTTTGTGACTTTATTTGAAGCAGAAATAATATGTGAATGCTTCTTGAGTATAATTCCGACTGGTAACTACGCACTTCGTCCGAGCACATTATCGCACGCGTCATGCAAACCGTCTTAAATGACCACCTAAGCTGTCATTTGGCAACCTAAAAAGCTGCCAAGGTTGCCCGGCTGGCAACAGGGAAAAGAAGTTAAGCGAGAGCCCTGGAAGGGGGAGAGAAGTGGAAGAATGGGGAGGGAGGGGAGAGGAGTAGGGGGAGTGGTGGAAGAGGGACAGAGGGGGTAGGCTGGAGGGGGCGGGAGGGGGGGGGGGAGAGAGGGAACGGGGGGGGGGGGAGAGAGGGAAGGGGTGGGGGATAGAGGGATGGGGGGGGGAGAGGATGAGAGGAGGAGGGGAGAGGGGTGAGGTGAGGGAGATGGTGAGGGGGAGGAGATAGGGGTGGGGGAGGGGAGGAGAATGGGGGGGAGAGAGGTGTGGGGGAGGGGGGAGGGGAGGGGAGGAGGGGGAGATGGGGTAGGGGGGAGAGAGGGGGAAGAGTGTGGAGGGAGGGAGGAGGAAGTGTGGGGGAGGGGGAGGGGGAGGGGGTTGAGGAGAGAGAGGGGAAGGGTGGGTGAGGGAGAGGGAAATGGGATGGGGGGGTGGGAGGAGGAGAGGGAGGAGAGGGGAGAGTGGTGAGGAGAGGGAGATGGAGAGGGGAGGAGAAAGGGGTGGGGGAAGGGGAGGAGAGGGATGAGGGAGGGGGAGAGAGGTGGGGGGGGGGGAGAGAGGGGGGGGGAGGGGGGGTTATGGGGCTGGGGCTGGAGGGGGGAGAGGGGAGATGGATCCAGGTAGGGGAGGGAGGGGAAGAGTGTGGAGGGAGGGGAGAGGGGTGAAGGAAGAGAGGGGAAAGAGTGGGGAGGGAGAGTAGGAGTGGGAGAGGTAAGGGCAGTTTATTTGGGAGAATTTCGGAGTTGTTTTGACGTAGCAAGGAATCAAAGGCCGAATCTGGCACCCACAAACACACACACACACACACAATTTTAATATATAGATACATATATATAACTATATAAATATGTGTGTGTGTGTGTAAATACACACACACACACACACACACACACACACACAATTTCCCTCCTGGGAATAATAAAGTTCTATCGTATAGTATCATGTGTAGGAAGGAACTGCAGATGCTGGTTTAAATTGAAGCTGGACACAAAAGCTGGAGTAACTCAACAGGTCAGACAGAATCTCTGGACAAAAGGAAAATATTACGTTTTGGGTTGGGTCTGAAATAGGTTCCTGCACACCTTTGGAATGTGGAAGGAATCAAGAGCACCCAGAGAAAACCCATGCGATCAAAGGGAAAAGGAGCAAACTCCATACAGACTGCACCCATATTCAGGATCAATTCCGGGGCTCTGGCACTTTTAGGCATCAACTGTATGCCAATGTACTGCCCCATAGTCTTGCACTGAATTAAAATATAAACCGTAAAGGGGACATAGCGTGACTTAGAGATTTAAGACTGAAAATGGATAGTTTATTTTTTTTAGTATCTAAAGTTAGCAACGTATAATTTTTTGTGTGTTGGAAAACAAAATATAGTGGCACAGCTGGTGGACTTGCTGCCTCACACACCAGAGATCTGTGTTTGATCCTGTCCTCGGGCACTGTCTGTGTTGAATTTGCACATTCTACCTGCAAGTGTGTAGGTTTCCTCCCACATCCTAAAGATGCGTTGGCTTTGTAGGTTAACTTGTATCTGTAAAATGTGTAGGGAGTGGGTGAGGAAAGTGGGATAACAGAACTTGTGTGAATGGGTAGACAAAAATGCCGGAGAAACTCAGCGGGTGAGGCAGCATCTGTGGAGCGAAGGAAATAAGCGACATTTTGGGTCGAGACCCTTCTTCAGAGGGTGGTGGGGGGGCGGGAAGAAGAAAGGTAGAGGCGTAGACAGTGGGCTGAGGGAGAGCTGGGAAGGAGAGGAGAAGGTAGGGACTACCTGAAATTGGAGAAGTCAATGTTCATACCACTGGGGTGTAAACTGCCCAAGCAATAAATGAGGTGCTGCTCCTCCAATTTACGGTGGGACTCACTCTGGCCATGGAGGGGGCCCAGGACAGAAAGTTCGGATTCGGAATGGGAATGGGAGTTGATGTGCTGAGCCACCGGGAGATCAGGTTGGTTATTGCGAACCGAGGGAAGGTGTTGGGCGAAGCGATCGTCAAGCCTACGCTTGGTCTCACCGATGTAGAGCAGCTGACACCTAGAGCAGCGGATGCAACAGGTGAGGTTGGAGGAGGTGCAGGTGAACTTCAGCCGCATCTGCAAAGAATGCTTGGGTCCTTGAATGGAGTCAAGGGGGGAGGTAAAGCGACAAGTGTAGCATTTCCTGCGGATACATGGGAAAGTGCCAGGAGAGGGGGTGGTTTGGGTGGGAAGGGACGAATTGACCAGGGAGTTACAGAGGGAGCGGTCTCTGCGGAAAGCCGACAGGGGAGGAGATGGGAAGATGTGGCCAGTGATGGGATCCCGTTGGTTGACAAAAACGCTGGAGAAATTCAGCGGGTGAGGCAGCATTTATGAAGCCAAGGAATAGGCGACGTTTCGGGTCGAGACCCTTCTTCAGACTGATGTCGAGGGGAGGGGGATAAAGAAAGGATGAGGCGGAGACAGTAGGCTGTGGGAGGGCTGGGAATGGGAGGGGAAGGAGGGAGAAAGCAAGGACTACCTGAAATTGGAGAACCCGATGTTCATACCGCTGGGGTGTAAACTACCCAAGCGAAATATGAGGTAGTGTTCCTCCAATTTGCAGTGGGCCTCATTCTGGCCATGGAGGAGGCCCAGGACAGAAAGGTCGGATACGGAATGGATGAGGGAGTTGAAGTGCTGAGCCACCGAGAGATCAGGTTGGTTATTGCGAACTGAGTGGAGGTGTTGTGCGAAGCGATTTCCAAGCCTGTGCTTGGTCTCACCGAGATTGATCATATGCTGAATAATCCAATCACATTTTTGTTTGGAAGTGGAACGAAATAATAGAAACTGCATTAATTGCAACGTGTAAAAAGAGTTGAGATACTGTATGGTAATTTTGCTGCATGTCATTGTGGTATATATCATGTCTTGATTGGTGAATATGTTTAGTTTGTGACTTTATTTGAAGCAGAAATAATATGTGAATGCTTCATTGAGCATAATTCCGTCTGGTAACTACGCACTTCGTCGGAGCACATTATCGCACGCATCATGCAAGCCGTCTTAGATGACTACCTAAACTGTCATTTGGCAACCTAAAAAGCTGCCCTGGTTGCCCGGCTAGCAACAGAGAAAAAAAGTTAAGTGAGAGCCTTGGCTATCCTACTTTCTCATCCACTCACTACATATTAGGGGCAATTTACAGAAGCCAATTAACCTACTAATCTGCAGGTCATTAGAATGTGGGAGGAAACCAGAGCACCCAGAGTAAACCCATGCGGTCACAGGGAGAATGTACAAATTGTGTACAGACAGCACGCAAGGTCAGGATCGAACCCGGATCTCTGGCACTGTAAGGCAGGAACTCTACCGCTGCGCCATTGTGCCGCCCCTGATGATTAAGATGGGTGGAGGATTTTGTGAGCATTAAAATTTCAGCAGCAGATGAAAATGCAAATTTAAATACCCACTTGACTGATCGGATGACAACCCGGTAACCGACCCTGGCATGAACAAGACGACGAAGAAGATAATTGGCATGGCACTTACAACATCAGCTGCAGGACAAGAACTCCAAGTGTATAGCTGCGGCTGGTCCAAGGTAACATCCATCAGAGGCTTAAAAATACAATTGGGCAGATGAAGTGCTTGAAGGAGGTGAGGCCGGGACCTCGCATTGATCAGTATCTCCTGAGAGAAAGATCAAATCAGTCGAGTGAAGCTCAGCAACAGGATACAACCCACAGTCCAACGAGCATCATTACCCCAGTGGCCAAGGAGAGTAATTCAAGCACAACGTCTGAGAACCTGGAATCCAGCCAGACACAGCCTGCTTTGGAGAATAACATTCAAGGCCACAGACATCATGTGAAGTGGCCAAAGTCCAGCAGCAAGAATGAGTGGGCAACAATCGACGTAGACCCGACTAAGATCCTAGACGGACTTCAAGGAACAGTGGAGAAGAAGCTGGAGAAAATGAGTGATCTGATCTACTTCTACGGGACAGAAAAGGTTCGGAACCAAAAAGAAGGAAACAACAACCCCTCCTAAGCTCAGAAGGCAGCGAGAAATCAAGCACCTAATCAAAGAAAGAAGGGACCTGAGGAAACGGTGGAGGAAATCCTCACTGGAGGAAAGAGTGGGCACCAACCTCCTGCAAGCAGATTTAAAGGAACGCCTGGAAAGACTGCGGAGAGCAAAAACCCTCAGAATTCGACGCAAGAAGAAGGAGAGGGCAAGAATATCCTTCTACAAGGATACCTTCAGATTTGTGAAAGGACTCTTCACAAAGGAAAAGAGCGGGTCACTTAAGAGGGAAATGGAGGACCACCTGAAATCAATGTACACAGCCAACCAAAGATTTGAGCAGAGGAGGGTACCTCCAGACATGCCACCCATTCTCAACCAGAACACCAGTTAGACGACAGCCTCCCAAGATGGAGCAAAGTCGAGAAAGCCGTAAGGAAAGCAAGGGCAGCTTCAGCTCCAGGACCAAACGGAGTTCCATACCGGCTGTACAACAATGCTCCAAATGGTCTACGGTTCCTATGGAGGCAAATGAAGATAGCATGGAAAAAGCAAACCATCCCAAAAGCATGGCGAAGAGCAGGGGGAGTGGTGATCTCCAAGGAAAAAGATGCCTCAAACATCAACCAATTCCAGCAAATCAATCTCTTGAATGTTGAAGGGAAGATCTTCTTTAACATTGTTGCTCAAAGGATGATAACCTACCTGAAACAGAACAACCTGATTGACACGTCGGTACAGAAAGCTGGTATACCAGACTTCTCTGGATGCTAAGAACACACAAGCATGATATGGCATCAAATCCAGTCTGCAAAAAGGGAAGGAAGAGATCTGCACATCTTATTGCTGGACCTAGCCAATGCTTTTGGATCTGTTCCCCATTCTCTCTTCTAGACAGCCTTCGAGGTCTTCCATATGCCAAAGACCATTACAAACCTGGTCAGAAACTACTCCCAAGATTTGCAATTCTGTATTACAACAACAGAATACACAACATCATGGCAAACACTGGAAGTGGGAATAATTTGCGCCTACATGGATGACATGACCACCCTGACCTCAACCATTGCATGTACCAAGCTGGAAAAGCTTCATGCAAACATAACATGGGGCCAAATGAAGTTGAAACCCAGCAAATCCAGGAGCATATCCATCATCAGAGGAAAAATCGCAGACACGCGATTCCACATTGATGAAACACCCATTCCAATGGTGTCAGAGGTGCCAGTCAAGAGTTTAGGACGGTGGTACAATGTAAGCCTCAAAGACTCAGACCAGTGTGACCAACTGAGGGAAAAAACCATCAAAGACCTCGCTTTCTGGCAAGCTGAAACTGTGGTGTCCGCAGTTTAGATTGCTTCCCCATCTGATGTGGCCTCTGACGGACTACGAGGTCCCCATCACCAAAGTCGAGAAGCTGGGGAGGACAGTCAGTTCATACGTCAAGAAGTGGCTTGGACTCAGCAATATCAGCTTGTTTGGCCACATGCTCTGGAACTGCCCGTCTCTAGCCTCACAGAAGAATACAAATGCACCAAAGTGAGGCTGGACATGACCCTGACCGAGTCTCAAGATGAACGGTACGAGCGGCTCCTCCCAGACTGGCTACTGGGAGGAAGTGGACCTCATCAGAGGCTGCACAGCAAGCAAAATCTGCTCTCAGGCATGGAGACATTGTAGGACAGGTGCAGCAGGGAAGAGGTGGGATTGCACTCAGGACAAGTTGACCCACATGGCACAAGGCAACATCCACCCAGAGAAGAAAGCTGGTAGTTGCTGAGGTTCGTCAGCAAGGGGAGGCAGAGATGCACAAAGGCAGTCTCACAGTCCAAACAGGGCCAGTGGACTACCTGGGAAAACCTGGAGCATCGTAAGCTTACATGGAAAGATCTGTGGGAGATGGAAGGAAGCCGTCTTAGCTTCATCATCAGAGCCACCTACGATGTTCTTCCAACACCCAAGAACCTAAACCAGTGGCTTGGAGAAGATCCATCATGTTCTGTCTGCCAAACCCCAGCAATATTAAGTCACATCCTCACTGGCTATAAAACCAGTCTTCACAAGGCCGCTACACCTGGAGGCACAATCAGGTCCTGCGACAACTGGCAATTACCTTGGAAGAAAGGAGAACTACCACCAATTCCCTCCCTCCCACAACGCATGGTTTCTCGAACACCACCCCTTTTGTAAAGGCAGGACAACTTCCAGAGAAGCCACTTGCAAGAAAGGAACCGACCCTACTGGACATTGCCCGGGACTGGAAAATGCAGGCTGATCTAGACCAGAAGCTCATCTTTCCACCAGAGATCATCACAACTAATCTCAGGCCGGACCTGATCTTGTGGTCAACCTCACAGAAGTCCCTGTACATCGTGGAGTTAACTGTGCCTTGGGAGGCTGCAATTGGTGAAGCGCATGAACGCAAATGTCTGAAATATTCAGACTTAGCAGCCGAGGCAGAACAACGCGGCTGGCGTACCCAACTGCTCCCTGTAGAGGTTAGTTGGAGAGGGTTTGTAGCCATGTCAACAACCAGACTCCTGAAGGGAATGGGAGTTCGAGGACAGGCCTTCCGGCAAGCCGTCAGGTCAGGTCGCTGTCAGAGGCTGCCGAGCGAAGCAGCAACTGGCTGTGACTGAAGAGGACGGACTCCAACTGGGCTGCAAAATGACCAACAAGAGGGGTAAAACGGAGGGGAGCGCACCTGGGATGTCAGGTGTTGCTGTTGAGCCCTCTGGAGGTGTTGTGGGCCTATCAACAAAACACCAAGGAAGGAGGGTGCCCACCTTATGACCCCAATGAAGTTTTTACTCCTACCCCCACTCCAGATATTAAGAAGGTGCCAATTATAGTAGGGACTGTAATATCAAGTCCCATAAGCTCAACTCTTGCGGTAAAAGTTATCGACCTGAAATATTGTCTCTGTTTATCTCTCAGATGGCACCTGATATGCTGAGTAATTCCAGCATTTTCTGTTTTTATTTAACTAAAGTTGTCTCACTGCAGTGCTGACCATGCAAGCTTGTGCACTCTAGTGTGACAGGAACGCAGGTTAACTGGTGTCACTATGACTTTGATATTGGACGAGTCTTATTATCTCATCACACTCGAATGATCAGAGTCTCCTGGACACACTTCAGGAATTGCTCTTTGCACCATTTTGCTTTCTCACAATGAGTGCCAATAATACATTGATAATTTATGGTGGGGTTACTCTGCATATCTAGCCTTGGCTGAGATCCAGGTAGGTGTATGAATAATTTGATAGCAGGCAGACAAAAGTGCTGGATCCAGCATCTATGGAGCGAAGGAAATAGGCAACGTTTCGGGCCGAAACCAGGCTGTATCCTCACCACACTGTGTAAAGAAATCTTCTCTACATTACCCGAATGGTATTATACTTAAATAAACTTGGATACTTGGATAAACAACAGGTGTAACTCAGCAGGTCAGGCAACATCTGTGTAGGGCAAGGACAGGCGACATTTCGGGTCGGGATTCTACTTCAGACTTTGAAATACTGAACGAATCAGAGATCATTTCGAAAGAGATTTCTAAAGAGGTGAAGATAGTCGATTGAGTAGGTTGGGTCCAAACCAAGAGGCTTTAAAATGGAGAAATGCTGTAATCTTAAATGATGTACAAAGTGCTGGAGGAACTCAGTGAGTCAGTCAGCTTCTGAGGAGGGAAATGGACAAGCAAAATTTCGGGTCAGGATTCTTCTTTGGATTTCAAAGTTCTTCAGACTTAAGTCTAAAGTAGCGACCTGATCTGAAGAGTCCTGACCCGAAATGTCGCCTGTCCATTCCCTCCACAGAAATTGCCTGATCCGTTGAGTTCCTCCAGCACTTTGATTCCTGCATCTGCAGTTCCTTGTGCCTCCATTTCAAAGTCTCCAGCTTTGGACTCGACCCACTAAAACGAAAATCTTCACTTCTCTCTAGAAATTGTCTCTGGTTGGTTTAATATATCCTGAGTTCTCCTATCGTTCTTGTGAATCTGTTAAGCACTTTCTCCTTTTCCTCCACATCTAATAACATAGAGACCAGAACTGCCAATAGTAACTCAAGCATTGCATGCGCTGATGAAACTTTGGCTAAGATAATGAACTAATATAAGAGAAGCAGAACATTTGATTACTTGAGCCTGCTCTGCCATATAATAATGTCTTAGCTCATCTGATCCTGGCCTCAGTTCCACTCTCCCATCTGCTTCTCATATCATAGAACATAGAATAATATAGAACAGAAACAGGACCTTCGGCCCACAATGTCTGTGCTGGACATGCTACCAAGACCAACCTTTATCTGCCTGCACATAATCTATATCACTGCATATCCATGGACTTATCCTAAAGGATCTAAAATACCACTATTGTACCTGTCGCCACCACCACCCCCGACAGCACATTCCAGGCCCCCAACACCCTCTGTATAAATAAAAACTTGCCACAGAGATCGCCTTTAAACTTTGTCCCGAAATCTGTCTTCATCAGTCATATGACGTGAAAACAGGCCCTTCGGCCCATCTTGCCCCCGCTACACTAATTCCACCTGCACGTGTTTGGCACATACACCTCTAAACCTATCCTACCCATGCACCTGCCCAGCCTTGAAAATATTCAATGATTTGTCCACCAGTACTCCACGGGATAGAGAATTGCAAAGATTCACAAATGAGAAATAAATTCTATCTTTACCAATATCATGAAATAATTAACCAACAACATGTTCTCGTGCCCAACAGCTCATGGGCAAAGTGGAGGAGCATTCAGAATGGCATTTTGCATCTGGTGTGCAAACAAAAGCCTATTGCAGACAGCGGAAAGTGCCCACCACTTCATAAACTGCCCATCTGGCTGCCCAATCTGCGGGAAAGTCAGACCAAAGTGGAAGAAGGGGAGTTTGATCCTGCAGAACTGCTGATGGGACCAAAAAAAAGTTTTTTGATGGCCTGCAAAATGCTACCAGTCAAATTCTATAAAATGAAAAGCAATAGCACACAATTTACAGCAGCATGCAGTACGGACTCTCTCTGGTGGCCTGCTACAATATTACAGGCAAGCTGTGTTCTTGGAAAGGCAATGGAGATTGAATTCTTACTGCAGCATCAAAGAACTTTTGGGGGGCACGTTGGCGCATCAGTCGAGTTGCTGCCTTACAGCACCAGAGACCCAGCTTCAATCCTGACTACTGGTGCTGTCTGTACGGAGTTTATATCTTCTCCCTGTGACCTTGTGGGTTTTCTCCGGATGCTTCGGTTTCCTCCCACATCCCAAAGATGTGTAGGTTTGTAGGTTAATTGGCTTCGGTAAAAATTGTTCCTAGTGTGTAGAATAGTGCTAGTGTACGAGGTGATCCCTGGTCAACGCGGACTCAATGGGCCAAAGGGGCTGTTTCCATGCTATATCTCTAAAGTCTAAAGTAAACTGCAGTTGCTGATTTGCAAAAGAGGACAGAGTGCTGGAGTAGCTCAGCGGGTCAGGCATCATCTCCAGAGAACATTGATAGGCATTACCCAAAACATCACCTATCCATGTTCTCCACAGATGCTGCCTGACTAGCTGAGTTATCCAGCACTTTGCATCTTCTCTTTTCTGAATATTTCCCCAAAATATTAATAGATGTTAATTAACTAGATAGATAAAAGGATTTCTGTTGCATATGGAATTAGGATTGGTACATTCATTATAAATATTACATCAGACCTTTCAGAAGCTTAACAAAGGTATTCAACGAAAGGCAGGTATTGGTAATTCAGCCACACCTTCACCGATTCATAGGTTCGTACAAATGTATAGTATTATCTGGTCTGATTGGAGAACATGCAATCCAGAGGTACTAAAGCCAAATGAAATACCCTGTCAGCACCCCAATAAGAATTGAACTGAAAATGGTTGTGGCAGTGTGCAATCGATTAATTGAAAACACAAGAGAGATATACACAGCTCACAGCTATACATGAGTATGATGAGTTATGGTTAACATATTCATGAGCGTTTGACGGCCTGTACACCATCATCAAGTATGCAGATGATACAACGGTGATTGGCCTCATCAACAACAACGATGAGTCGGCCTACAGGGAGGAGGTCCAGTACTTAGCAGCATGGTGCGCTGACAACAACCTGGCCCTTAACTCCAAGAAGACCAAGGAGCTCATTGTAGACTTCAGGAAGTCCAGGGGTGGCACGCACACCCCCATCCACATTAACGGGACGGAGGTGGAACGTGTTTCTAGCTTCAGGTTCCTGGGTGTTAACATCTCCGATGACCTCTCTTGGACCCACAATACCTCAACTCTGATCAAGAAGGCTCACCAGCGTCTCTTCTTCCTGAGGAGACTGGATAAGGTCCATCTGTCTCCTCAGATCCTGGTGAACTTCTACCGCTGCACCATCGAGAGCATCCTTACCAACTGTATCACAGTATGGTATGGCAACTGCTCTGTCTCCGACCGGAAGGCATTGCAGAGGGTGGTGAAAATTGCCCAACGCATCACCGGTTCCTCGCTCCCCTCCATTGAGTCTGTCCAAAGCAAGCGTTGTCTGCAGAGGGCGCTCAGCATCGCCAAGGACTGCTCTCGCCCCAACCATGGACTGTTTACCCTCCTACCATCCGGGAGGCGCTACAGGTCTCTCCGTTGCTGGGCCAGCAGGTCCAGGAACAGCTTCTTCCTGGCGGCTGTCACTCTACTCAACAACGTACCTCGGTGACTGCCAATCACCCCCCCCCCCCCGGACACTCCTCCCACAGGAAAAAACACTATGTCTGTATATATGCTAATTTAAATATTTATTCAAATCATATGCTATGTCGCTCTTCCAAGGAGATGCTAAATGCATTTTGTTGTCTCTGTACTGTACACTGACAATGACAATTAAAGTTGAATCTGAATCTGAATCTGACTTGCTGGAGTTTAGAAGGATGAGGGGGCCCCTCATTGAAACTTACCAAACGTTGAAAGGCCTGGATAGAGAGAATGTGGATAGGATGGTTCTTGTGGGTGTATGGAACAAGCTGCCAGAGGAGGTAGTTGAGGCTGAGACTGTCTCAACATTTAAGAAACAATTAGACAGGTACATGGTTAGGATAAGTTTGGAGGGATACGGACCAAACGCAGGCAGGTAGGACAACTGTAGCTGGGACATATTGGCCGATGTGGGCAAGTTGGGCTGAAGGGCCTGTTTCCACACTCTATGACTCTCTATGTGTGGTGATTTTATCTATACCTCTCATAATTGTATAAACTTCAATCAGGTCACCCCTCGGCCTCCTTTGTTCCAAGAAGACAAATCCACCTTATTAAAGAGTATTAAACAAATTTGGAGTATAGGTGACAGTGATTAATGTAAAGGTATGGATTAGTTAGCAGAGAAAGGGCAGCACAGTGATGCAGCGGTAGAGTTGCTGCCTTACAACGCCAGAGACCCAGTTTTGATCCTGACTACGGGTGCTGTCCATACAGAGATTGTATGTTCTCCCTGTGACCGCGTGGGTTTTCTCCGGATACTCCGATATCCTCCCACATTCCAAAGACGTGCAGGTTTGTAGATTAATAGGCTTCTGTAAAAATTACCCTTCTTCGTATGTCGGACATAGACCTGGTTTACGAGTGACCAATGGACTCAGCGAGCTGAGGGGCCTGTTTCAGCGCTGTATCTCTAAACTAAACTAAATTAAATAGATGAAGAGACGAAGGTTGGTACCAGAACCAGGGGGGGGGTCACAGAATCAAAATGAGATTAATTAGAGAACAATAAGAGATTGAATGTCAGAAATGTCTTCACACTAAAAGATTGTACAGAATTCCCCACCAAAAAAAAACAGTTCACACAGTATTCCTGATAGAATAGACCAGAGGACATAGGTTCAAGATGTAGGGGAAAATATTTACTAGGAATCTGAGGGGTAACGATTTCACAGAAACGGTGGTAGGTGTATGGAACAAGCTGCCAGAAGAGGTAGTTGAGGCTAGGACTATCCCAATGTTTAAGAAACAGTTACACAGGTACATGAATAGGTCAAGTTTGGAGGGATATGGACCAAACGCAGGCAGTTGGGACTAGTGTAGCTGGGACATGTTAGTCAGTGTGGGTAAGTTGGGCCGAAGGGAATATTTCCATGCTGTATCACTCTATGACTCTAGTGGGAGAGCCCAGGACCAGAGGCGGTAGCCTCAGAATAAAAGAACATACCTTTATAAAGGTGATGAGGAATAATTTATTTAGTCTGAGGGTGGTGAATCTGTGGAATTCTTTGCCACAGATGCTGTGGAGACCATCAATGGATATTTTTAAGGCGGAGATTGACAGATTCTTGATTACTAAGGGTGTCAGGTGTTATGGGGTAAAGGCAGGAAAATGGGGTTGAGAAGGAAATATAGATCAGCGAAGATTGAATGGCAGAGTAGACTTGATTGGCCGAAACTAATTCTGTTCCTAGAACTTATGAACTGGCTACAAGTGGATGATCTATGAGTTTTGATAAACCCATAGACCAAACACCTCTCTATGGATTTTGATATGGTAGGATTATCTGATTCAATTGAATTGCATGCAAAATAATGTTTTTTCACTGTATTTCGATAATAAACCTCAACCTAAATCACGCATTGATATCACCCTGTGACCTAAAACTACCTTCCACGATGAACGCAAAACAGAGTAAAGGCTGGAGAACCTACTCCTGTCGATGTGCCCTGTTAGCAGTTATCTGCTTCTGAGACACTATCACCATGAACCAGGGCTCGAGCCTACAATCAAGCAAACCCTTGTGCAGAGATTCAATGTCAGCAGGTACAGTAGATTGAGGGCACATGTTGCATACCTGACATGTAGTTCTTCCACATTCGGGGCATCGTTGTCTCTCGCCTTGTGCTCAATGTTCATGCACTCTGGTGCAAACTTCACCTTCCTGCTCCTCTCAGGCACATTGGCATTCGCGTTGGGGGGCAGCTTGGTCTCGAGTCCGCTGGGGGTCAGGCACCGGGCTCGCTCGGGCTGCCTCTCCACGCCAACATCGTCACCGGGTTCCTGGTACCATCGGATGTCCGAGGGCTTCTGGCTGCTGCGGCCACCTGGGTAGTAGCCGGAGGGCTTCATCGGCGGGTAGTCCGGAGAGGACGTGCCATCCGTCATGTGGTTCGCCAGCGTGGAGGCGGCAGGCAACCAGTCAGAGCCAGTGGCGTTCTCGCATGGGGCGCTGGCCTGCCGCACGTAGCCCTTCAGGCCGCTGTCGACGTCGCTCTCCACCACGTGCAGCGTCAAGTTGGATCCTGAGCCTCGCTTGCTGAGGCGCCTTTTGGAGGAGTCCTGCACAACATTGTAAAATTGTACATCAAAGGGGATGAAGGTCAAGGAAAATGTAGAATACATTTCAAGTAAAGGGTATCCCACTCTCTCCATCCCTCCCCCCTTTCTAGTGCTCTGACCAGTCGGACTGTCCCCCTGATTACATTTTATCTCAGTATACTTTGTTGTCACCTTCTCCAAGCTAACTATGATCTATTCCACATTTTGATTTCCATCCGCTTTGATGTCTCGTTTTCGCACTTTACCCTTCCTTATTTCGGTGTCTCCCTCTCCCCGACACTCAGTCTGAAGAAGGGTCTCGACCCGAAATGTCACACATTCCTTCTCTCCAGAGATGCAATCTCCTTTGGGGTAGATGCACAGTGTCTCTTGCCCAGAGTAGGGGAATTGAGAACCAGAGGACATGGGTTTAAGGCAAGGAGGGAAAGAATTAATAGGAACTTATTGGGTAACTTTTTCACACAAAGGGTAGTGGGTGTATGGAATGAGCTGCCGGAGGAGGTAGTTGAGGCAGATACCATCACAACGTTTAAGAAACATTTGGACAGGTACATGGATAGGATAGGTTTAGCGGCATATGGGGAAAAGCACAGGCAGGTGGGACTAGTATAGATGGGACATGTTCGTTGGCAAGGGTAAGTTGGGCCGAAGGGCCTGTTTTCACACTGTATGACTCTATGGTTCTAACTATATGAGGGTACCGCACACAAGATTACTCTTTCCATTTTGCGAGGGACAACAATAACCGAATTTGGTAGCGTTGACCCATACTATAAATTTAGTTTAATTTCGAGAAACAGCATGGAAACAGTCCCTTCGGCCCATCAGGTCCACATGTAATAGTTTTAAATGATTTAATTGCTGCCACAAAACATGTTGCAGCAGTTTGCCTACTTTTAATTTAGAGATACACCATGGAACCAGTCCCTTCTGCCCACCAAGTCCATGATGTCCATCAATCCCTCATTCACACTTGTTCTATTTTATCCCACTTTCACAATCACGACCTACTCACTATGGGCAATTTTACAGAGACCAATAAACCTACAAACCCATTGGGATGTGGGAGGAAATCACATTTGGAGGAAACCCGCGTGCTCACAGGGAGAACGTACAAACTGCACGCAGAGAGTACCTGAGGCCAAGACTAAACCTGGGTCTCTGGCGCTGTGAGGCAGCAGCTCTACCAGCAGCGTCACTGTGCCACCCTTGTTTCCATGTTGCTTTCAACAGTGTTCACACTTCACAAGAAATCCCACTGTAAGCTGTAAAGTACTTTGGGATCTCATGGGTTTGTTAAAAGCACTAAAGAAGGCTAATGACCCCATTTCTAACCTCAAGTTACCTCCCCTCTACTTTCAGCCTGAAGAAGAATCCCGACCCGAAATGTCACTCATCCTTTTCCTCCAGAGATGCTGCCTGACCTACTGAGTTACTCCAGATCATTGTGTCTATCTTTGGTATAAACCAGCACCTGCAGTTCCTTTCTACACCTTGGTTCTTTATTTGCACAATAACTCTAACAGTTCAAATCCTGTTGATAACTTGTATTGCAAGCCCTTGCCCTCAAAACCAATACAGGGCAGGACAAAAGAACAAAGGAAATAAGTAGGCAGGAACTGCAGATGGAACTGCAGATGCAGAAGAAGGATCTCGACTGGAAACGTCATCCATCTCTTCTCTCCAGAGATGCTGCCTGTTCCACTCAGTTACCCCAGCATTTTGTGTCTACCAAATGAAATGAGCTGCATTCTGGAATCCACATGAAAGTTGGAAAGGATCAGCTGGTGACCCACCTCCTGTACGGTGCGGACTGGACCAGTCATCATGCCACGTACTACGCGAGTGGACCGAGATCTCTGTTGATCCATATTTGATCCTCTGGCTTCTATGGGAAACACGCCAGCCCTGCTTGAATCTTGTGACAGGATGTTCAGGGGAAGGTGTCCTGGTTCACCTCCTGAAGGACATCCGTTACCACCTGGAGATCGATCTTTCTTCTTGAGTGAACTCTGTAAAGGCTTAGAAGAAGGCATACAGACCAAACTAGCTGAATCATTGGTGAACCTAGGAATAAAACAGAATAGTGGCCAGCTGCAATAAGGATTTATTTTTCCAAAAGTACACTTTATTCATAATAATAAACATATTCAAAGTTAAAAAAAACTGTACAAATACTCGTCACATATTGTAGATCAGTGACTCATATTACGAATCATACTTTGTAGCTACGCCCATTAGTTTAATAGAAAGCCTCCCTGCAGTTGCTCTCTCACTTTTAGAGTAACGTTACCTATGCTGTAACGTTAATAAAGTCTTTGGATCTTTAACACAGTGTGTGACTTAAATTATTCCAACAGCAGAAGCTCAACATGGTGTCAGAGTGAACGGAATCATCCTTGTTTAATTCTATTGCTTTTATTTTGGTTTGTTGTTTTCTCCGGTATTTTCTCCATTACTATGGCTTCTGCTCTCAGAAAATCAGAGATCCTGGTGTTTGACGAGGACCTTGCAGAACGGTGGTGTGAAGCACATTGCCAATCGATGCAATTTCAGGGATATATGTGATAGCCTAGTCCGTGACTGTTTGGTCTATGGTGTCCGCAATGATAAGCGATGAGTTACTGCGAGATGCTGAGCTTACTCTAAGACTGCTGAAAACCGCTGTTGCATTGCTGAAATGGCTGACGCTCATACAAGTTTTAGGGCACTCTGCTGGTCGTGAAACTAATGTTGCCGGAATGTCTTATCAAATCTCTCGTCGTTCTCCTCAAGTGCCCGACAACTCTATCGTGAGATTAATAGACAATTGTTTTAACTGTGGGGGTTCACTTGCTCGTGACCGTTGCCCAGCGTATGGAAAATTATGTTGATTTTGCAACAAAAGAAATCATTTCTTCAGATGCTGTAGTTCACATAGCAACAGAGTTCAAACAAGGCAATCTGTTAATTCACTTGGCCATGAAAACTTGCTCTCAGAATGCTCTCAACTAGCTCCCACGGATTTGCAGGCTCCTGGCGATGTACATTCCTTGTCTGATTTAATGCATAAACAACTAGACCCCAAGGTCGCTTTGCCTGTTAATGGCAAGAATTTTTAACTGAAAGTAGATACCGGCGCCAGATGCAATGTGATTTGTCTACCTGTGTTTAAAAAGTTATGAAAAACAGAGACTATCACTCCTACGGCTGCCTCCCTTCTCTCATTTGCAGGAAGTCCAGTTGAGTTGACTATCGGTCAAGTTGAGTTACGCTGCTGTCTTAACTCACGTGTCCACAACCTGAATTTCTATGTTGTTCGTGAGGATGTGCCGTGTCTGCTGGGTGCCAACGCATGTCAAGACATGGGACTTGTCTCTTTCAGACCTTCTGTTTGTCATCTGACTACAACCTGTGATTTAAGCCAACATATTCTGACGCAATACAGAACTTTGTTTGACGACAAGCTGGGCAGGTTGCCTGTTAGGTACACAATCACCATTGACCCCGAGGTAATTCCAGTTGTTCGTCCAGCTCATATGATTCCCCATGCTATGCGGGACCGTATTCAAAATGAACTAAACAGAATGGTGTCTCTAGGTGTGATTGCTTCCATCTCTGACCCTTCGGATTGGGTTTCCACCATGGTTGTGGCAATGAAGAAGAATAAAGACGAAATACAGATTTGTATCAATCCTATGGACTTAAACACAGCCATTAAACGACCTCCCATGCGCTCTGTGGACGAAACTGCAGCACAGATGGCAGAGGCAACTGTATTCACAGTACTAGATGCCAAGAGTTCATTCTGACAGATTTCACTCGAACTCCAAGTTTACCACTTTCAGCACACCATTCGGGCGTTACAGATTTCTTCGCATGTCCTTTGGCATAAACTCTGCTAGTGAAGTATTTCAACAAGCTATGGAGCAGTTGTTTGCAGGTTACCCATGCTCCATCGGAGTGGATGACATCCTCGTTGCGGGACGAAATGTTGAAGAACGCAATGCTAATCTGACGAAGGTCCTGGATCGCCATTAACCTCAAGCTAAACCCTCAAAAATGTAAATTCAAGGTAAGTGAGGTGAAATACATAGGCCATGTGTTCGCTAAAGATGGCCTAAGAACTGATCTGGCAAAAACCAGTGCTATCAACGAGCTCCCAACACCAACAGACGTGCTCGGTCTACAAAGATTCCTTGGCATGGTTAACTACTTGAGCAAATTTATTCCGGACTTCAGTGAAATATCAGCCCCGTTGCGCCAGCTTACACATAAAGACACTGCTTGGACCTGGCACGAGCAACAGCAGAGGGCGTTCGACACTCTTAAGCAGCAGATGTCTTGTGCTCCTACTCTCGCTTACTTTGATCCTAAATGACCGGTCACTCTGACTTATGACGCCTCACAACACGGACTAGGCGCAGCATGTCTTCAAAATGACGGTAGCGGCAATAAGCCTGTTGGCTATGCCTCGCGCACTATGACTGACACAGAACAACGATATGATGAAATTGAGAAAGAGCTGTTGGCGGTTGTTTTCGCCTGCAAGAAATGGAATGACTTTATCTTCGGACAAACGGTCACGATTGAAACTGACCACCAACCTCTGATCAGCATCTTTAACAAACCGATTTATGCCTCTCCAGGGCGCCTACAGCGGATGCTGCTGCAGCTTCAAAAATATGACATCGTTCCGACCTGCAAACGTGGTAAGGGTATGCACCTGGCTGACACTCTCTCGCGCGCACCTCGGAAGACCTGTGAGGGTCCGTCCTCTCCAGATGATGACTTTATCGTAATGACTGTGTCTTTTATTCCCACATCCTGTATGGAGGACTTGGTTGCTCACACTGCTGCTGACAGTACTTTACGGTTGCTTGCCTCCGTCATTATGCGCGGCTGCTCAGACAAACACTACAACGTTCCGCTGCCAGTTCAGCCGTTCTTTGCCGTCCGCGATGAGCTAGTGCTGCAGGATGGCATTATTGTACAAGGACACAAGGCTGTAGTCCCTGCTTCGCTGCACAGCAAGTATTTTAACGCTGTCCACGCAGGGCACCCAGGCGCTGAAGCTACCGTCCTACGGGCAAGAAACATGTTTTACTGGCCTGGCATGGCCAAATATATCCCCAAGAATGTGGCATCCTGTGCAGTGTGTAACAGACTGGCACCTCATCAACTAAAGCAACCACTTCTTTCACATCCGGCTCCTGCACTCCCGTGGTCTACAGTGGCAACTGACATATTTGAGTGGCATGGCAAGCAGTGCCTGGTACTTGTCGATTCATATTCTGGATGGTTTGACATTCATTTTCTTAGTAGGCCCACTTCTCGCGGAGTAGTTTCGAAGCTTGCTCGCCATTTTGCAGACCATGGAGCTCCGTGCATACTGTTACCTGATAACGGCAGTTAATTTACCAGCCAACATTTCAAGGAGTTTGCTGCACTATGGGGTTTTTGCCACATCACCAGCAGCCCTGAATATCCACAGTCGAATGGACTAGCTGAGCAGGCTGTCAAGAGTGCCAAACAGCTCATGGAACGTTCATACAGAGCTAATTCCGACGTGTTCATGGATCTACTCAACTTACACAACATCTCCCGCGAGCCTGGGTTCACCTGTTCAACGTTTATTTTCGAGGCAGATCCGAGCCACAGTGCCTGTGGCGGATCAGGCATTGATCCCACAGGTGGTTCCACCATCGGAAGTCCAGTCCAGGTTACAACAAAAACGTGACATTCAAAAATAGTGGTATGACAAAATAAGTAGGCCGCTGCCACCATTAACCAAGGCCATGAAAAAGACCATGACCGTATCGATGTAATTTCTGGAACTGCTTCTGAGCCACGCTCATATCTGGTCAGTGCCGATGGTGGCACCTACAGGGGTAACAGACAACATATCCTGCCTATGAATGAGCCAGCTCCACCTCCGTATTATCCAAGTGTATTTCCGTCCATGTCCAGCGGCATTGAACGGCTGCGTTGCCAGAAGTGGGTTGTTGCTCCGCCTGCCACCACAGTCCCCTGTTTCATCACCGGGAATGCTGGTTCAGTCTCCCTCACCTGTGAAGCCACCCGGTGGGGAAAAACGGAGATGGTCTTTATCGCACACGTGCTGGTCATGTTTGCAAGTCTACCGTGAAGTACCCGGGCTATGTTTGACTTTCCTCCAGCTTATTATCAATTGCTATGCATGCCTTATTTAATCAATGGTTTTGTACTGACATTTAATCCTTTAAGAGGGAGGATGTAGATCAGTGTCACTCATGTTATGAGTCATACTTTGTAGCTACGCCCACTAGTTTAACAGAAAGCGTGCTAAGATGAATTTACCTATGCTGTAACGTTAATAAAGTATTTGGATCTTTATCAGTGTGTGACTTAAGTTATTCCAACAGCAGAAGCACATCACATATACTCAGTAGGATGGTAAATGATTCAATACAGAAAACCCAATTATGGACCTCTACATAGCTGACCAAGGCTCCTGTTGCATTTCCCCTCCCCCCAAACTTCCACCGGTTACCAAATGATCTTGCAATGATCAAGGGCGTATGAATGGGTGGATGGAAGAGCAGAGAGATATTGAAATGTGTGCCAACAAGATGGAAGACCGGGAAAAATAAGGTGGTTCAGACAATATAAAGGATATTTGTATTCTGTGCCCTGGCCCAACGATACAAGAGCAGGGAGGTCAGGATAGAATGGTTGAAAAGATAAATTAGGCCACAGGTACAATTCTGCTCCCTGTAGTACAGGAAGGGCGAGTGATAAGATGAGCGAGGGTGGATTTACAGGGATGTCGCAAAATGTTTTTTTAAAAGACATGTGAAATAGTTGGTCTCTGCAATCAATGTCATCTTACATCAAGTGTGAGTGGCAATTGTCTAGAATCGATCTTAAGGGCCTGTCCCACTTACGCGATTTGTTGCGGGGTGACGCCTGTTTGGTCGTGAATAGTCGACCAAAGAGTCGTACCTTTTACTGGTTGCCGCTGGATTTTCAACATTTTGAACATTTTCGGCCAGCTGCTGCGACTATGACGGGTGCCGGCAAGTCGCCAAAAAAATCGTGTAAGCGGGACAGGCCCTTTATGACACCTACAACCTTCAAATCCACGCTACACAGAAAACGTTTTCCTTCATAGGCAAAGGGACGCCATGCTCAGCTGCACAGGACATTGGTTAGGCCACACTTAAAAACTGTGTACAGGTCTGGGTGCCATTCTACAGGAACAATGTGGTAGCAATAGAGAGAAAGCAGAAGAGATTTGCCAGGGTGTTGCCTGGAATTGAGGGCTGGGGTAATAAAGAGAGATTGTCTAGGCCAGCATTATTTTCACTGGGGCATGGAGGGCCGAGGGATGACCTTAGATTTCAGGAAAGCATTTATAAAGGTTAGACTACAAACATTAAGTTAGCAACAGTAACCTTTCCAGCATTGCAAAGTGATTACTATGCCTCAATACTAGGTGTGTCATACCTGCAAGCATCCATTTTATTTAGGTCATGAAATGGTACGCCCCCACCTTTGTCTTCATCAGAGAGGTCGTAGATATTTACGAAGGTGTTGTCAAAACGCACTGACGTGGCTCTCTGACTTACGATAGCTGGCGCTCGAAAACTGTCCCGCGCTATATTCTTTGTATTTTCAGAACTTTCCAAGAAGTATTTGGTTATTATCTCGAGCATTGTTTTGAGAGGCACCACTTGAGCCTGAAAAACATTTGAAAAACATGCAATGCACACCCAATCATTAACACTGGAGTGTTAAGAATGTTCAAGGAGCTGTGAAATGTTCATTGATCTCTTAATTACATTTATACCTTGGAACTTGGAAAAGGGGCGGCATAGTAGCACAGTGGTAGATTTGCTGCCTTACAACGCCAGAGACCTGAGTTTGATCCTGACTACGGATGCTTGTCTGTACCTTCTCCCTGTGACCTGTGTAGGTTTTCTCCAGAATCTACTTGCATGCACCCACTGCAGTTCGCTTACCGCCACAACAGATCAACGGTGGATGCGATCTCGCTTGCCCTCCACTCCGCTCTGGTCCACTTGGACAACAAAACCTCATATGTCAGGCTGTTATTCATCGATTACAGCTCGGCATTCAACACAATCATCCCCTCCAAACTGGTTACCAAACTCGCAGAACTGGGTCTCTGCGCATCCCTCTGCAACTGGATCCTCGACTTCCTCATCCACAGACCACAGTCTGTTCGTATTGGTGGAAATGTGTCAGCCTCGATAACAATCAGCACGGGAGCACCTCAAGGCTGCGTGCTCAGCCCCCTGCTGTACTCACTCTATACCCATGACTGCGTAGCGAACCACAGTGCGAACTCCATCATCAAGTTCGCTGATGCCACCACTATTGTGGGGCGTATCACTGATGGGGATGAGTCAGAATATAGAAGGGAGATCGAGCTACTGTCCATATGGTGCCAGCGCAATAACCTGGCCCTCAACCCCAGCAAAACCAAGGAACTGATTGTGAACTTTGGAAGGAGTAGGAGGGGGACCCACAGCCCCATTTATATCAATGGTTGAAAGGGTCAAGAACTTCAAATTCCTGGGCGTGCACATCTCTGAAGATCTTTCCTGGTCCGAGAACACTAACGCAATTATCAAAAAAGCTCATCAGCGCCTCTACTTCCTGAGAAGATTACGGAGAGTCGGTTTGTCAAGGAAGACTCTCTCTAACTTCTACAGGTGCACAGTAGAGAGCATGCTGACCGGTTGCATCGTGGCTTGGTTTGGCAATTTGAGCGCCCTGGAGAGGAAAAGACTACAAAAAGTAGTAAACACTGCCCAGTCCATCATCGGCTCCGACCTTCCTTCCATCGAGGGGATTTATCGCAGTCGCTGCCTCAAAAAGGCTGGCAGTATCATCAAAGACCCACAACATCCTGGCCACACACTCATCTCCCTGCTACCCTCAGGTAGAAGGTACAGGAGCCTGAAGACTGCTCCCATCCGGGACCCAGGGGCAGCAGGGTGGCGCAATGCTGCTGCTTCACACCTCCAGAGATTCGGGTTTGATCCTGACTACTGGTGCTGTCTGCACTAAGTTCACACGTTCTCCCTGTGACCGCGTGGGTTTTCTCCAGGTGCTCCAGTTTCTTCCCACTCTCCAAAGAGTGGGTTAATTGGCTTGGTTAAATCGTAAATTGTCCCAAGTGGGGGTAGGACAGTGTAAGTATGCGGGAATCGCTGGTCGGTCGGACTAGGTAGGCCAAAAGCCCTGTTTCAGCACTGTATCTCTAAACTAAAACTAAAAATTCGGCAGTGAAAGGAATGGTTTGCTGTCAAACAGCAAAGATAATGTAGGTAGACAAAAATGCTGGGGAAACTCAGCGGGTGCAGCAGCATAGAAACATAGAAATTAGGTGCAGGAGTAGGCCATTCGGCCCTTCAATATGATCATGGCTGATCATCCAACTCAGTATCCCGTACCTGCCTTCTCTCCATACCCCCTGATTCCCTTAGCCACAAGGGACACATCTAACTCCCTCTTAAATATAGCCAATGAACTGGCCTCAACTACCCTCTGTGGCAGAGAGTTCCAGAGATTCACCACTCTCTGTGTGAAAAAAGTTCTTCTCATCTCGGTTTTAAAGGATTTCCCCCTTATCCTTAAGCTGTGACCCCTTGTCCCGGACTTCCCTAACATCGGGAACAATTTTCCTGCATCTAGCCTGTCCAACCCCTTAAGAATTTTGTAAGTTTCTATAAGATCCCCTCTCAATCTCCTAAATTCTAGAGAGTATAAACCAAGTCTATCCAGTCTTTCTTCATAAGACAGTCCTGACATCCCAGGAATCAGTCTGGTGAACCGTCACTGCACTCCCTCTATGGCAATAATGTCCTTCCTCAGATGTGGAGACCAAAACTGTACGCAATACTCCAGGTGTGGTCTCACCAAGACCCTGTACAACTGCAGTAGAACCTCCCTGCTCCTATACTCAAATCCTTTTGCAATGAAAGCTAACATACCATTCGCTTTCTTTACTGCCTGCTGCACCTGCATGCCTACCTTCAATGACTGGTGTACCATGACACCCAGGTCTCGCTGCATCTCCCCCTTTCCCAATCGGCCACCATTTAGATAATAGTCTGCTTTCCCGTTTTTGCCACCAAAATGGATAACCTCACATTTATCCACATTATACTGCATCTGCCAAACATTTGCCCACTCACCCAGCCTATCCAAGTCACCTTGCAGTCTCCTAGCATCCTCCTCACAGCTAACACTGCCCCCCAGCTTAGTGTCATCCGCAAACTTGGAGATATTGCCTTCAATTCCCTCATCCAGATCATTAATATATATTGTAAATAGCTGGGGTCCCAGCACTGAGCCTTGCGGTACCCCACTAGTCACTGCCTGCCATTGTGAAAAGGACCCGTTTACTCCTACTCTTTGCTTCCTGTTTGCCAGCCAGTTCTCTATCCACATCAATACTGAACCCCCAATGCCTTGTGCTTTAAGTTTGTATACTAATCTCTTATGTGGGACCTTGTCGAAAGCCTTATGGAAGTCCAGATACACCACATCCACTGGTTCTCCCCTATCCACGCTACTAATTACATCCTCGAAAAATTCTATAAGATTCGTCAGACATGATTTACCTTTCGTAAATCCATGCTGACTTTGTCCAATGATTTCACCACTTTCCAAATGTGCTGCTATCCCATCTTTAATAACTGACTCTAGCAGTTTCCCCACTACCGATGTTAGACTAACTGGTCTGTAATTCCCCATTTTCTCTCTCCCTCCCTTCTTAAAAAGTGGGGTTACGTTTGCTACCCGCCAATCTTCAGGAACTACTCCAGAATCTAAAGAGTTTTGAAAGATTATTACTAATGCATCCACTATTTCTGGAGCTACTTTCTTAAGTACTCTGGGATGCAGCCTATCTGGCCCTGGGGATTTATCGGCCTTTAATCCATTCAATTTACCCAACAACACTTCCCGGCTAATCTGGATTTCACTCAATTCCTCCAACTCCTTTGACCCGCGGTCCCCTGCTATTTCCGGCAAATTATTTATGTCTTCCTTAGTGAAGACGGAACCAAAGTAGTTATTCAATTGGTCCGCCATATCCTTGCTCCCCATCTATGGAGCGAAGGACATAGGCAACGTTTCGGGCCGAAACCCTTCTTCGGACTGATAATGTAGGATGCACTTTACTTTAGACTTTGGTCCACCGAGTCCACACTAACAATCGATCACCCTGTACTTAGCACTATCCTACACACTAGCTAGGACTTTATTCCTTGGAGTGCAGGAGGATGAGGGGTGATCTTATAGAAATGTATAAAATCATAAGGGGAATGGACAGGGTGAATACACAGAATCTGTTAAAGTGGGAAAGGAAAGGTTTAATAATCGCCGCCCCACCGCTATGGCCGACCCGCGCTGCCCCGCCGACTATCCACCCACCGGGACCTCCCACGCATCGCCCGCGGACCCCGACTCAACTGCCACGGGACTCCGACCATCGCGTCCGGTTTGCCGCGCCACTCCACCCCCCCCTCCAGCAACCCACAGCTGTTGCCTTACCTGGAGCCTGGACTCTGCACTGGGCCTGGAGCCTCCACGCTGCTCACTCCCTCTCTCCTGGACTTAACGCCACTGGGTCCTAGTACCCGTCTGCCCAGCCTTGCTAACCTCAGTGGCTGCTCCACAGACTCTCCCCCATCCCTCTCCAACTATGTCACCCCCGCTCTTCCCCACCCACATTACAGCCCTCTCACCCCCCCACCCCCTGACCACCCCCCCCACCCCCTCCAACACCCACAACCCCCCCCCCCTACACATCGCCCTGTCCCCAGTCCACCCACCTGCCTTCCTCTGGGCCCAACTCCCATCCCTGCCGGGTTTTCACCATCCCCCCCGACCTCCCCCTCTCCCACACCGGACGGTCTGTCCTCAGCAGAGGTCTTACCTTTGTCCCCCTCCGTCCCCACCTCAATGAATTCCGCGCCCAACATGACTTGGAGCGCTTCTACCGTCGCCTCCGTCTCACAGCGCACTTCCATGAAGGAGTCCTTGCCCCCCAATGATGACTCTTTTTCCCGTCTCCAATGCACCCCCTCCTCGTGGAACCCCTCTCGTAAAGTCCCGGCTCTGGAACTCTTTACCCGGAACTGCCGCCGCGGCGCCAACCGCCTCAACTTCTCCACTCCCGTCTCACTCCAATCTCTCCCCCCCTGAACGCACTGCCATTGAATCACTCCGCAAAAACCCAGATTGGGTTATCAAACCAGCCGACAAGGGAGGTGCCCTGGTAGTTTGGCGCGTCGATCTCTACAAAGCTGAGGCCACGCGCCAACTCTCGGACACCTCCTCCTACTTACCCCTGGACCATGACCCCACTGACGAGCAGCAGGCCACCATATCTAGCACCATCATCGACTTCATCAATTCCCACGCCCTGCCCAACCAAGCTTCTGACCTCATCGTTCCCCAGCCCTGCACGGCCCGTTTTTACCTTCTCCCCAAAATCCACAAACCCGGCTCTCCCGGAAGACCCATTGTCTCTGCCTGTTCGTGCCCCACCGAACTCATCTCCACATACCATGACTCCATACTATCCCCCTTGGTCAAATCCCTTCCCACCTATGTTCCAGACACCTCAGACACTCTCCGCCACCTCCGCGCATTCCACTCTCTAGGCCCTCATCTTCACCATGGATGTCCAGTCACTCTACACCTCCATCCCCCACCAGGATGGCCTCAAAGCCCTCCGGTTCTTCCTCGACCAGAGGAGCAACCTATACCCAGCCACTGACACCCTCCTCCGCCTAGCGGAGTTGGTACTCACCCTCAACAACTTTACGTTTGACTCCTCCCATTTCCTCCAAATACAAGGTGTAGCTATTGGCACACGCATGGGCCCCAGCTACGCCTGCCTCTTTGTCGGGTACGTTGAACAATCCTTGTTCAATACGTACCAGGGCCCCATCCCCGACCTCTACCTCCGTTACAATGACGACTGCTTTGGGGCCACCTCCTGCACCCGCACGCAACTGACTGACTTCATCCACTTCACCACCAACTTCCATCTGGCACTCCAATACACCTGGACCATTTCCGACACTTCCCTACCATTCCTTGACCTCACCATCTCCATCGCAGGGGACAGACTTCTGACCGACATACACTACAAACCAACTGATTCACATGGCTATCTGGACTACACGTCTTCCCACCCTGCCCCCTGTAATAATCCTCCGCCATTTCCGCCACATCCAACGTGACCCCACCACTCGCCACATCTTCCCATCTCCCCTATGTCTGCCTTCCGCAAAGACCGCTCCCTCCGCAACTCCCTTGTCAATTCTCCCCTTCCCTCTCGTACCACCCCCTCCCCGGGCACTTTCCGTTGCAACCGCAAGAAATGCAACACCTGTCCCTTCACCTCCCCCCACGACTCCATTCAAGGATCCAAGCAGTCGTTCCAGGTGCAACAAAGGTTCACCTGTATCTCCTCCAACCTCATCTACTGCATCCGCTGCTCTAGATGTCAGCTGATTTACATCGGGGAGACTAAGCGGAGGTTGGGCGATTGTTTCGCCGAACACCTCCGCTCAGTCCGCAATAACCTACCTGAACTCCCGGTGGCTCAGCACTTCAACTCCCCCTCCCATTCCCGATCCGACCTCTCTGTCCTGGGTATCCTCCATTGCCAGAGTGAGCAACACCGGAAATTGGAGGAACAGCACCTCATATTCCGCCTGGGTTGCTTGCGTCCGGATGGCATGAACGTTGAATTCTCCCAGTTTTGCTAGCCCTTGCTGTCTCCTCCCCTTCCTTAACCCTCGAGCTGTCTCCTCCCATCCCCCCGCCCTCAGGCTCCTCCTCCTCCCTTTTTCCTTCCTTCTCCCCCCCCACCCCCCATCTGAAGAAGGGTTTCGGCGAAACGTCGCCTATTTCCTTCGCTCCATAGATGCTGCTGCACCCGCTGAGTTTCTCCAGCATTTTTGTGTACCTTCGATCTTCCAGCATCTGCAGTTCCTTCTTGAACAAGATTTAATAGGAACCTGAGAAGCAGCTTTCTCATTCGGAGGGTGGTGGGTATATGGAACAAGCTGCTAGAGGAGGTAGTAGAGGCAGGTACAATAACAAGACTTCAAAGACACTTGGACAAGTACATGGATATAGACCAAATGTGGGCAAATGGGACTATCGGCAAATGGGCATCTTGGTCAGAATGAACGAGTTGGGCTGAATGGCCTGTGCTGTATGACTATGACATGTTAGAAATTGGTATAAGTGGGGATATCAGTGGTGGGAAAGTTACTGGAAGGGATTCTGAGGGACAGGATCTATTTCATCTGGAAAGGCAAGGGTTGATTAGGGAGAGTCAACATGACTTGGTGCATGGGACATCCCATTTTGCAATGGAGACACAGGAACCACAAATACTGGAAGCATGAGCAAAGCACAAGTGCTGGAATAACTTAGTGGGTCAGGCAGCATCTGTGGAGGGAATGGATGTGCTACATTTGGGTCAGGCCACAAAGTGGTGAAGGCAGATTTAATAGGGCAATACAGTGGCACAGCGGTAGAGTTGCCACCTTACAGTGCCAAAGACCCGGGTTCGATCCTGACTATGGGTGCTATCTGTGCGGAGTTTGTACGTTCTACCTTTGACCATGTGGGTTTTCTTAGGGTGAAACTAACCGAGTAGCTTTTTCAAATAGTTGGCATTGGCACAAAAGCCTGAGTGACTTCCGCCTGTGTTGCTCTATATTATTTATAGGAGTGGAGTTATAGGATTTATAGGATTTATTGGAGAAATTCCTTCCATCGAGGGGATTTATCGCTGCCTCAAAAAGGCTGTCAGTACAGGTGCACAACCTTTTATCCGAAGATCCAAATAACGAAAACCTCCGAATAGCTGACATTTTTTTCGGTCCTTGAAGAAAGGTCCTTGAAAACGTTCACTGAGGGCGGCCCGCAGAGGTGACAGCGGAACCTCCGGTCGGTCCTCGAACAAAGGGGAACTAAATCCCCATTCATAAAAGAGAAGGTGAGGGCATATTGCGCGGGAGGGTTAATAATTGACAATATGCTGCTACCTGCCCGCTGAGTTAAAAAGTTCCCACGGTAGACACGATACACAGTGTATCGTGAGTCTTGCGTGGGAACTTTTTAACTCAGCGTGCAGGCAGCAGCAGATTGTCGCTCCCTTCAGTTTCACCCCACCTACACCCCTCTGCTTCCCGGCCATGTGTGTGACCCCTTCCCTCCCCTCTCCAGCTCCCCGCTCATTGCACCGGCGCGGGGGCTTTGCGCTGTCTTCACGTCGGCGATGCTAGCAGCACAATGCCAGTCACCGGAGACGTCAGGACGAACGGGACACCGACCCCCAGGCCCACTGCAAGCACGGAGATCCCAGAGACCCACAGCCAGCAGCAGCCCAGCCCCGTTCCAACTCCAGAGGAAAACTGCAAACTGGCTGGAGACGTCAGGACCACCATAAGACGTTCCCCGAGCTGCGCCCCCTCATCGGGACACTGACCCCCAGGCCCACTGCAAGCACGGAGATCCCAGATGAGCAACTCCAGCCCAGCCCCGTTCCAACTCCAGAGGAACACGCTCCCCGTATGGGGCAGAAGCTGATGGTATGCAAGGGACGTCTTGTTCTTGGGGTCGCGCAGCTCGGGCTGTGGGCGAACTGCCACTTGTCGCCGTAGCGGCCCATCTGGGAGCGGATTCCTCTGGAGTTGGAGGGGGAGGGGGGTATTGTGCTGTTTGATCGCCCCCTACTATCCCAGGGACAGGGAGACAGGACGTTCACCGAGGGCGGCCCGCAGAGGTGACAGCGGAACCTCCGGTCGGTCCTCGAAGAAAGGGAAACTAAATCCCCATTCATAAAAGAGAAGGTGAGGGTATATTGCGCGGGAGGGTTAATAATTGACAATATGCTGCTATCTGCCCACTGAGTTAAAAAGTTCCCACAGTAGACTCACGATACACAGTGTATCTTGAGTCTTGCGTGGAAACTTTTTAACTCAGCGTGCAGGCAGCAGCAGATTGTCGCTCCTTCAGTTTCACCCCACCTACACCCCTCTGCTTCCCGGCCATGTGTGTGACCCCATCCCTCCCCTCTCCAGCTCCCCGCTCATTGCACCGGCGCGGGGGCTTTGTACTGTCTTCACGTCGGCGATGGCTGCAGGTCAGTGCAGTCACCGGAGACGTCAGGACCAATTGGACGTCGACCACCAGGCCCATCGCAAGCACGGAGACCCCAGAGACCCACAGCCTGCAGCAGCCCAGCCCAGCCCCGCTCCAACTACAGAGGAACCTGGGTTGCGGATGACGGGGCGCAGCTCGGGGCGTTGTAGGGGCCCATCGGGGAGCGGGTTCCTGTTGGTCCTGACGTCTCCGGCCACCTGCTATCCTCCGGGAACTGTACCGCCCTTGCAGGAGAGTGGGGTTGTTTGCAGTTGCAGAGGGAGGGGGCAAGGGCGGTACAGTTCCCAGTCTCAGCTCCAGTCCAGGTGGGGTGGCCGGAGACATCAGGACCAACGGGACAGCGACCCCCAGGCCCACTGCAAGCCCGGAGATCCCAGAGACCCACAGCCAGCAGCAACTCCAGCCCAGCCCCGCTCCAACTCCAGAGGAACACGTAGGGGCAGAAGCTGATGGTGTGCAAGGTACATCTTGTTCTTGGGGTGGCGCTGCTCAGGCTGTGGGCAAACTGCCGCTTGTCGCCGTAGCGGCCCATCGGGGAGAGGATTCCTCTGGAGTTGGAGGGGGAGGGGGGTATTGTGCTGTTTGATCGCCCCCTACTATCCCAGGGACAGGGAGACACAGCGGCTTTTTAGACTGGTGGGCAATCACTTCCAAAGTTCTGCCCACACAGTCAGTACACCTCTCCTACACTGCATTTCATACAAACATTTATTCTGCAAGAAGAAACTACATTGAAGACTCAAACTCGCGACTGAGTAACTGCCAGGATCGAGGCGCAAACTCGCGACCTTGTGGATATGAGCCGAGCACTCTACCACTGAGCCAGCCATTAAAATCTACGCTAAAAAAATCCATTCCGATGACCGACAAATTCTGAATTACGAAAAGTGTCTGGTCCCAAGGCTTTCGGATAAAAGGTTGTGCACCTGTATCATCAAAGACCCACGCCATCCTGGCCACACACTCATCTCCCTGCTACCTTCAGGTAGAAGGTACAGGAGCCTGAAGACTGCAACAACCAGGTTCAGGAATAGCTACTTCCCCACAGCCATCAGGCTATTAAACCTGGCTCGGACAAAACTCTGATTATTGGTGGCCCATTATCTGCTATTTGCACTTTATCAGTTTATTTGATTATGTGTGTATATATTTATATTGTGGTATATGAACACACTGATCTGTTTTGTAGTAAATGCCTACTATGTTCTGTGTGCTATGCAAAGCAAGAATTTCATTGTCCTATCAGGGACACATGACAATAAACTCACTTGAACTTGAACTTAAGTTACCCACCATAACAATTTTTTTTAAGGTCTTCATGAATATGGACTGACAGTTAAGTGGGGACATCAGTGGTGGAAAAGTTACTGGAAACAAGTCCTTTGGCCCACTTAATCTACGCCGACCATCGATCACTCGTTCACTAGTTCATCATCATACAACTTTCATATAACCATTCTCTGCACACTAAGGGCAATTTACAGAGGCCAATTAACCCACAAACCTGCACGCCTTTGGGATGTGGGAGGAAACCGGAGTACCCGGAGGAAACCCATGCGTTCACAGAAAGAATGTACAAATTTGCAGACAGTACAGAAGCTAGGATCGAACCTGGGTCTCTGATGCTGTGATGCAGTGACTCTACCAGACCTATAAGACCTCCCTGGTGGAATAAAGCTGGGTGAAAAAAAGGTCTTACCTTCCACTACCTGCAACCTCCGGCAACCACCTTCAACTAGCATCGCAACCGGCTTCAACTAAAAAATCACCGATTTTTAAAACGGCAACCTATTTTTAGTCGCGGCCGGTTTTGAATTTTTTGAAATAATCGCCGGAACATAGAAGAAGCGGAAACCACTTTCGACCATTAGGGAGACTGACAAAAATCTCCGGGAACCTCCAGGAACCGCACGGAAACGGAAACCTAAGTGGGACAGGGGCATAAGTGGGACAGGGGCATTACTCACCTTGTTCTGTTTATATAGCAGCTCGAGGTGCAGCACCTTCTTGAGTTCGTTGCGGGTGTTAATGCAGCCCTCTGAGCGTGGAAGTTCCTGGTCCATGGCAGAAATCGTCTTCTTCAAGCCCTGGGGAGGAGCATAATATATGATGATTCATTTTTTTGAAAAATTTCTTCTTAATGGTCATGTTGGAGCTTAAGTAGACTATTGCTAATAACAGCTATCATCTAGAATCAGCTGAACCTTTCCTTTGCAATTTTTGAGTCTCAAAGTGAGTTTAGTTTGGAGATACAGTAAAACAGGCTCTTCGACCCACTGAGTCCATGCTGACCACTGATCATCCGTTCACGTTTTGTTTAGAGATACAGCAAGGAAACAGGCACTTTGGCCCACTGAGTTGATGCTAACCATCGATCGACCAGCCGTTCACACGCGTTTTATGTTATCCCACTTTCTCATCCACGCACGACACACTGGGGCCATATACAGAAAACAATTAACCTACAAACCCATGCATCTTTGGGATGTGGGAGGAAACTGGAGCACCCGGAGTAAAAACTCACGCGAGAATGTGCAAACTCCACAGACAGCACCAGAGGTCAGGATCGATCCCGGGCCTCTGGCACTATACCAGCTACGCCACTTTTCATTTCACTGCACATCTTGTATGTGTCTGTGACGAATAAACTTGACTTGACTGTATTTTGTATGTTATAGTTTACATGACAACACTGCACTTGGTATTAAAAACAGATGATCAAACCCCTATTTACCTTCACTGCTGAATTGTTTGGAATGGCCCTAGTGTCTTTGCTTCTTTTTTCATTCATTAAGATGCAAGTGCCCCATTAAGACCAGCACTTAATAGCCATCTGCTGAGAAGTTGGTAGTCAGCTTCTTGGATTTAATCACAGCAATCCTTCTACGATGGTGCTGTTAGACAGGGAGTTCCAGTATTTTGACTCAGCGGCGATAAAGGACTGGCAATATACTTCCAAGTCAGGATGGTGTGCATGTTCCCCAACACCTGCTATCATTGCCCTTCTTGGTGGAAGAGGTCAGGGTTTGAGAAGCACGATTGGGGCGGTCTGGGTGAGTAAGTGGAGTGCATTTTATGATGATGCACACGTCAATGGTGGAGGCAATAAATGCCAAGGATGGTGAATGGTACCATTCGAGTGGGCTGCTTTGACCTGGGCAGTGTTGAGCTCCTTGAGAATTGTTTTTGTTTCCCTCATCCAGGCAAGTGCAAAGCATTCTATCATTCTCCTGACTTGTGTGTGTAGGAGTTGGGAAAACCTCAATGGGCTCCCTCTGTCCACCTTGATGGTTAAAGACTCAAGGTGTGAATTGGCTTACTGCTGCTGCTCAAAGACTCCCTGCACATGGGATTCTCTGGGCAATGACTCTGGGAAGCACAATTCTTGCCTTACAGCACCAGAGACCTAGGTTTACTACTAACTACAGGTGCTATCTATATGGAGTTTGTACGTCCTCCCTGCAACTGCATGGGTTTTCTCCGGGTGCCCCAATTTCCTCCCACATTCCAAAAATCTGCAGGTTTGTAGGTTAATTTGTTTCTGTACATTGTCCCCAGAGCGTTGGATAGAACCAGCGGATGGGGTGATTATTGGTTACCGCAGTGGGCAAAGAGTCTGTTTCCATGCTGTTTCCCTAACTTAAATCAAGAACCAGTTTATCAAATACAAGATAGATACAAAGTGCTGGAGTAAGTCAGCGGGCCAGGCAGCATCTCTGGAGAAAAAGGATGGGTGACGATTTAGGTCGGGGCCTTCTTACCCTTCATAAAATCATGACAAGCTCTACTTGGTTCCCTTACAATTTACAATTTTTAACCAAAGCCAGTTAACCTACAAACCTGTACATCTTTGGAGTGTGGGAGGAAACCAGAGCACCCGGAGGAAACTCACCCAGGTCACGGGGTAAACATACAAACTCCATACAGACAGCACCCAGCGTCAGGATTGAACCCGGCTCTCGAGCACGTAAAGGGCCTGTCCCACTGTACGAGGTAATTCAAGAGCTATCCCAAGTTTAAAAAAAAAATCAAACTCGTGGTAAGCACGTACAATGTATGTAGCGAGTACGTCGGAGCTCGGGACGTCTCTTAGCGGCTCGTAACGTTAACGGCAGTTACTCGGGAAACGCGGTAAGCTCGTGAAGATTTTTCAACATGTTGAAAAATGTCCACGAGACCCGCCGTGTACCAACGAGCGGCCATTACCGTGATTCTCCGAGTTCGAATCAGGGGAAACTGGGGAGAACTCTTGAAGTAGCTCATATAGTGGGACAGACCCATTAGGCATCAACTCTACCATTACGTCACCATGCCGCTCTCATGGCCAGGTGCTAGACTAATTGGCCTGGAGTTTCTTGCTTTGGCTCCTTCCTTTCATAAATTGCTTAACATTTGATGGTGTTATGGCTTTAATATGCATCCAGTATTAATCATGGATAGTAACATGGGATTAGAGGCTGTATAAATGCAAGCAAGGTGTGAAATGGAAAGAGCAATCTTCTCATAGTCATGGTGATACAGTGTAGAAACAGGCCCTACGGCCCAACATGTCCCAGCTAGACTAGTCCCACCTGCCCACGTTTGGTCCATATCCCTCCAAACCTGTCCTATCCATGTACCTGTCTATCTGTTTCTTAAATGTTGGGATGTTCCCTGCCTCAACTACCTCCTCTGGCAGCTTGTTCCATACACCCACCACCTTTGTGTGAAAAAATTACCCCGCAGATTCCTATTAAATCGTTTCCCTTTCATGTTAAACCGATGTCTTCTGGTCCTCGATTCATCTACTCTGCGCAAGACTCTGTGCATCTACCCGATCTATTCCTCTCATGATTTTATACACCTCAAGAAGATCACCTTTCCTCCTGCGCTCCAAGGAATAGAGTCCCAGCCTACTCAACCTCTCCCTATAGCTCACACCCTCTAGTCCTGGCAACATCCTCGTAAATATTCTCTGTAGCTTGACAACATCCAGCTTGACAACATCTTTCTTATAACATGGTGCCCAGAACCGAACACAATACTGTTGTGGGATGTGACCTCACCAACGTCTTATACAACTGTAACATGACCTCCCAACTTCTATATTCAATACACTGACTGATGAAGGCCAATGTGCCAAGCGCCTTTTTGACCACTTTATCTACCTGCGATTCAACCTTCAAGGAACCATGTATCTGTACTCCTAGATCCCTGTCTACAACACTCCCCAAAGGCCTACCACTCACTGTGTAGGTCCTGCACTTGTTAGACGTCCCAAAATGCAACACCTCACTTTTCTCTGTATTAAATTCCATCAACCATTCCTCAGCCAACCTGGCCAATTGATCAAGCTCCTGCTGCAATTTTTCACATCTCCACTATCTGCAAAACCACCCACTTTTGTATCATCAGCACTACGGACTTTGGTTTTGCACTATGATGGTTACTTAGAACTGTACGGCACAAAAACAAACCCAATGGTCCCCATTGTCTCATCCGAACATGATGCCAAGACTATGTTGTATCCACATGCACAGACTCTATATCCCACCATTCCCTGTTTTATACGTTTTATACATCCCACCATTGTATCTGCTCACCATTGTACCACCCCAACCCCCCCCCCCATTTCCAAACAGCATAAAAACGTTGCCCTGCATCTTTCCTTTAAACTTTGCCGTATGGCTCTCTGTGCTATAAAGCTAGTTCTAAGTTCCTAATATATCCATGCATGCTCTAAGTTGACTGGATAACATACCAAAACGTTTTGCTTTGTATCTCTGCACACATGGCAATATACCAATAAAGTCAAAGTAGCCTTTATTGTCATTCAGACCTTGCGGTCTGAACGAAATTTTGTTGCCTTGCAGTCCTACATATAGTAAAAAATGGCAAAAACACACAAAAAACACAAATTAACATCCACCACAGTGAGTTGAATACTCCTCACTGTGATGGAAGGCAAAAGTCTTAAGTCTTTGTCTCTTCTCTTCTTATTCTCCCTCTGCGCCGAGGCGATCCAGGCTTCGGATGTTGTGACCCCGCCGGGTGATGGTAAGTAATGTCAGTCCCGCGGCTGAATCCAAGCTCCGCGAACGGGCCGGTTCAACCTCGCGGCCCGGGGTGGTCGAAGCCGCCGAAGCTGCGGCCCTCCAGTCCAGAGGACACAGCTGTTGTCGCGGGAGCTCCGGAGAACAGGTCACCAACCTGCGAGCTCCCGACGATGTCGGGTCGCCACTGCCGCTGCCCACTCCGAGTTCGGGTCGCTACTGCCCCAGCTCCGAGGCCGACAGCTCCGCTATTAGGCTTCGGCGCAGGCGGAGATGGAGACGGGGGATACGACAAGAGAAGTCGCATCCCCCCCAAATAAGAGACCAAAAACATGTTTTCTCCCCCCCACCCACACACATACACAATAAACCAAAAATGAACTAAAACAAGCCAAAAGAACAACACAAAAAGAAAAAAAACAGACGGACTGCAGGCGCGCCACAGCTGCTAAGGCAGCGCCGCCATCTTGAACACTAAATCAATAAAACCATTGATTATCTATTTTATTTGGATGCTTTTAATATCTTTCAAGTAAAAATAAATAGTATTTATAAAACATAGAACGGCACTGCATGAGAAAAGGCCCTTCGGTCCAATGTCTGTGCTGAACATGATGTCAAGACCATCACTTATGTACCTACAGAAAACCCCTGTCCCTCCGTTCCCTTCCTATCCATGAGGCCAGCCAAAAGTCTTAATTGGTGATTGAGCTCATTGGAACATCCCAAGGATAAATATTAAGGACTGCCTTATTCAAGCACAAATACAAGTTATTTAGGAAAGAGCAGGAAATTTGGACTAACTGCGCTGCTCTGCAAACAATTTGTACAGATACGATAGTGCAGCACAGTGGCGCAGCAGTAGAGTTGCTGCCTCAATGCGCCAGAGACCCATGTTTGATCCTGACCTCATATGCTAAGCGTGTGTGGAGTTCTCTCTGTGACCGCGTGGGTTTTCTATTTCCTCCCAAAATGTTCCCACAAGTATTCCAATTTCCTCCCACATTGCAAAGACGTGTGGGTTTGTGGGTTAAATAGCTTCTGTAAATTGTTGTATGCTCCAAGATACAGGGAAATTCATTTGTGCATTCAGTTCAGTACAGGTATTACTATACATAAACACAGTACAAGTGTGCTTCGAAAAGTACACTGAAACAGTATACAACAATCACCAGGCCAGATGCCATTTGCAAGTCCCAGTTGTTGGAAGTGCAGAATTTCTTAACATGACCATGAAGGTCCATTATCCTGGCGGCATTCCAGGGTCGGCCTGGCCAAGCATAGCCTTGGTGTCCTCTACTACTGCTCAGCCGTTCCATGTAACTGCAGGTCACATCCAGCGTGTAGGATAGAACATGTGTACAGGTGATCACTGGCTGACAGGGACTTGGTGGACCAAAAGGACTATTTCCATGCTGTAGCTCTAAACTAAACAAACAACCTCCTTCTATAACAATGATTCTATAATGAAGCTAGGCTCACTAAGGCAGGAATAACTCAGCGGCAAAGGCAGCATCTCTGGAGCGAAGGAATGGGTGACGTCTCGGGTTGGGAACGAAGGGTCGCCTATTCCTTTTCTCCAGAAATGCTGCTTGTCCCGCTGAGTTACTCCAGCTTTTTATGTCTATCTTCGGTGTAAACCAGCATCTGCAGTTCCTTCCTACACATTGATTCTATAACTGTACCATACAAAGTCATAATTCAACAATGGACACAAAATGCTGGAGTAACTCAGCGGGTCAGACTGCATCTCTGGAGAAAAGGAATAGATAACATTTTGGGTCGAGACCCTTCTTCAGTGAGAGTTAGGGGAAAGAGAAGTGAGAGATGTAGACGGTGATATAGAGAGATACAGAACAAATGAATTAAAAAATTCACTAATGAAATGAATTATGAAATAATAATGAAAGTTATAATTCAGTTGGAATGCAATTCCTTCTTATGTCACACCTGGCTTGTTTTTATACTTCCATCCTATGTTACTGTACAAGATTAACACTCTGTGCATGTTTAAACCTGACAGCATTTGGCCTGATTCTCAATAAATGCAAGTTCATCTTCACTGGGTCTGTACTGCCGTGTGTCAAGTTTAACTATCCTTATCACTCTCCAGGGAGTCCAATACAATTCAACAATGTCTGTCTAAAAGACCATTTCCTCAAAATACACTAAGTTGTCCACAGAGGCAGGGAATCAGTGCTTTAATGGTCGATAAAAAATGCCGGCAGGCATATAATAGTTCACAAAACACTATTGAATGCTGAACATCAATCTAGTTTTTAACTTTTTAGAGGTACCAGTACACTGTCCCTCCAGAATTCTCGTCTTAAAACAAAGCACTGAGGAAAATAAGCAAGAATTGATAACAAATCAAAAATCAGTAAACGCTCAGAACAGGCAAATCTATGGAGGGGGCAACAGAGAAAATATTCCAAGTTAATGACCTTCATCTGAGCTTTCATTAACAATTTTTTCTCAACAGATGCGGCCTAACATACTGAGTATTTCCAGCATTTACTATTTAGTTCAGAGATAGTGTAGAAATGGACCTTCGAATCAACAAGACCGCGCTAACCTGCTATCCCCATACACTAGCACTATCTTACACACTGGGGGCAATTTTGCATTTTTACCAAAGCCAATTAATCTACATACCTGTACAACTTTGGAATTTGGAGGAAACCGGATGCACAGTATCCCTTGCACAAATTAGGTGAATCGAGGACTAGAGGATATAGGTTTAAGGTGAAGGGGAAAATATTTAATAGGAATCTGAAGGGTCGATTTTTCATACAAAGGGTGGGTGTATGAAACAAACTGCCAGAGGAGGTAGTTGAGGCAGGGACTATCCCAACATTTAACAAACAGTTAGACAGGTATATGGATAGGACAGGTTTGGAGAGATATGGACCAAACATGGCCAGGTGGGACAAGTTCAAGGTCACATCTATTGCCACTTGCACCAATTAAGGTACAGTGGAATTTGATTTACCATGCAGCCACACAATCAAAAAGAGCACAATACAATACAACATTAACATCCACCACAGTGGAATCAACATTCTTCACTACGGTGGAGGGCAATAACTTTGTCAGTCCTCCTCCTTTGTTCACCCGTGATCGGGGCCATGAACCCTCCGCAGTCGCCGCTATGGACGGCCCGATGTACAGGCCCTCTCGTCGGGTTGCTTAAAACTCCAATGTCGGGACTGACGGACACTCCGTGGCTAGCAGGTCCCGAATTGGCCGCTTCCTACCGGAGACTGCCGCTTCACGATGTTATGGGCCGCAGGCCGGCGGTCGGAGCTCTTCTCTGGCAATCCCCAGCAAGGGATCCCAGACTCCGCGATGGAAAGCCCGCGCCCCACCCGGGGCTAGAAGCTCCATAGACTGTGGCTACAGGATGTTATAATCCGCGGGCCAGTGATCAGAGCACTTCTTCTGGCGACCCCCGGCAAGGGATCACCTGGCTCCACGATGGAAAGTGCGCACTGCGCCCGCTGCTGAATCTCTGGGCCCGACTCCGGGAGAGGCCGCACCAATCCAAGCTGTTAGGCCGCAAGGGAGGGCAAAAATGTGACTAGGAGAAAAGTCGCGTTCCACCTAGGTAAGTGATTAAAAGTTTCCCCCGTCCCCGCCCCCACTCTAAAACACTTTTAGACTACAAAAACAAAAAAAAGTCAATAGGACAAACAGCTGCTGGCGAGGCTGCCGGCTCACGGTGCCACCCGACACGCTCACTAGTGTAGCTGGGACATGTTGGCTGGTGTGGGCAAGTTAGGCCGGAGGGCCTGTTTCCACGCTGTATCACTCTATGACCCGAGGAAAACCCACACGGTCACAAGGAGAACATGCTAACTCTGTACAAACAGCACCTGTAGTTAGGATCGAACCCGGGTATCTGGCGCTGTAATGGGCCTGTACCACTTAGGCGATTTTTCAGGCGACTGTTAAGTTGCCGGCAGTCGCCTGAAAAACCGGCAACTGAAACGAGTGGAATACACACATACACATCGCTTCCTTCACCAGCCCGATATGCAAGCGGGGGATAGGGCAAGCGGGAGGGAGCGGTCTGAGTGAAATTCACAAGATGCAAAGCCAAGGTGATACCGCGATGAACAGGAAGGTTGGCACTGTAATTAAGACAGCTAAAGCACAGTGTAAGGCAAGTCCTTTAAAGGAGGGGGATAGAGGGGGGAGAAGGAGTGGAGACAATTTTTAAGAAGCCAGAGATACACGGCTGTGAAGCTCGGCAGACATTTAACGTTACCGGTCGGTTATCCTTGGTTCTGAAAACTACTGCTTCCTTTTTTTTCCCCCAATGAGCCAATGAAATTCACCGGTCAGCACCGGCTACAACTTACGAGAACCTTCGACCTCCTGGCAACCTACTAGGGCCACTTGGCGACCCACCTACGGCACAAGAATTCTCGCTACTCTTCATGGCGGCTTCATTCTAGTCGCCGCTAATTTTTCAACATGTTGAAAAATTTGCGGCGACCATAATGAGGCCACGACTAGTTCCCAGAATGCGGGAACCCCTCACGACCATGAAGGCGACTCCCCGGCAACCACCCGCGAACATGTGGTGATTGCATAGTCTCCTGCAGTCGCCTAAAAAGCTGACATAGTGGGACAGGCCCATTAGGCAGCAACTCTGTGCCACCGTGACACCCCAATTGGCTTATTTGAGACCTCCATCATTCACCATATATTGCTTTTGAAAAAGAAACACACAAAAGAATATAAATAGGCCACACAGCCTTCTGCCTGTTCCACAATTCAATAAGATCAAAGCTGATCTTTTCAGTTCCACACGCCTACACAAACCCAATAGCAAACTGATTCACTTAGCATCTACCAATCTTTTTCTTCTCATCTCGATTGTGAATGGCTAAGCACTTGTATTGAGACTGTGACCCTTAGTTCTCGGGAAAGCAGGCAACATAATCAAGGTCCATCCATCTTTTTCCGTTCTGTTGGGCAGCATGAACAAAAGCTAGAAAGCAACACCCGATTCAGGAATAGCTACTCCCCACTGTCAGCAGATTACAAAATGGTCCTCCCATAAGCGAGGGTGTAGACCTGATCTCCCAACCTAGCGCATTGAGGAAAAGATTAGTGAAGACAAATGTAGGTCCCTTACAATCACAGACAGGTGAATTTATATTGGGAAACAAGGAAATGGGAGAACAGTTAAACAAGTGCTTTGGTTCTGTCTTCACTTAGGAAGACACAAACAATCTCCCTGAAATACTAGGGGACCAAGGATCTAGTGGGAGGAACTGAAGGGAATCCACATTAGTCAGGAAATAGTGTTCGGTAAACTGTTAGGACTGAAGGCAGATAAATCCTCAGGGCCTGATGGTCTGCATCCCAGAGTGCTCAAGGAGGTGGCCCTGGAAATCGTGGATGCATTGGTGATCATTTTCCAATGTTCTCTCGACTCTAGATCAGTTCCTGTGGACTAGAGGGTAGCCAATGTAACTCCACTTTTTAAGAAAGGAGGGAGAGAGAAAACAGGGAATTATAGACCAGTTAGCCTGACATCGGTAGTGGGGAAGATGCTTGAGTCAATTATTAAATATGTTATAGCAGCATATTTAATAATTGACTCAAGCATCTTCCCCACTACCGATGTCAATTATTAAATATGTGAAGGGGAAATCATGCTTGACTAATCTGTTGGAATTTTTTGAGGATGTAACAAGTACAATGGATAAGGGAGAGCCAGTGGATATGGTGTATCTGGACAAAAAGTCTTTGACAAGGTCCCACACAAGAGATTAGTGTGCAAAATTAGAGCACGTGGTATTGGGGGCAGGGTATTGACATGGATAGAAAACTGGTTGGCAGACAGGAAGCAAAGAGTAGGAGTTAACGGGTCCTTTTAAGAATGGCAGGCAGGGGTGCCGCAAGGCTCAGTGCTGGGACGTCAGTTATTTACAATATATATTAACGATTTAGACAAGGTAAATGTAACATCTGCAAGTTTGCAGATGACACAAAGCTGGGTGGCAGTGTGAGCTGCGAGGAGGATGCTATGAGGCTGCATGGTGACTTGAATAGGTTGGGTGAGTGGGCAGATGCAGTATAATGTGGATAAATGTGAGGTTATCCACTTTGGTGGCAAGAACAGGAAGGCAAATTATCCGAATGGTGTTAGATCAGGAAAAGGGGAGGTGCAACAAAACCTTGGTGTGCTTGTACATCAGTCACTGATAGTGAGCATGCTGTTACAGCAGGCAGTGAAGAAACCTAATGGCATGTTGGCCATTGCGAGAGGATTTGAGTTTGGGAGTAGAGAGGTCCTACTGCAGTTGTACAGGGCCCTGGTGAGACCACACCTATAGTAGTGTGTGCAATTTTGGTCTCTTAATTTGAGGAAGGAATTATTGCTATTGAAGGTATGCAGCGTAGGTTCACCAGGTTAATTCCCGGGGTGGCGGGACTGTCATATGACGAAAGAATGGGTCGACTAGGCTTGCATTCACTGGAATTTAGAAGCATGAGAGAGGATCTTGATAGAGGTTTTTAAAATGATGAGAGGGATAGACAGAGTTGACGTGGAAAAGCTTTTCCCACTGAGAGTAGGGAAGATTCAAACAAGGGGACATGACTTGAGAATTAAGGGACTGAAGTTTAGGGGTAACATGAGGGGGAACTTCTTTACTCAGAGAGTGGTAGCTGTGTGGAATGAGCTTCCAGTGAAGGTGGTGGAGGCAGGTTCGTTTTTATCATTTAAAAATAAATTGGATAGTTATATGGATGGGAAGGGAATGGAGGGTTATGGTCTGAGCGCAGGTATATGGGACTAGGGGAGATTATGTGTTCGGCACGGACTAGAAGGGTCGAGATGGCCTGTTTCCGTGCTGTAATTGTTATATGGTTATATCTTATAGAAACATATAATATCCTTAAAGGATTGGACAGCCTAGATGCAAGAAAATGCTTGTTCCCAATGTTGGGGGACTCCAGAACCAGAGGTCACAGTTTAAGAATAAAGGTAGGCCACTTAGGGCTGAGATGAAGAAAATCTTTTTCACCCAGAGAGTTGTGAATCTGTGGAATTCTCTGCTACAGAAAGCAGTGGAGGCTGTCACTGGATGCTTTCAAGAGAGAGTTAGATTTGGCTCTTAGGCAGAGCTGCCAAGTTTTGTCAGAGCATTTCAATATTCTAGTACCTGAAAATCACTGTTTTGCTGATGAAATCAGTATTTTTACAATGCCATTTTGCTGAAATAAATGGGTTTTTGTTTATGTGCGGTCATACCCATGTAAGAATACAAGAATGCATAACTTTGCTACCAATTGACATGTCTTCTACGCACCTTACTTGACAGTGTAATCATTGCCATCTCTTTGTATACTGCTGTTTGAATGGCTGCTTCCTGCTTTTAGCACCAGATGATGATGTAGAAGCCATTTTGGAAGCCTCCCTCTCCCACCCTCGCTCCTTCTCTCTCTCCCTCGCTCAACCTCCCTCACTCTCTCTTCCCCTTTCCCTCCCACTCTCCATCCCGCCATCCCTCTCTCTCTTTCCCCCCCTCCCTCTTTCTCTCCCTCCCTCCCCCTTTCCCTTCAACCCTACCTCTCTCCTCCTTTTTTTCTCCCTCCCTCCTTATCCCTATCTCCCTCCCCTCTCTATCCTCTCCCTCTCTCAAGGGGAAGGGAGAGAGGGGAGAGAGGGGTGGGGAGAGGGAGTGTAAGGGGGGGCAGAGAGGGAGCGGGGGGCAGAGAGGGGGGTAGAGTTTGAGGGGTGGGGGGCCATGTCATCACAAGGAGGGCTGGTTCCCCAATGCAATACTCCCTTGCTCCCGGCAGCAAAATGCACCCATCCCCTACCCGTTGCCCCCACGGGAGGCACGGGGAGTAGAGAGGGAGCGTGAGGGGGACAGAGAGGGAGGGGGTAGAGTTTGAGGGGTGGGTGGGGGGGGCGCGTTATCAAAGGGGAGGGCTATTTCCGGAAGGCAATAATCCCTTGCCACTGGCTACCTCGCTGCAGGCGGCAGGCAGGGCCAGAGACGGGGGGGGGGGGGGGGGGGGGGGGGGGGGGGGGGGTGGGGGGGGGGGGGGTGGGGGGGGGGGGGGGGGGGGGGGGTGACTTCACTCAAGCAAGAAGACAGCGGGGGTTTTTTTTTTTCCATAGGTCTTTCATATTTGTGAACACCCGGGGTGGGCTTGCGAACGACGCGTCCGGGCGACGTCACTTGCAGCGCGTGAACACAGCGTGCAGCCATGGTGACGTGATCACATCATCAACCAACGTTTTATTTTCTAAGTTATAGCAGATTTTTGAAATTTTTGATTCATAACTTGAGAAATAATGCATGAATTTTTCAGATGAGGCACTTTCAGAGTCCACGGGATAAATCTCTATCGGAATATGAAAAAATGCTACCGTTGGGGCGTCGTTCTTTCGAGCAGATGTGATTACACCCACCCACACACTTCCAAGATCAGAGTTTTAAGTATATAATAAGATATGATGTGCAAGGCAAGTTATTTTTTTACACGCGGGTCGGTGGGTGCCTGCAAGACTTTGCCAGGGGTGGTGGTATACTCAGATATGATTGCAGCATTTAAGAAGCCTTTAGATCGGCATGAATATTTAAGGAATGGAGGATCATGTGCAAACAAATGAGATTAGATTATTTTGGCATCATGCTTGGCAGATATTGTGGGCCGAATGGCATGTTCCTGTGTTGTACTTTTCTAGATGATGATGTACAAGTACACGCTCCAAGTCAGCTCTTTCATTGAAGCACAGAGAGCATTAGCCTTGTAAAAAATGTGTTTTCTGAACATTATTAAATGTGAATATATATCTGAATGCACATCTGAACATATATGACAATAATAATGTTCTATCTGAAGAAGGGTCCCGACTCAAAACGTCACCTATCCAAGTTCTCCAGAGATGCTACTTGATCCACTGTGTCTCGACCCGAAACGTCGCCTATTCCTTCGCTCCATGGATACTGCCTCACCTCTCCAGCTTTTTTGTCCAACTTCAATTTTTCCAGCATCTGCAGTTCTCTCTTAAACACTGAGTTACTCCAGCACTTTGTGTCCTTTCGCACAAAGCAGTGTTTGTCCATCAACCAGCCCTGACAAGATAGGTCCATGAACAAGACCTTGGAAAATGTTGCCACTTTCCAAATCTCAGGAGCCAGCTCTCATCTGTGGCAGGTATCAATGCTGAAATTCATCACTTTAGTTTGCCAAAACAGCCTTTTTTATCCTTTTAAATTTGAAGACGTCACCTAGCAATGTTCTCCAGAGATGCTGCCTGACCCGCTGAGTTACCCCAGCACTTTGTGTCCTTCCGTAAGCTAGGGTACTGCAGGCCCGTATGAAGATTTTCAGAAAGGCGGGTGGCATGACAGCATTACAAATGTGTGTGGAGGGGAGGGGGGAGGGAGGGGGGGGGAGAGAGAGGGAGAGAGAGAGAGAAAGGGGGAGGGGGAGGGAGAAGGGGGAGGGGGGGAGGGGGGGGGAGAGGAGAGGGGGGGGAGAGGAGAGGGGGGGGAGAGAGGAGAGGGGGGAGAGGAGAGGGGGGAGAGGAGCGGGGGGAGAGGAGAGGGGGGAGAGGGAGGGGGGGGAGAGGAGAGGGGGGGGAGAGGAGAGGGGGGGGAGGGAGGGGGAGAGGGGAAGGGGGGGAGAGGAGAGGGGGGGGAGAGGGAGAGGGGGGGAGAGGAGAGGGGGGGAGGGAGAGGAGAGGAGAGGGGGAAGGAGAGGAAGGAGAGGGGGGGGAGGAGGGAGGAGAGGGGGGGAGAGGAGGGGGGAGAGGAGAGGGGGGGGGGGGAGAGAGGAGGGGGGGAGAGAGGAGGGGAGGGGAGAGGGGGGAGGGAGGGGGGGAGAGGGGGAGAGAGGGGGGAGAGAGAGGGGGGAGAGAGGGGGGAGAGGGGGGGAGAGAGGGGGGAGAGAGGAGAGGGGGGGGGGAGAGGAGAGGGGGGCGGAGAGAGGGGGGGGGAGGGGGGGAGGGGAGAGGAGGGGAGGGGGAAGGGGGGAGAGGGGGAGAGGGGGAGAGGAGAGGGGGGGAGAGGAGAGGGGGGGAGAGGAGAGGGGGGAGAGGAGGAGGGGGGGAGAGGAGAGGGGGGGAGAGGAGAGGGGGGGAGAGGAGAGGGGGGAGCGGAGAGGGGGGGGAGAGGAGAGAGGGGGGGAGAGGGGGGGGGAGAGGAGAGGGGGGAGAGGGAGAGGGGGGGAGAGGAGAGGGGGGGAGAGGAGAGGGGGGGAGAGCGGAGGAGAAGGGGGGAGAGGAGAGGGGGGAGAGGAGAGGAGGGGGGAGAGGAGGGGGGAGGAGGAGAGGAGAGGGGGAGAGGAGAGGGGGGAGAGGAGAGGGGGGAGAGGAGAGGGGGGAGAGGAGAGGGGGGAGAGAGAGAGAGGAGATAAGGGAGGGGGGAGAGAGGAGGGGGGGAGAGAGAGGGGGGGGGGGAGGGGGGAGAGGGAGAGAGGGGAGGGGGGGAGAGGAGGGGGGAGAGGAGGGGGGAGAGGAGGGGGGGAGAGAAGAGAGGAGGGGGGACCCAGGAGAGAGGGGGGAGAGGAGAGGGGGGGCGAGGAGAGGGAGGAGAGAGGAGAGGGGGGAGAGGAGGGGGAGGGGGGGAGAGGAGAGGGGGGAGGAGATGTGGGGAGAGGGGGGAGAGAGGAGGGGGAGAGAAGAGGGGGGGAGAGGGGAGAGGAGAGATGGAGGGGGGGGGGAGAGGAGGGGGGAGGGGGAAGAGGAGAGGGGGAAGAGGAGAGGAGGGGAGAAGAGAGGGGAGGAGGGAGGGGGAGAGGGGGGGAGAGAGAGAGGGAGGAGGAGGGAGGGAGAGAGGGGGAGGGGGGGAGAGAGAGGAGGGGGGGAGAGGAGGGGGGGGAGAGGAGGGGGGAGAGGAGGGGGGAGAGGAGAGGGGGAGAGAGGAGGGGGGAGAGAGGAGGGGGGAGGAGAGGAGGGGGGGAGAGGAGGGGGGGGGAGGAGAGGGGGGAGAGGAGAGGGAGGAGAGGAGGAGAGGGGAGAGGGGAGGGGGGGGGAGGAGAGAGGGGGAGGGGGAGGGGGGAGAGGAGGGGGAGAGGAGAGAGGGGGGGAGAGAAGAGGGGGGGAGAGGAGGGGGGGAAGAGGAGAGGGGGAAGAGGAGACGAGGGGGAGAAGAGAGGGGGGAGAAGAGAGGAGAGGGAGGAGGGGAGAGAGGAGGAGGGAGAGAGGAGAGGGGGGGGGGGGAGAGAGGGGGGGAGAGGAGGGGGGAGAGGAGGGGGGAGAGGAGGGGGGAGAGGAGGGGGGGAGAGGAGGGGGGAGAGAGGAGGGGGGGACAGGAGGGGGGGAGAGGAGGGGGGGAGGAGGAGAGGGGGGACAGGGAGAGGGGGGAGAGGAGAGGGGAGAGAGGGGGGGGGAGGGAGAGGGGGGAGAGGAGAGGAGAGGGGAGGGGAGAGGACGAGGGGGGGAGAGGAGAGGGGGGAGAGAGGAGAGGGGGGCGAGGAGAGGAGCGGGGGGAGAGGGGAGGGGAGACGAGGAGGGAGAGGGGAGAGGGAGTGGGGAGGGGAGAGGAGTGGGGGAGGGGAGAGGGGGAGGAAAGGGGGGGGAGGAGAGGAAAGGGGGGGAGGGAAAGGGGGGGTAGAACCTAAAAGGGGGGGAGGGGCGGGGAGGGGGGGAGGGGGGGGGGGGGCAGGGGGGAGGGGGGGGAGGGGGAGAGAGGAGGGGGGGGAGGGGGGGGGGGGGGGAGGGAGAGGGGGGGAGAGGGAGGGGGGAAGAAGAGGGGAGGGGGGGAGAGGGGGGGGGGGGGAAGAGGGGAGGGGGGGAGAGGGGAGGGGGGGGGAGGGGGGGGAGGGGGGGAGAGAGAAGGGGGGAGGGAGAGGGGTGGGAAAGAGGAGAGGAGAAAAGAGAGGAGGGGGGGAGAGAGGAGGGGGGAGGAAGAGGGAGGGGGAGAGGAGAGGGGGGAGAGGGCCGGGAGGGGGGGAGAGGAGGGGGGGAGAGGAGGGGGGGAGAGGAGGAGGGGGGGGAGGAGGGGGGGGGGGGGGGGGAGGGGGGGGGGGGGGGGGGGGGGGGGGGGGGGGGGGGGGGGAAGGGGGGGGGGGGGGGGGGGGGAGAGGGAAGGAGAGGGGAGAAGGGAGGGGAGGGAAGGGTAGGAGAGGAGAGGGGGGAGAGGAGGGGGGGGAGGAGAGGGGGAGAGGAGGGGGGGAGAGAGGGGGAGGGAGGGGGATGGAGAGGAGAGGGGGGAGAGGAGAGGGGGGAGAGGAGAGGGGGGAGAGGAGGAGGGGGGGAGAGGAGAGGGGGGAGAGGAGAGAGGGGGGAGAGGAGAGAGGGGGGGAGAGGAGAGGGGGGGGGAGGAGAGGAGAGGGGAGAGGAGAGGAGGGGAGAGGAGAGGGGGGGGAGAGGAGAGGGGGGGAGAGGAGAGGGGGGAGAGGAGAGGGGAGAGGAGAGGAGTGGGAGGGGGGGAGGGGGAGGAAAGGAAAGTGGGGGGGGGGGAGAGGAAAGGGGGGGGGGAGAAGAGAACCTTTAAAAAACATTTTAGAATCAAAAAAGACCACATTCTGCAAGCATTTTGTAGAACCAAAAGAGACACTTTTTGCAAATATTTTAGAACCAATAAACACTTTTTGCAAACATTTTAGAACCAATAGACACATTCTGCAAGTGTTTTAGAAACACTAAGGACACTTACATTTGAGAGTGGACATGTGTTCAGTGTTATTCACAGCTCAGAGAAACGTGACCCTCTGCCTTCCTCCAGCTTGCAGACACTGATTGAGGCACACCACTTCCTGGTTTTATAGTCCCTCCCCCCCTGCCGCCAGCAGGGGCAGCAGAGAGAATGGGGAATTTTGTAAAATCATTAATATCTCTGTCATTTTTCATCGACGGGAAAAATCCTCGGCACACATACGGCGGAGGGGGACTCTGAGCAAGGTGGCCAAAAATGAATGCCGTAGGTGGCGGCGTTCTCTCGGAAAACGCAGCACAGATGGCCAAAATCGGTCAAGAACAGACTTTTAGTAATATAGATGTGCGCATAGCGCACATCACGAGCATGAAGCCCCTCGCGGCCGGGGTTTTAGATTCTCTGTTGCATTCTGAGCATTTTTGCACCAAATTTATGACCAAAATTTCAGAAATAATTTTGGCGGAGTCAAGATTAATGAGTGGGTGGAATGGGATGATATTGGTCATTTTTTAAAATCAAGAATTGTTGTCCTTGGTTTAATAATCAAGTTGTACTGTTGTAAAATGTTATGTAAAATGTTATAAAGGAGCATGCAAAAATGCAAATAAATTACTGTAAGTTGTTGCAGTAAAGAAAACCTTTTTTTAGAAAATGTTTCATGTTGATTTGATTGCCTGTTACTGTTAGACTGTGTTAGTGCATGTAGTGCACCTTTAATGGTCCTCCTGACATAACAACTTCACATCACATCAATTTCAACATGGAATAGTGATGCGAATACAACATTTAGTTCGACTCCAATTTCCATCATGAAAATCGACGTCAAACTAAATGGTGCATTTACATTACTATGATCACTTTCAAACTAAGCTATTTTACTGTCATATTATAACAAATTCTAGTTCCATGATGACTCATAAACAAGATCGCAAATCACATTGTGAATTCTCAAACATAATGTGATTGTGAATAATTGCAGAGCTGCCAAGTTTCACCGAGCATTTTCGTATTTTGATGGCTGAAAATAAGTATTTTGTTGGGGAAATCGGTATTTCTCACATAAATGCAATGGAATGTACTACAGGTACACAGAAACTGGATTATTGAAATGTGAATTTGCATGCAACCTCATGTATTCTCAAATATCATTATGGAATACTGAAAATCAGTACTACTGAATCGTGAAACCATTTTTGAAATGTGAATTTATAATTCTTGATTTTGATTCCATAACATAAAAATATATAATATACATAAATTTCACAATTCATCATATAGTTTATCAAACAATCAAACATGCTGGCATTATGCTGCATAATCATTCAGGTGCTCTTGGATGTATATTGCCATTTACCCCTACTACTAATGCAAAGGCATTTGTTGGCCTAAGCCTATATGCCATTCCTGGTTCCACGAATATAGCACGTCAGACCAATTTATCTAGCATGGCAGTCCTCAGTTTGTTAATGCTGTCAGAGCATGTGTCGTTCCGCTTCTACCTCTTCTTGCAGTGCCAAGTTTGGTCTCAGGAAGTGTGACTTTATCTTTAATGGCAGTCCTCAGTTCGTTAACGCTGTCCAAGGCCTGTGTCATTCCGCAGCTAGTACACTGATGTAGGTTGTGAGGGGATTAACAGACAGTTCAGGGTTCCTCTCACAGACTTTGGCAGACCAGCATATATTGCCATTTAGCCTTAAATCACATTTTCCAGTTCCATTTTCCAAGAATGTAACTGTGCAAACCTAGTCACCACTTTGCCTAAGTCATGGGCAAAGTCATAGTGAATGTACATTAATAGACAATAGACAATAGGTGCAGGAGTAGGCCATTCGGCCCTTCGAGCCAGCACCGTCATTCAATGTGATCATTGCTGATCATCCCCAATCAGTACCCCGTTCCTGCCTTCTCCCCATATCCCCTGACTCCGCTATTTTTAAGAGCCCTATCTAGCTCTCTCTTGAAAGCATCCAGAGAACCTGCCTCCACCGCCCTACGAGGCAGAGAATTCTACAGACTCACCACTCTCTGAGAAAAAGTGTTTCTTTGTCTCCGTTCTAAATGGCTTACTCCTTATTCTTAAACTGTGGCCCCTAGTTCTGGACTCCCCCAACATCGGGAACATATTTCCTGCCTCTAGCGTGTCCAAACCATTAACATGAGATCCCCTCTCATCCTTCTAAACTCCAGAGTGTACAAGCCCAGCTGCTCCATTCTCTCAGCATATGACAGTCCCGCCATCCCGGGTGATTTCCTTGTAAATCTACGCTGCATTCCCTCAATAGCAAGAATGTCCTTCCTCAAATTAGGGGACCAAAACTGCACACAATACTCCAGGAGTGGTCTCACTGGGGCTCTGTACAACTGCAGAAGGACCTCTTTGCTCCTATATTAGATTCCTCTTGTTATAAAGGCCAACATGCCATTTGTTTTCTTCACTGCCTGCTGTACCTGCATGCTTACTTTCATAGACTGATGCCTTGCGGTACCCCACTAGTCACTGCCTGCCATTCTGAAAGTGACCTGTTAATCCCTACTCTTTGTTTCCTGTCTGCCAACCACTCCTCTATCCATGTCAGCACTCTACCCCCAATACCATGTGCCCTAACTTTGCCCACTAATCTCCTATGTGGGACCTTATGAAATGCTTTCTGAAAGTCCAGGTACACTACATCCACTGGCTCTCCCTTGTCCATTTACCTAGATACATCTTCAAAAAATTCCAAAAGATTAGTAAAGCATGATTTTCCCTTCGTATATCCATGCTGACTCGGACCAATCCTGTTACTGCTACCCAAATGTTCGGCTATCTCATCTTTTATAATTGACTCCAGCATCTTCCCCACCACCGATGTCAGGCTAACTGGTCTATAATTCCCTGTTTTCTTTCTCCCACCTTTCTTAAAAAGCGGGATAACATTAGCTACCCTCCAATCCACAGGAACTGATCCTGAGCCTATAGAACATTGGAAAATTATCACCAATGCATCCACGATTTCTAGAGCCACTTCCTTAAGTACCATGGGATGCAGACCATCAGGCCCTGGGGATTTATCAGCCTTCAGTCCCATCAGTCTATCCAACACCATTTCCTGCCTAATGTGAATTTCCTTCAGTTCCTGCCACCCCACATCTTCTGGTCACTACTATATCAGGAAGATTGTTTGTATGTTCCTTAGTGAAGACGGATTCAAAGTACCTGTTCAACTCATCTGCCATTTCCTTATTCCCCATAATAAATTCACCTTTTTCGGTCTTCAAGAGACACAAAGGAGGTGGGAAGGAAGGAAGGTCAGCGCTCCTCGGACAACACCGGATTCATCGCCCCGCTGCCTTGGCCGTCCCTCTCCACCTCTAGGTGCTGCCGCCAAAGGGGGAGGCAGTTGGGATCTCTTCGCCACAGCCTCCCCTCCGTAGTGGCACACAGCAACCATCGCCGCTGCTGCTGCTGTTTCATGAGGCCCAACATTCGCTCCGACCCTCGGTCACCCTGCACTACAGCCTCCGCCACCGCCGACAAAACCAAGGGGAGGAGGAACCGGCAGGGAGGGGGGGCAGGCGAGGGGCCAGCGGGGCGGGGACCGGCAGTGGTGGGCAAGGGAAGGGTGCCGGGGGAGGGGGGGGCGTCGACCCGGCCGAAGCAGCACCTGGTGCCGGGTCACGGCCGCTGCCAGCACTGTTCAGAGTCAGTCCTTCCACCTTCCCGCCCGGCGACGGGAGAACCGTCTCCCGGACCACCCGCCGGCAGCGGACCCGCTCCATGGCCGCCAGGTTGGCCGACGGCGAGGCTCCGACGCCACGGATGGAGGCGACACACCGTGCTGGGATACACTGCAGCCCCGGCATGGAGAAGCGGGCACTCTTTTTTCCCCCAAAATCATCCCTCGGGTCGGATTGGACCATTCGCGGGTAGTTTAACACCCCCGATAAACAAACAGACAGATTACCCCTCCCGCAACGCAATATATCACAGTCCCACTCACCCAAACTAGGCCCAGAGCGTCGAGGCGATGCATTGAAAATGGCGGCGTCTAATCCCGCCCACTGCGCACGCGCGGAGAGACGGAGTCACTTTACGTCGCTACCACGTCACCAACTTCTCCGAACTGCTCAGGTCGCAAATATTTTTTTTCAAATCATCCCGCGGGAAGGAACCGGACTTTCCCGAATTGCGGTCCAATTTTTTTTCCCTCGGGATTTGCTTTTATTCTGGAAAAAGGGGGGGGGGGGGGTGCAACCGCACCCAACGCACCCCCCTCTTCAGACGGCCATGTACTGTCCAATTCACCACTAACCCATTGTGGACATTTGACTTTATCCATGGAACTGATGTGCTACAATGCTGAGAACAATATTCTCCACTCTGTATCTTCACCTTTGCTCTACCTATTATACTTGAGTTCAGCTTGATTGTATTTATGAATGGTTTATCTGATCTGTCTAGATAGCATATAACACACAGCTTTTCACTGTACCTCAGTACACGTGACAATAATAAACATCAACATAAATCTCTGGGTCTCGACCTAAACATCATCCATTCGTTCTCTCCAGAGATGCTGCCTATCACCCGCTGAGTTACTCCAGCATTTTGGGTCCACCCTTGGTTTAAACCAGCATCTGCAGTACCTTCATACACATCAACATAAATATTTTGCCCCATATGTGGCAAAATTTGCAAGTTCCGCATTGACCACGTCAGCTGCCTCAGATGGGAAGAAGAATCCAGCCATTCCAAATACTAGGCACTGCTTCAGATAATTTGCCACCCTAGTTTCGAATTGAACAAAATCATTTTCAACATTTGTCCAAGCCTACCATCCCAAAGACATGCAGATTTGTAGATTATTTGGCCTCTAAACTGCCCCTAGTGTGTAGGAATTGGGTGAGAAAGCGGTATAACAGAACCATAACAACATTGAAAAGTCATTGGGATAGGCTCTTGGATAGTAAAGGTTTAAAGGGATATGGACCTAATGCAAGCAAGTGGGACTAATATGGATGGGGCATCAAGTTGGGCCAATGAGCCCGTTTCTGTGCTACATAACTTTATAATTCTGTAACTAGTGTGAATGGCTGATGGATGGTTGGGAGTGGACGAGATTATTGTTACATGCATGGAAGTACTGTGAAAAGCATTTTGTTGCGTGCTATCCAGTCAGTGGAAAGACTATACTGGATTATAATCGAGATATCCAGTGTACAGATAGATAACATTTTGTGTAAGATAAAGTCCAGTAAAGTCCGATTAAATATGGTCCAAGGGTCTCCAATTACCTCCAATCACCCAAATATTCATCAATCATTAATCAACCTTTTCCCATAACACATGACATTAAAATAACCAGCTCCGTCAATGACAGCTCAACATACGGATCAAGATAAAACTATTCTTGTACAGCCATAAATTCATCCTCCACACTATTACTGCTCAATGGATATGCTCAGTCGCTAAGTAAATTAGAGTCCCTTGTGGCCGTTGTAGTACACTTTCACATGTAATCTCTGATATACATATTATACTCTGCAGTGCCAGAACTGCTTGGAGGCTAAAACACACGCTCCTCCCCCTCTAATCAACCCATTCAGCTCCTTGGCATGTCTTCACTGATTCATAGGTTCATAACTGATAGCAGCAGAATTAGGCCTGTCGTCCCATCGTCTACTCCAACATTCAATAATGGCTGATCTATCCCGCCCTGTTAATCCTATTCTCCTGCCTTCTCCCCATAACCCCTGCCTCCTGCACTAATCAAGAATCTATTTCTCTCTGCATTAATAATATCAATTCCACAGCCTGAGGCAATGAATTCCAGATTCACCACCCTATGACTTCAGAAATTCCTCATCTTCTTCCTAAAGGAACATCCTTTTATTCTGAGGCTAAAACCTCTGGTCTTAGACTCTCCCACTAGTGGAAACATCCTCTCCATCCAGGCCTTATCCACTACTACTGTATCTACAACTTGACGTTCCTAGCCAAGAGCCTTCATCTCTCTTGCCTTTATCCCACTCTTCAAATTAAAGCTACCTGCGTCTCTTTCATTCTCTTTTAAATCTCCAGCCTTGGTCACTATGCAACTGCATCGCTGCAATGGCTTGATACTGCAGCCGTTTATTTCTATTCATGTCATTAATTCTTATTCTGTATGCTGCCTGCATTCAGATGAAGAGCCTTCGGTTTTAACCATCTTTGCCTGCTCTGACGCTAATTGGCAGTATCCTCACTGGCTCCTGAGCTCCTGTCTTCCTGACGACTACAGTTAACCTATGCAATTTGCTAATCATGCACCACTAATTTCTCCTTTCTCTTAATGCCCACTCACCAGAGCCCACACACTGACCACTCCCAGTTTACCTTCTAGTTTTAGAGTTGCAGCATGGAAGCAGACCCTCTTGCCCACGCAAACCATCTGTATTATCCCAATTTCTCATCCGCTCCCTACACACTAGGGGCAATTTAGAGGCTAATTATTGTTGTATTTGCTTATAAATGCAACAATTACTGCATGTCAAAGCCTTTAGCTTTGTGATACAGCATGGAAACAGGCCTTTCGGCCCACCAAGTCCATGCGTTCAAAGGAGAACGTGCAAACTTCACACAGGCAGCATCCTAGGTCAGGACCGAAGCTGGGTCTTGGCACTGTGAGGCAGCAGCTCTACCAGGTGCCCAACCTTAATTATTTAGTTATCGATTCCCTAATGCCCCTGTCCCACTTAGGAAACCTGAACGGAAACCTCTGGAGACTTTGCGCCCCACCCAAGGTTTCCGTGCAGTTCCCGGAGGTTTTTGTCAGTCTCCCAACCTGCTTCCACAACCTGCAACCTCCGGCAACCACCTGCAACCTCCAGGAACCGCACGGAAACCTTGGGTGGGACGCAAAGTCTCCAGAGGTTTCCGTTCAAGTTTCCTAAGTGGGACAGGGGCATAAGATATTGGTCCCTGTTCAATTCAAGTCAAGTGATGTGCATCTAAGCTAAAAAGCTCCCTCGCTACCCAGCGTACTAATGATCAATCAAAAAAATTCTCACACATCAACCTATAAGCCAAATATTAATTTCTCTGCTCATCTTTATCTTGCAGCTGTTTGCATGTAGCTCAGGTGGACTGGAAATGTTCTTGTTTTTTTTTTTAATGTGGACCATAGCTGTTCATGTCCTTTAGGCAGAAACTAATTTTCCGTATCTGTTTGTCTCCTGTATTGGCTTAAATGAAGACTACTGATTTAACCACTGATTTACAGTGACTAGAGATGTCAAATTGTTTATTGCACTGGATTGCTGGAAGTTTAAAAATCAATGTTTTAGGAAATGTATGCACCGACAGATTTTTTTGGTTGATGTGGCCAACTCTCAGTCTTGCCCAGAACATAGAAAAGGTTTATTATCTCACATGATTAAGCCTAATAGTTTAGGACGGCACAATGGCACAGTTGGTAGAGTTGTCGTCTCACAGCACCAGTCCCGGGTTAATTGTGTACGAAGGAACAACACATGCTGGTTTACACCAAAGATAGACACAAAATGCTGGAGTAGCTCAGCATGCAGCATCTCTGGAGAAAAGGAATAGATGACATTTCAGGTTGGAACCCTTCTTCAGACTGATTATTTCCTGAATTTGGATGCTGTCTGTGTGGAGTTTACATGCTCACACTGTGATCGTATGGATTTTCTCTGGGTGCTCGGGTTTCCTCCCACATCCCAAAGACGTGCGGGTTTATAGGTTGATTGGCCTTTGTAAATTGCTCTTAATGTATTGGCAGTGGGTGTGAAAGTGGGATAACATAGAACTAGTGTGAACAGATGATCGATGGTCAGCGTGGACTTGGTGGGCTGAAGAGCCTTTTTCCATGCTGTTTCAAGTAATCAAGTGTGGAGGAGTCAAGAAAATTGCCTTTAATATTTCAGTATGCAGAACCAATGAACTGAAGATGCTGGTTTTCAACAAAAAAAAATGCTAGAGTCAGCCAGTCAGTCAGCATATCTGGGGAACATGGATAAATGATGTTTCGGTTTGAGACTTCGTCAGTCTGAATTAGGGTCCCAAGCCGAAACGTTACCTGTCCATATTCTCCAGATATGCCTTTAATATTTCAGTCCTGCTTTCTATTAAAACGAAAAGCCACAAAACCCCTTTATATTCCTGGTACATGCCAAGCTGTGTTTACAGAATATACATAAAGTCTGCCTGTCAGTGAACAGCCAATAAGGAAGTTATTTCCCATCTCAGTGCTTGCTGCTGATGTTATTCCTCATTACTGAGCCTGTAAGCTCAAGATAAAGATAAATCACAGGCACACATTTCATTCCAACCCTGGGCCATCAACACACCAAATGCACAAGGAACCCACTGGGTTCTCTGAACATCTCCATATAATTGACAATCCGAGCCTTCAGTGGAAATAGACAATCGTAGAACATACCTGCCTTAACCAATGACCTTGGCTTGATTACCCCCCTCGTTTGTTCCCCTCTTCTCCTCGTGCCCCATTCTGGGGCACACCCATTTCTCCCACTATCCTGCCTTCCGTTCCCCCTCCCCACCATCCTCTTCCACCTATATCACTGTCATCTCTTGCCTTTGGCGGCGTCCATGTCGCGGGGCTGGAAACTGGAAGTATCCTGAGCTACTTCTGCTACCACCATCATCTATTGCAACAAGCGATGGCTCCTACTGATTGTCGCCCGGAAGCTTGCGTCCTTTTCAGGACGGACGATGACAGCGATGTCAACATTTGAAACATAGAATTGGACACGAAAGAAGAAGAAGAAGTCCACCCACCTGCAAATAAATCCACCCCTTCAACTGTATCCACCTATCACTTGCCAGGCTTGGTCCCATCCCAGCCTCTTTTCCAATAGTTTCCCCCTCCCTCCACTACAGTCAGTCTGAAGAAAGGTGCCGACCCAAAACGCCACCTATCCATATCCTCCATAAATGCTGCCTGACCCACTGAGTTACTCCTGCCCTTTATGTTTTTCCTAGTTTGATTATTTTTTGAAAGGTAAATCTGGTTTTTCTTAGTTTACTCTGTTTTTCCCCTCAGAAAAAGAACACAAAGTGCTGGGGTCAGGCAGCATCTCTGGAAAATATGGATAGGTGACTTTTCAGATTGTTGACCATCTCTAATGTTTTTACCCGTTCCAAATCTTTTACCATCAGCAGCATGGTGGGCAATTTATTGGAGTAGTATCCATGCTGCCTCCTCATTCCTCACCAAACACAGTGATTGAGCTGTCACCTAGCCCACAACTAATGTACCATTGTGGCTCCATCTTTCCTTGAATATTGTTATTTTTTGCATATCTTTCATTCATTTGTTCTATATCTCTCTATATATCACCGTCTATATCTATCATTTCTTCCCCCCCCCCCCCCCCCCCCCCGACTCTCAGTCTGAAGATGGGTCTCGACCCAAAATGTCACCTCTTCCTTTTCTCCAGTGATGCTGCCTGACCGCTGAGTTACTCCAGTTTTTTGTATCTATTACAGTGATATGGCTGTGTTTAAGAAGGAACTGCAGATGCTCGAAAATCGAAGGTACATAGTGATCTGGCTGCTTTGATCACAATCTATTTTACTATGCTCAAGCACTTGTTAATCCAGGAGAAGAAGGCCATTCAGAATCAGAACCCTCTGAAGGCCTTTCCACCTCTCAATATTCTGCCTAACCCCTCATTATGTCCACAAACTGGTCATACAACACCTGCTTCAACTCCTCACCCTGGCTCTATCCCAGCCATGGGCCTGGTCTATCACTGTATCCCTCTCCCAAACATTGCCCCCTTCAATCTGTGCCCAATCCAGTCCTGCAACCACAACCCACCTTATCCATCCCTCCCCACTCAGTGCTAGACTGGGAAGGCGATACTAAGGCTCTCATTTTACAAATCATGGATCATAGACCCTGGACTCCCGCGCTACTCCCCCTTGCAGTACACATTCTGTCCCCCCCCCCCACCACCCCCACCCCCCCCCCCAATACCCCCGTACCCCCCCCCCCCCCCCCCCCCACCCACTCTTGACGTGTGTTCTCTCCCTTGGTGCACATCCTTTTCGAAATGCAATCTTCCCCACCCCCTGCACAGGCACCGCCCCAGCCCCACAGTCCCCACCCTTCCCCTAGAAGCCCCTCCTTGACCCACAGTCCCCGTCACCTCCATCCCCACCTCCTCCCTCCCTCCTCTTGCCCGACCACAGCATCCACACAGACCCCACTCCCTCTCCTCAATGGACTCCTTCCCCTTTCTTATCTCCCTCACCCATAGGACCTGCCCCCTCCCTCCCCTCCCTACACACACCACCACCCCTCCTTGCACGCCTCACCCACTCCCAGAAATACTAGGGGACCATGGATCCAGTGCGAGGGAGGAACTGAAGGGAATCCACATTAGTCAGGAAATGGTGTTAGGTAACTGTTGGGACTGAAGGCAGATAAATCCCCAGGGCCTGATGGTCTGCATGCCAGAGTGCTCAAGGAGGTGGCCCTAGAAATCGTGGATGCATTGGTGATCATTTTTCAATGTTCTCTCGACTCTGGATCAGTTCCTGTGGACTGGAGGGTAGCCAATGTAACTCCACTTTTTAAGAAAAGATGGAGAGAAAAAACAGGGAATTATAGACCAGTTACCCAGGGGGTAGATGCTCGAGTCGATTATTAAAGATGTAATAGCAGCACATTTGGAAAGCAGTGACAGGATCAGTCAAAGTCAGCATGGATTTATGAAGGGGAGATCATACTTGACTAATCTGGAATTTTTTGAGGATGTAACAAGTAGAATGGATAAGGGAGAGCAGCGGATGTGGTGTATCTGGACTTTCAAAAAGCCTTTGACAAGGTCCCACACAAGAGATTAGTGTGCACAACTAGAGCACATGGTATTGTGGGTAGGGTATTGACATGGATAGAGAACTGGTTGGCAGCCAGGAAGCAGAGTAAGAATTAACAGGGCCTTTACAGAATGGCAGGTAGTGACTAGTGGGGTGCCGCAAGGCTCAGTGCTGAGACCACAATTATTTACAATATATATTAACGATTTAGACAAGGGAATTAAATGTAACATCTCCAAGCTTGCGGATGACACAAAGCTCGGTGGCAGTGTGAGCTGCAATGAGGATGCTATGTGGCTGCAAGGTGACTTGGATAGGTTGGGTGAGTGGGAAGATGCATGGCATATGCAGTATAATGTGAATAAATGTTAGGTTATCCACTTTGGTGGCACAAACAGGAAAGCAGATTATTATCTGAATGATGTCAGGTTAGGAAAAGGGGAGGTGCAACGAAACCTGGTTATCCTTATACATCAGTCACTGATAGTAAGCATGCAGGTACAGCAGGCAGTGAAGAGAGCTAATGGCATGTTGGCCTTCATTGCGAGAGGATTTGAGTTTAGGAGCAAGGAGGTCCTACTGTAGTTGTACTCACCTGGAGTACTGTGTGCAATTTTGGTCTCCCAATTTGAGGAAGGACATTATTGCTATTAAGGGAGTGCAGCGTAGGTTCGCCAGATTAATTCCCAGGATGGTGGAACTGACATATGATGAAAGAATGGGTCGGCTGGGCTTGTATTCACTGGAATTTAGGAGGATGAGAGGTTATCTTATAGAAACAAATACAATTCTTAAAGGATTGGACAGGCTAGATACAGGAAAAATGTTTATGATGTTGGGTCACAGTTTAAGAATAAGGCATGGGTCATTTAGGACTGAGATGAAGAAATACTTTTTCACCCAGAAAGTTGTGAATCTGTGGAATTCTCTGCCACAGAAGGCAGTGAAGGCCAATTCACGGGATGTTTTCAAGAGTTAGATTTCTTAGGGCAAAAAGACTCAAGGGATATGGGGAAATAGCAGGAATCTGGTACTGGTTTTGGATGATCAGCCATCAGCCTGCACACATACCCCACCCCCTCCGTCCTCTGCCTTCAAGCCCCTCCATTCCACACGGTGCATCTTCCTCTTTCTCCAGTGCCAGAGCCCTCGCTCACAGACCTCCCCCCACCCCTCTTCACTCACACTCAACCCTCTCCACTCCACAGACACTGCCCCCACCGTTGATCCCACCCCTTCCCCAGACGCCACCACTCTAGTCACCCCCCCCTCTCCTTCCCTACTCCCCCTCTCCACCCACACTCCTCTCTCCGTTCCCCTTCCCCCAAATCCCCTCTGCTCATCTTCCTCCACTCTCCCCATCCTCCCCTTCCACACAGAGCACCCCTCTTCCTCCCACACTCCCCCTCCCTCTACCCCCACACCCCCCCCGCCCCAATCCTCTTCCTCCACTGCACACCCCCTCCCCGCCACGTCCTCATCCCACTCACAACCATCATGCCCACCCCTCCAGATCCCCCTCTCCTTCCCCACTCCCTCAACTCCCCTCCAAAACTCCCCTCTCCATACACACTTCCCTCTTCCACACTCCCCCTCTGCCTCCCACACACCCCCCTCCAAGCTTCCCCCTCTCCCTCCACACTTTCCCCTCTCCCCCACCCCCCCCTCTCTCCCACACACTCCCTCCTCTCCCCACACACCCCCCCCCTCCCTACACTGCCCCCTCACATCCCCTCTACGCGCCCTCCACTTATCCCCTCTCCCTCCACTACACTTCCTCATCCCACTCTCATCCTTCATGCCCACCCCTCCACAGAGCCCCTCTCTCCTGCCCACACTCTGCCTCCACCACACTTCCCTCCAAACGCACCCCCTCTCCCTTATACTCCCCCTCCCTCCCTCCCACCTCCCCCTCTCTCCCATCCCCCTCTCTCCCGCTACACCGTTCCATCCACACTACCCCCTTAGTCTCCCCTCTCCCTACACTCCCCCCTCCTCCACACTCCCCCCTGCCTCCACACGCCCCTTCTACCCTCCCACTCATCCTCTCGCCCCCACTCCTTCCTCATCCCACTCTCGTCCCTCATGCCCACCCCTCCAGAGCCCCCCTCTCCCTCCGCCACACTTCCCTCCACACTCCCCATCCACACTCTCCCTCCACACAGAGCCCCCCTCTCCCTCCACATTCCTCCTCTCCCTCCACACAGAGAGCCCCCCCTCTCCCTCCACATTCCTCCTCTCCTTCCACACTCCCCCTCTCCCTCCTCCACACCTCTCCCCCCTCTCCTCCTCCACCACACTCCCCCTCTCCCTCCTCCACCACACCCCCCTCTCCCTTGCCACTCCCCCTTGCCACTCCCCCTCCCATCCCTCCACACTCTCCCTCTCCCTCTCCCCACCACTCCCCCCTCCCCTCTCCCTCCACACTCCCCCACTCACACCACACTCCCCCTCCACCACTCCCCCTCTCCCTTGCCACTCCCCCTCCACACTCCCCCTCTCACTCCACCACTCCCCCTCTCCCCTCCCCACTCCCGTTCTCCCCACCTCCACACTCCCCCTCTCCCTCCACCACACTCTCCCTCTCCCTCCACACTCTCCCTCTCCTACACCATGTCTCTCGCCGCTGCGCCACAGCGCCTGTACCTTGCGGCTGAGATACTCCCGGACGAGTGCGGCGGCCGTCTCCTCCACGCTGCCGTTGTCCATGGCGGCGGCGGGTGCGGGTTGTGCGGGCGCCGCGTCTCCCTCCCTCTCCCGCCCTCGCCCTCGCGCCTCATTCAAACGGCCCCAGCGGCGGCCTCGAGCTGCGCCAACCGCCCGCGTCAACCCCCCGCCCACCGGCCTCACTAACTCGCTGCCCAAGCCCCGCCCTCGGCCCCCTGCCCATTGGCCAGCACCCCTCACGTCCCGTATCAACCCTCTCCCCATTGGATGCCCGGCACGTCAATCAACCCCCCCTCCCCCCCCTCCTCAACGTCAACCACGAAGTTCGGTTGCGCGTCCGTTTTCCGTTGCTGAGGGAAGCGCCTGAGTAGCAACGGCGGGGCCCACCGGCAGGTACTTAAAAGGGCAATGACCATGAAGATTAATTTTTGTATGAGAAGGAACTGCAAATGCTGGTTTAAACCGAACACAGATACAACATGCTGGAGTAACTCAGTGGGACAGGCAGCATCTCTGGAGAGAAGGTATGGGTGATGTTTCGGTTCCAGACCCTTCTTCACAATTTGCTGACTTGCATGAATTTGCTGGGCTGCATCAGATATTGTTGAACATAAAAGGCACAAAAAAAGCTGGATGAACTCAGCGGGTCAGGCAGCATGTCTGTCAGGGAGGAAGTTTGCAACCTGGCTTGCAAACTGAATCATTACCCATTCCTTCTCTCCGGAGATGCTGCCTGTCCCGCTGAGTTTGTATCTATCTTCAACAGTGTTTTGGTGAAAGATCTTTGGTCTTGGTGTCAAATGTCCCAGACAGAACAATGGGATTCTTACTTACAGCAGCACAACACAATATGTAAACATACTCTTTCCGCTGACAGGTTTTGGGCAACACAAGCTTTTCACTGTACCTCGGTACACGTGACGATAAACTAAAACTGAACTGAAAACTAGTGCACTGTAAAAGTGTACTGAATGAACATTATTAGTTTAGTTTAGAGATAGAGCACGGAAACAGGCCTTTGGGCCCACTGAGTCCGCGCCGACCATTATCTGAATGGTGGCCGATTAGGAAAAGGGGAGATGCAACGAGACCTGGGTGTCATGGTACACCAGTCATTGAAAGTAGGAATGCAGGTGCAGCAGGCAGTGAAGAAGGCGAATGGTATGTTAGCATTCATAGCAAAAGGATTTGAGTATAAGAGCAGGGAGGTTCTACTGCAGTTGTACAGGGTCTTGGTGAGACCACACCTGGAGTATTGCGGACAGTTTTGGTCTCCCAATCTGAGGAAAGACATTCTTGCCATAGAGCGAGTACAGAGAAGGTTCACCAGACTGATTCCTGGGATGGCAGGACTTTCATATGAAGAAAGACTGGATAGACTCGGCTTGTACACGCTAGAATTCAGAAGATTGAGGGGGGATCTTATAGAAACTTACAAAATTCTTAAGGGGTTGGACAGGCTAGATGCAGGAAGATTGTTCCCGATGTTGAACAGGGCTGAAAGATGGCAGATGGAGTTTAATGCTGATAAATGTGAGGTGCTACACCTTGGCAGGACAAATCAAAATAGGACGTACATGGTAAATGGTAGGGAATTGAAGAATACAGTTGAACAGAGGGATCTGGGTATAACCGTGCATAGTTCCTTGAAGGTGGAATCTCATATAGATAGGGTGGTAAAGAAAGCTTTTGGTATGCTAGCCTTTATAAATCAGAGCATTGAGTATAGAAGCTGGGATGTAATGTTAAAATTGTACAAGGCATTGGTGAGGCCAAATCTGGAGTATGGTGTACAATTTTGGTCGCCAAATTATAGGAAGGATGTCAACAAAATAGAGAGAGTACAGAGGAGATTTACTAGAATGTTGCCTGGGTTTCAGCAACTAAGTTACAGAGAAAGGTTGAACAAGTTAGGGCTTTATTCTTTGGAGCGCAGAACGTTAAGGGGGGACCTGATAGAGGTCTTTAAAATGATGAGAGGGATAGACAGAGTTGATGTGAACAAGCTTTTCCCTTTGAGAATAGGGAAGATTCAAACAAGAGGACATGACTTCAGAATTAAGGGACAGAAGTTTAGGGGTAATATGAGGGGGAACTTCTTTACGCAGAGAGTGGTGGCGGTGTGGAATGAGCTCCCAGTGGAAGTGGTGGAGGCAGGTTCATTGGTATCATTTAAAAATAAATTGGATAGGCATATGGATGAGAAGGGAATGGAGGGTTATGGTACGAGTGCAGGCAGGTGGGACTAAGGGGAAAAAAAATTTGTTCGGCATGGACTTGTAGGGCCGAGATGGCCTGTTTCCGTGCTGTAATTGTTATATGGTTATGTTGGGGAAGTCCAGAACTAGGGGTCACAGTTTAAGGATAAGAGGGAAGTCTTTTAGGACCGAGATGAGAAAATCATTTTTTACACAGAGAGTGGTGAATCTGTGGAATTCTCTGCCACAGAAGGTAGTTGAGGCCAGTTCATTGGCTATATTTAAGAGGGAGTTAGATGTGGCCCTTGTGGAGAGAAGGCAGGTACAGGATACTGAGTTGGATGATCAGCCATGATCATATTGAATGGCGGTGCAGACTCGAAGGACCGAATGGCCTACTCGTGCACCTATTTTCTATGTTTCTATGACCAACGATCAGCCCGTACACCAACACAAGCCTACACACCAAGGATAATTTACAATTTTACCAAAGCCAGTTAACCTACAAACCTGAACGTCTTTGGAATGTGGGAAGAAACCGGTGCACCGGAGAAAACCCACGCGGTTCAGAGGAAGAACGTACAAACTCCGTACAGACAGCACATGTGGCCAGGATCGAACCCGGGTCTCTGGCGCTGTGAGGCAACAACTCTACCTCTACGCCACCGTGCCGTCCATCTCTGGAGAAAAGGAATGGGTGACATTTCAGGTCGAGACCCTTCTTCAGACTGAGAGTCAGGGGAGAGGGAACTGAGAGAAATGAAAAGGTACATAGAATAAATTAATGAAACATATGCAAAAAGACAGATCAAAGCCAGCAACGATGATTGACCAAAGGAGGAGCCCACATTGGTCCAGTGTTGGCTGTGGGGAAGTGGATAAAGAGTTATACAAACTGAAACAGCAGGACGACAGTGAAATTAGTACGACGGTTATGGTGGTGGAGCGATGAAGATAGAGGGGATGCAGGGGTTACTTGAAGTTAGAGAAATCAATATTCATACCACTGGGTTGTAAGCTGCCCAAGCGAAATATGAGATGCTGTTCCTCCAATTTGTGTTGGGCCTCACTCTGACAGTGAAGGAGGCCCAGGACAGAAAGGTCAGTATGGGAATGGGTGTTAAAGTGTTTAACAACCGGAAGATCATGTAGGCCAAGGCGGACTGAGTGAAGGTGTTCAGTGAAACGATCGACCGGTCTGCTCTTAAAATTTGGAATTGTGTCTACTTCCGATACACGTTCCCATCACAATAATTCCCTGCATAAAGCAATTCATCTTCCGCAAATCCAGTGAGTTGAGCATAGTTTGTTGTCACGTGTACCAAGGTACAGTGAAAAGCTTTTGTTTCCAGAAGAAACGTTGCTGTCGGAGTAGACGTTTAGTTTAGTTTAGAGATACAGCGAGGAAGCAGGCCCTTTTGTTCACCGAGTCCACACTGACCAGTGATCCCCACACATTAACACTATCCTACACACACTAGTGACAACTTACATTTATACCAAGCCAATTAACCCACAAACCTGTACGTCTTTGGAGTGGAGTGATTGTAATGCATGATTGGAGATCCACTTCTGTGACTAGCACACAAAGAGTCGCCTGGGTGGGGTGCCATCTTGGACATGCACAATGGCACAGCTGGTAGAGCTTCTACCTCCCAGAGCCCTGGGTTCAATCCTGACCTTGGGTGCTGTCTGCGTGGAGTTTTCAGAGCAGAGAAGTGAATGCTTGGTTTAGTTGATGTGGGAGCAATTATTGGAACGCTGGGGAGAGAGGGAGCTGTTTCGTTGAGATGAATATCACTTGAATTGAGCTGGGACCAATGTCTAAGGGAATCAATAACAAAATAATTAAGGGTGGCACAGAATAGCCATGATTGAATGGGGGAGTAGACGATTGGCCAAATGGCCGAATTTTGCTCCAATAACTCATTCATAATAACTTATGATTCTACATGGACATGATGAATTTTATGGTATGGTGGTTCAGAAGATTAAGTCACCTTGCATCCAGAGAAAATGATACATTGGATCCAAATTTCTTAGGAGAGATTGTAGTGGTAGAGGGGTGGAGGTGACTGGAAGTCTGGCTGGAGGTCTGTGACCAGGGGTAGACCAAGGAACCGCAGATGCTAATTTACCTAGGAAAGCCACAAAATGCAGGAATAACTCAGCGGGTCAGGCAGCATCCCTGGGGAGCAGGATCAATGGTGCTTTATTATCACATGTACAAATTCACAGTGAAATTATTTAGTGCATACAGGTCAATAAAGTACTGCCATACATAAGCATAATCCCCAATATAAGCATAAGCAAAGCGTTACAGATATAAGCCACTGAGACCACATGCAATAGTCATCAAGTTTTGGCACCATTTACAAAGTCCAGTCCAGTCCATGCGCTTGGTCTCCTGGATCGGCCCACGATCCAGGCGAGCCCCAGGCTGCTGCAGGGCCTCCAGTCATCGCCTTCATCCAGACAATCCAGCGAATCATCGTCCCCCTCCTCGCCCAGCCACTCTCAGCCTCTTCGTCCCGGGTCTCAACCCGAAACGTCACCTATCTACAGTATGTTCCCCATGGATGCTACCAGTGAAGTTATTCCTGTCCAGTATTTTGTGTATTTCCTTTGTCACCAGTAGTGCTCTGCAAGGATCAGTACTGGGACTTATGTTGTTTATAATATATATTAATGATCTGGATGAAAGTGTGGTTGGTCTAATTAATAATTTGGCAGATAACATGAAAATCAGTAAAGTTATGCAGAATCAGAAAGTCAAAGGATATAGAAGGATATAAATCAGTAGAAAGTTTGGGCAGAAAACTGGCAGATGGAATTTAATGCAGACCAGTGTAAGGTGTTGGATTTTGGGTCAAATGGGAGAGTCTATCTTTCACTGAAAGTGGCAGCACAAGTGGATGGGTTAGTAGAGCAGGTATTTGGCACAGTTTCTTAATCTGTTGAGGCATTGAGTGCATAAATGTTGAGCTGTTTGGTTTGTCCAGTATTGTGTGTAGTTTGTAACGTGGAGGCTTTGGAGAGGGTGCAGAGGAGGATCATTGATGCTTTGCCTGTATTCGGGTGGATTAGTTATAAGGTCAGGTCAAGGTGTAGCCTTGCAACTGGCTACTGTCCGGTCAAGGTGCAGTCTTGCAACTGGTACCATGTCGACCAGTTCAACCTGGTGCATATGCTTCTTCTTCTTTCATGTGGCGTGCACAGCTTAAAGTTGTTGGACAACTTGTTCTATTTGATCTTCCGTTTGTGCATGTCGAGTTGATTGCATTAGTCGAAACAGGGCGGACCACGTGAAGGTTGCAATCTTCCACCCCGTGCACATGCTCATCCTTCATGGAAAGTCTGCATTGGCGGACCAGGCGGAAGAGATCTTTATGAACCAACGGCTATAAAGGCGACACGGCAACGCACTGTGGAATGCGAAAGGCTAGCCAGAGCAATAAAGTCATCCACTGCAGCCATCAGTCTCCAGCCGTGATGATTTTTCATCCCAGTGGACTCTGGCTTCTGTGGCCGAGAGGGTGGGGTTGTTACAGTGCAGCAGATTCTCCACTTAAACTCATCCACTCACAGGTTTTTGTGCAGCCCTCTTCACTGGACTCGTGAGTCATGTCAGAACTCACCAGAATTGAGACTGCACAACCCGCCATGGTCGGTACCGACGGGCCACCACTAGTTATAAGGAGTGCCAGCGGTGACATGATAGAGGTTTATAGGATTCTGAGAGGCATAGATAGGGAGATGGTCAGAGTCTTTTTTTCCAGGTTGTTAATGTCAAATATCAGAGGGCATGTGGTTCAGGTGAGAGGTGCAAAGTTTAAAGTGAAAAAAGACACAAAGTATTGGAATAACTCAGTGGCTCATCTCCGGAGGACATGCATAGGTGATGTTTCGGGTCGGGACCCTAGATCATGGTCAATACAGATATTGTGGGCTGAATCGCCTGTTTCTGTGCTGTACCGTCCTAAGTACTATATGCTCTTGATGCAAAGATGTTGTCAGTCACACCCTTGTCCATGATTGTGGTCAGAAGCCCGGATGGTGGGTATATGGATAAATCAGCCATGATTGAATGGCGGATTAGAATTGATGGGCCCGAATGCCCTAATTCTGCTCCTTGAATTTATGAACTCATGAGGAGGTAGTTGAGGCAGGTACCATAACAACATTTAAAAGAGATTTGGACAGGTACATGGATAGGAAATGTTTAGAGAGAAATGGGCCGGTGCAGGTGGGACTCTCTTAGATGTGGCATCTTGGTCGGCATGGAAGAGTTGGGCCTGTTTCCGCTTGCAAGAAATCAGTGCAAATGTTACAATGATTCATGGAGCTTTTGAGAACACTTTTGACCTTTTCCTTTGCCTATCTCTTCCCGTGGCAGAGTTCAGAGTTCAGTCTAATGTCAGGCAGGCTCAACTGAGTGTAAGCTGGATCTCAATATTGGAGATACCTGGAGCACGGCCGTAATGCAGCACTGTATTTTGCCGGATGGTTTAGTTTAGATTAGAGATACAGCGTGGAAACAGGCCCTTCGGCCCACCGGGTCCCCGCCATCCAGCGTTCAACCCGTACATTCACACTAGCTTACACACTGGGGACAATTTATAATATTTACAGAGACAATTAACCTACCAACCTATAGGTCTTTAGAGTGTGGGAGGAAACTGGAGTTCCCAGAGAAAACATATGCAGGTCATGGGGAGATCATTCAAACTTCATACAGAGAGCACCCATATTCAGGATTGAACCAGGGTGTCTGGCGCAGTAAGGCAGCAACTCTACCGCTACGCCACCTTGCCACCTTAGTTGAGTGTAAGAGCTCACAACAACATTCGCAGTCCAGGCACTTGCATAGCCTGAGAAAGGGACTGCGAGGATGACTGATGAATGGGCAGCACCCAATCTGCTCTCTCACCTCCATCCTAGTCCCAAAAATCAGCATCAACAGAAACACTGCCAGAAGAAAATCAATATCCGAGCTTTCAAGGACCTTGCAAAGACAACCCATTAGATGAGCTGCCAACTCATGGCTAACAGGAGCCGCACAGTGTCCAGGGCCTCCTCACTGCCCTGGAGTCCACTATTATTGGCAACACACACACACACATGCACACGCACACACACACACGCACACACACATATACACATATACACACACGCACACACACACACACACACACACACACACACACACACACACACACACACACACACACACACACACACACACACACACACACACACACACACACACACACACACACACACACACACACACACACCGGAATACCTCAGCGGGTCAGGCAACATCTCCAAAGGACATGGATAGGAGACATTTGGGATCGGAACTTCGTCAGAGTCTAAAGGGTCCTGGCGCAAAATGTGGACTCAGTGGACTGCTCTGTGCCTACTGTACTGACTGAGGTGATTGTGCTTATATACGGGGATAGTCTTGCTGAAGGTAGACACAAAATGCTGGAGTAGCTCAGCAGGCCAGGCAGCATCTCTGTTGCCTGACATAGTCTTGCTGAGCTGTATGCAAAAAATGTATTTCACTGTACGTGGGAGACGTTATAATAAATAAGCTCGAGGGTTAAGGAAAGGGAGGAGACAGCAAGGGCTAGCAAAATTGGGAGAATTGCTACCCCTTGCTTTCTCCTCCCCTTCCTTAACCCTCGAGCTGTCTCCTCCCATCCCCCTGCCCTCGGGCTCCTCCTCCTCCCTTTTTCCTTCCTTCTCCCCCCCATCCCCCATCAGTCTGAAGAAGGGTTTCGGCCCGAAACGTCGCCTATTTCCTTCGCTCCATAGATGCTGCTGCACCCGCTGAGTTTCTCCAGCAATTTTGTGTACCTTCGATCTTCCAGCATCTGCAGTTCCTTCTTGAACACTTACAGCTGAGGGGTATGAGTTTGATTTATCTAACTTCAAGTAACCCCTCTCTCTCCATCCCTGCCCCACCCAAGTCACACCAGCTTTTCGTTCTCACCTAGCTACAGCTAACAATGACCTGTTTCCTGTATCATCGTTACTTTTTTGCATATCTTTCATTAATTTGTTCCATATCTTTCTACATCATTGTCTATAATCTCTCGTTTCCCATTCCCGTGACTTTCCTTCTGAGGAAGACCAAAACGTCACCCATTCCTTCTCTCCAGAGATGCTGCCTGTCCCACTGAGTTACTCCAGCACTTTGTGTTTATCTTCGGTGTAAACCAGCATTTGCGGTTCCTTCCTATGCAAGAGAAGTCCAATCACTTAGACTTAGCACTTGACAGTACTGTGATTTGAGTCTCCCACCACCAACATCCTGGGAGGGCAAACACCAACCAGAAACTCACCTGGGCCACGAGCAGACATCTAAACACCGGTAGAACAAGGAACTGCAGATGCAGGTTTACAAACAAAAGGCACAAAGTGTTGGTATAACTCAGTAAGCCAGGCAGCATCTTTGGAGAAAATGGATGTGACATTTCAGATTGGGACCCTTCTTCAGACGTTCTGAATCTGAAGAAGTGTCCCTACCTGAAACATCACCCACGCACATGCTCCATAGATGCTGCCTGACCCACTGAGTTACTCCAGCACTTTGTGTCCTTTTTAATGTAAAGAGGAAGCAGGTCAGGGCCAGGGGATCCTGCAGTGAATGAACAACTCCTGCCTTTCAACCATCTATAAGACAATTGTCAAGAGTGCGATGGAATGCCCTCAACTTTGTTGGATAAGTGTAGCTTCAATAACTCTCAGAAAACCCAGCACCAACCAGGATAATCCCTCAACCTCACAGTTCCCCAGCCCTGCACTGCCCGTTTCTATCTCCTTCCCAAATCCGCAAGCATGACTGCCCATTGTTTCTGCCTGCTCCTGTCCCATCAAACTCCTCTCCCGATATCTTGATTCTATCTTGTTTCCCCCTTGTATCGACCTAATCAAGAACGAGTCGTACCCCAGCCACTCCCACTTTTCCCCTCTCCCATCGGGCAAAAGTTACAGAAGTGTGAAAACGCACACCTCCAGATTCAGGGACCGTTTCTTCCCAGCTATCAGGCAACTGAACCATCCTACCACCAACTAGACAGAGTTTTTGACCTCCCATCTTCCTCCAATGAGGCCCTCGAACTATCTTTGATCGGACTTTACTGGACTTTATCTTGCAGTAAACATTCTTCACGTTATATCATTTATTATATATCTGTTCACTGCGTTGGCTCGATGATAATCATGCACTGTGTAAATCCTGGAAACCCCTCCCCTATTGTACAGGAAGACTCTAGTGGTACAAGGCAGCAGTTCACAACCATCTTCTCAAGGGCTAATATGCATGGCCTAGCTGTGAAAAACAAACTTTAAAAACGCCATCAGTTCAGAGGCAAAGAGTTAAAAAGTTTGGAGTTTATGAGGAGCCTTTATTGTGACTTGTCTTGCTTGTGCACAACAATAGCCTCCTTAGGGACCACACAACGTTTACAGATGAGAATGCTGCCAGCACACATGCAACCAGTGGGAATGCAGACATCCTGTGTGGCCCAAGGGGAAGCTCACCAATCCAATTCAAAGCGATCTTCCTCAGTGTTATTGATCTTCGGATTCAATTGCTGAAACAAAGTGTACAGCTTTTAAATTCCATTCGCAAGACAATGAGATGGAATAGATCAGGTAGAAGCACAGAGTCTCTTGCCCAGAGTAGAGGATTGAGAACCAGAGGACAATGGTTTAAGGTGAGGGGGGGAAGATTTAATAGGAAGAATGTCATTAAGCTGGATAGGGCACAGAAAACATTCACCAGGGTGTTACTGGGGCCGGAGGGTTTAAATTATAGGGAGAGGCTGGATAGACTGGGACTTTTTTCCCTAGACCCTAGGGGGCTGAGGGGTGAACCTATGGAGGTGTACAACATTAGGGAACATTTTTTCACACAGAGAGTGGTGAATCTCTGGAACTCTCTGCCACAGAGGGTAGTTGAGGCCAGTTCATTGGCTATATTTAAGAGGGAGTTAGATGTGGCCCTTCTGGCTAAGGGGATCAGGGGGTATGGAGAGAAGGCAGGTACGGGATACTGAGTTGGATGATCAGCCATGATCATATTGAATGGCGGTGCAGGCTCGAAGGGCCGAATGGCCTACTCCTGCACCTAATTTCTATGTTTCTATTATGAGGGTGGACGGTCACAGTCTTTTCCCCAGGGCAGGGGAATCTAATACAAGAGAGCATAAGTTTAAGGTGAGATGGGAAAGAATTAATAGGAACCGTGGGATTAACTTTTTCACACAGGGTGGGTGTATGGAACAAGCTGTCGGAGGAGGAGGTAGTTGAGGCAGGTACTATTGCAAGGTTTAAGAAACATTTGGACAGGTACGTGAAAAGGGCAAGCTTGGAGGGATGTGGGCCAAATGCAGGCAGGTGGGACTAGTGTAGATGGGATATAATGGTTGGTGTGGGCAAGTTGGGCCGATGCACCTGTTTTCACGCGGCATGACTCCATGACTCTGTGCAAAACCGTGCAAGAAAAATGATAGTGAGAATTATGCAGTGTCAACTTATACAAGACAAAAAGTGCTTGAGGAACTCAGCGGGCCATGCATAGCGTGCCACCGTGAAACCTAATCCAACATTCTGCACGTCTTTGGGACGTAGAAGGAAACTGAGCACCTGGGGGAAACCTACCCAGTCATAGGGAGAATATCATTGTAGGGACTTCAGGCTTTTGCTTTGCACTGATATATGGATATTTAAAAATGTATTGAACTTTTATTTCCTTTACCGTGCAATCTGTGTACTGTGTTTGCAAACCAGTTGTGTTGCTGCAAGTAAGAATCTCATTGTTCTGTTTTCAGTATATGAGACAATTGAACACTCCTGACTTTCTCTTGGCTCTTGAGAACATGCGAGAACTATTAACCTACAAACCCACACGTCTTTGGGATGTGGGAGGAAACCCGTGCACCCAGAGGAAACCCACGTGGTCACAGAGAACTCCGCAGACAGTACCAGGGCTGAACCGGGGTCTCTTGATTTGTGAGGCAGCGGCTCTACTCGTGCCACTGGTACCATGGTGCCAAAGTGACAATGATTCAGAGACGTGATATATCTCCGCTCAGTCCGCCTAGGCCTACGCGATCTCCCGGTTGCCAAACACTTTAGCTCCCCTTCCCATTCCCACATTGACGTTTTTGTCCTGGTGTGAAAGTTTGTTTCTTAAAAAGCAGATAGCAACAAAAACTGTTAAAGGAAGACCTTGGCAATCTTTAATCAAATCGTCAGACTGGAGTGGCAAAAGATCTACAATGAGCACATACGTTGCTCAGTGCTTCTCGGGCTCCCACTCACAGAACAATGGAGAGTTGGCACAATTATACATTTTTCTTATGTAAAACACTCCTACCAAGTCTGAATATGGCATGACTGAAAGATTCTGTAGCCTTTCAGAATATAGGAAGGCTGGGTCCAAATCAAGCTCATCCAATAACAAGTTATTACTTATCTCTGGGACGACAGCTATTTTTTTCAATCTTGGCTTCTTTATGGCCTTGAATGAAGCACTTGTTATTACTGCAGGCTGCCATCTTAATTGCTTTATTAAAAAGCCAACCTGTCCTCCATATTGTGTTCCATATAATTTACAAAGTCATTCAGACTTGACACCGAGCCATTCTTTGTTTTACTAGACTGTGCTTTTACCCCGCAACACTGCTCTCTCTCCCCATCCCCGCCCTCGCAACAAGGGCCGACTCCCCCTGGCCCTCACCTGTCACCCCACCAGCCATCACACTAGAACGGCTTACCACATCTTCATTTGCAGACCCCAAGCACCGGAGACTCCAGTGCACAAGTTTACCGGCATCTCTTTCGAACCTCAGAACGACACTCCATTTTACATTTCACTATTCCATTTGACTATTAGCTCTTTCACTGGGCCTCTTCCACTGGCAGAGTGAGGCCCAACGCAAATTGGAGGAACAGCACCTCATATTTTGCTTGGGAAGCTTCCAACCCAGTGGAATGACTTCTCTGACTTTGAGTAACCTTTGCTTTCCCTCTCTCTGTCCCTCCCCCACCCTAGTTCTCAGAACAGTTTCACTATCCTCCTGATTAAATTTCACTGATTGTAATTCTTGTTGTCACCTTATCCTATCTAACAATGATCCATTCATCAATTCCTTGAGCATTGTCTCCTGATTAAATTTTTGATCTCTCGTTTTCACAACTTACTCTTCCATATCTCTGTCTCCCTCTCCCCTGAATCTTAGTCTGAAGAACTGGACTGCACAGTGGCAGCGCAGTAGAGTTGGTGCCTTACAGTGCTTGCAGTGCCGGAGACCTGGGTTCGATCCCGACTACAGGTGCTGTCTGTACGGAGTTTGTACGTTCTCCCCGTGACCGCATAGGTTTTCTCCAAGATCTTCAGTTTCCTCCCACACTCCAAAGACATACTGGTATGTAGGTTAATTGGCTTAGTGTATGTGTAAATTGTCCCTAGTGTGTTTTAGGATAGTATTAATGTGTGGGGATTGCTGGTCGGCGCTGACTCGGTGGGCCGAAAGGCCTGGTTCCATGCTGTATCTCTCAAATAAACTAAACTAAACTAGTGTCTTGATCTGAGACGTCACCCATTCATTCTATCCAGAGATGCTGCCTGTCCCGCTGAGTTACTCCAGCATTTTGTGTCTATTTTGGTGTAAACCTGCATCTGCAGTTCTTCCTATACATTACCTGCATTACCAGGGTCTTGGGTGGCTTGTGGCAAATAACAATAAAATCGAAATCCATACAATTGTTCTCATAGGCCTTATCTTGAAAGAACTGTAAAAACAAAATCAGAAAACTTTTCCTCCATTAACACTGTTAGATTTTCTGACGCACATTTCTGCGGTGTAATGTTTAACTGGTTACTGCAATATTAATGCCGCAGAGATGAAGCCAGGCTGGTTGCCACGGTAACGTGTAGGCCGTCAGAGGCAAGAGACATCAGCACTGACGTTGGTTATTCCAGTAACTTTCTGCAGCTTCACAACAATAACAACTTTCAGTGGCATTTGGTTGAAATCATTTTTGTCTGTTTCATTCATAGGATGTAGACGTCAGTGGCAAAGAAAGTGATTAGCTCCTGAATTGTGTCGGAAGAAACTGCAGATGCTGGTTTGCACTTAAAATGGACACAAAATGCTGGAGTAGGACAGGCAGCATCTCTGGAGAGCAGGAATCGGTGCCATTTCGGGTCGAGAACCTTCTTCAGACTGAGAGTCGGGGGTGAGAGAGTCCCGATGATAAGGAAATGTAGAATGATTGATGTAGAATGGTGACAACGAGTCACACAACCAGTAACATTAACATAGATAAGACAGGTTTGGAGGGATATGGACCAAATACTGGCAGGTGGGACTAGTGTAGCTGGGACACCTTGACCGGTGTGGGCAAGTTGGGCCAAAGGCTCAACTCCGCAGAGTTCAAATCTGTGGACCCTGGGATCTCTCGCCGAGATCGCCAGAGTCGGAGCTCCAACCAGCGCGACCTGTGGACATCGGGAGCCACAGTCTCCGGGGAGGGACCGGCCGTTCCAGACAATCCAAGCCGCTGAGGAGTGTTTCTCCTGATGCCGGAGTTCCATCTTCCCAGCAAGAGGGCCTGAAAACATCAGGCTGCCATTGCAGCGATTGGCTGCCGAGGCCTGAAATAGGCCTTGACCTCGGGTGATCACAGAGGAAGAGGACTGAACTTTCTAGTGCCTTTCCCCACAGTGGAAAATGTTGATTCTGCTGTGGGGGGACGTTCATGTTAAATTCTATAATCTGTTGTGTCATTTTTCTTTTTTTTTCTATGGATGAACGAAAAACTAATTATTTCTTCTATGTAAAGCACTTTGGTTTCAACGCGAGTTAATTTAAACATGTTATATAAATAAAATTTACTTACAAAAAAAAGGGGGGCCTGTTTCCACACTATATCACTCTATGACCCTATGACTCTGGGAGGACAGTGAAACTAGACAGGAAACTAGGGTGGGGGAGAGACATAGTTGGAGAAAGCAAGGGTTACTTGAAATTAGAGGTCAATATTCACACCACTGGGTTGTAAGCTGCCCAAGCAAAATATGAGGTGCTGTTCCTCCAATTTGCATTGAGCCTGACTGACAGTGGAGGAGGCCCACAACAGAAAGGTTACTATGGGACGGGGAGGGGGAGTTAAAGTGTTTAGCACCCGGGAGATCGCGTAGACCGAGGCAGACTGAGCGGAGGTGTTGAGGAATCGCGTAGGCTTGGATTGATGGATCGAGGAAGACTGCTGCAATGCTAAGAACTATACTTTATACTCTATATCGTTCCCTTTTCCATCTCTTTCGTATGCGTTTGACCTGCTTGTATTTATGTATAGTATATATCAGATCTGATTGTACAGCATGTAACGCAAAGCTTTTCACACTACCTCGGTACATGTGTCAATAACAAACCTAAACCTAAAGGACCTGTCCCACTTGCCGATTTTTTTTTCGATGACTGCCGGCGTCATATCAGTGTCGCCAAAAGATTTTGAACATTTCAAAGTCCAGTGGTGACAAATAAAATGTTGCGACACTTGAGAAAACGCTGAGCGTCATACCAAATTTTTCGGTGACCTGATACATCGGTCAATGATGCCGGCAGTCGCTGAAAAAAATCGCCAAGTGGGACAGGCCCTTAAATCAAGTCATTGGTAAAATTGTAAATGATTCCTATTGTGTGTAGGATAGTATAGGTGGGCCGAAGGGCCTGCTTTATCTCTAAACTAAACTAAAGTACAACAGGTACTTTCTTCCCAATAACCCTTTCTGGCTTAAGCCCTCCCTTCACCACCTCCAGTTTAAATTCCATTTGGAATATTTTGGAGGACCAACGAACCAAGGTAGTGCAAAGGGAAAAATAACAGAATGCAGGATAGAGTGTTGCAGCACAATAGCCATAGAGCATGGAAACGGCCTTTCAGCCCAACTTGCCCATTCTGACGAAGATGCTCCATCTACACCCATATCCCTTTAAGCCTTTCCTATCGTACACTGGCACTATCCTACACAATATGGACAATTTCCAATTTTACCGAAGCCAATAAACATACAAACCCGCATGTCTTTGGAGTGTGGGAGGAAACTGGAGCACCTGGAGAAAACGTAAAATCTCCTTACACACAGCTCCCATAGTCAGGATCAAACCAGGTCTCGGGCACTGTAATGCAGCAACTCCATGTGAAAAGCTTTTGTCGCATGCTAACCAGACAGTGGAAAGACAGTACATGATTGCAATCGAGACGTCCATAGTGCACAGATCTACTGTCGGAGTAGAGATTTAAAAGAGTAGAATGATTGTAATGCATGATCAGCACACAAAAGTCATCTGGCTTGGGCACCATCTTGGACCACATGGCAATAACCTTAGCAATCCGTAGCCAAAAAATAAAGATTTCACTGTACTTCGGTACAGTAATACAAAAAAACCATTGTACCTTACGTATGACCCTGATCATTCGGGCGACTTTCAAGGCAGTCCATTTCTCTACTGGTGGTTGGGTGGTGGATTCAGGAGACTGCTCTGGCAGTGGGCTACGTGTAGTGGGCACGGCGATGGTCACTAAGGCTGCTGAGGCCACGAGGATAAGGGTCACCCAGGTATCCATCTTGTCGTTCTCCCAGACGCAATGGACAGGCACAAATCATGCAGCCTTTAGTATTGATTGATGGGTTAATCATTACATATTTTTGTTTTTGAACACTCCTTGCTTTGCTGATTAGCCCCAGATATCTACGCTCAGAGCAGTGGGTGGCATTTGGGTGGTGGGTGGGGGAGGGTGGTGAAGCTGGAGCAGGTCAGGGGCACCGGTGGAGGCCGATGAGATAGAGGGGACAGCGAGTTATCGTGGAGTGGGAGTGGGGGGAATTGGAGGTGAGGAGAGGGTGCTAGTGACGTGACATTGGAGCGGAGAGTCAATGGGAGAAGGAGTGTAGTTGAGTATTTAGTTTAGTTTTGTTTATTGTCACGTGTACCGAGGTACAGTGAAAAGCTTTTGTTGCGTGCTAACCAGCCTGCAGAACTGCTATCCATGATTACAATCGAGTTATCCACAGTGTACAGATACATGATAAGGGGATGACCTTTAGTGCAATGAGAGGTCAGCGCTGTCCTGTACGGCTGCCAGTCCTGCAGCAGTCAGTTTTTTTTCACTTCTTTTTTTATTATTTTTAGTACGTTAACGTGGGTAGTTGAAGGGTCTAACCTTTTTATGTGTGGGGGGTGATGGGGGGGTGGGGAGGGGGAAACTGCTTTTTCAAGTCCCTACCTGGTCGGAAAGGCAGCTTTCCTCCGAGCAGCATCTTCGACGTGTCCTCGCGGCCTACCAGCGGGGCCTGGAGCGGCGTTTCCTGAGGGGACCTGGCCAGAACCTCAGCTTCGGCGGCGGCACAGCGCTGGAGCGCTTTCGCCGAGCGGGCGATGCCTTGCCTGGGTCGCTGCGATGGAACTCCGGTATGCTGGGACCGCCTATAAAAAAAACATCGCGGAGCTGCGGTCTGTGGAGCGGCCGGCTGCGGGCTGCGGCGCTGAACTTTACATCGGGAGCCTGGGATCTCTGGCCAAGATCGCCAGTGTGTGGAGCTCCGTCCAGTGCGGCCTGTTGGCTTGGAAGTGGTGGTCTCTGGTCCGGTAAGGAGGCGGCCGTTCCTGGCACCCCATGCTGCTGAGGGGGTTCTCCCGGCGAGAACGGCCTGGAACATTGGGCCTCCATAGCGACGACTGCAGAGGACCCAATAGGGCCGACTATGGGTGGACATGGGGATCGGGACTGGACTTTCTGCCTTCCCCCACAGTGGGAACCATTGTGGGGGGGATGATTTTAAGTTTTAATGTTAAACTTCTTCTTTAATTTTTGTTGTATTTTTATTAGTGTGCTGCAAGTACATCTGAATTCCCCCTGAATAAGGGGATTAATAAAGTATTTATTATTATTATTTATTATTAAGGTGAAGCCAGTAAAGTCCGTTCACAGATAGTCCGATAGTAGTTCAGATTCAGATTCAGATTCCACTTTAATTGTCATTGTCAGTGTACAGTACAGAGACAATGAAATGCAGTTAGCATCTCCCTGGAAGAGTGACATAGAATATGATTTCAATAAATAAAATATTTTACATGCATACAAACATAGTGAAGAGTGGGACAGTGTAGGGGGGGATTTCAATAGGTAAATTGTTTAGTAGAGTATACAGACAGAAGCTGTTTTTACTGTCCGGGAGGAGACCTGTGTCCCGGTTGGGGGGGGGGGGGTCCATGGTTGGGGTGAGAGGTCCTTGGCGATGCTGAGCGCCCTCCGCAGACAGCGCTTGCTTTGGACAGACTCATGGAGGGGAGTGAGGAAAACCGTTGATGCAATTTTCACCACCCTCTGCAGTGCTTTTCCGGTCAGAAGACAGAGCAGTTGCCATACCATACTGTGATGCAGTTGGTAAGGATGCTCTTTATGGTGCAGCGGTAGAAGTTCACCAGGATCTGAGGAGACAGATGGACCTTCTTCAGTCTCCTCAGGAAGAAGAGACGCTGGTGAGCCTTCTTGACCAGAGTTGAGGTATTGTGGGTCCAAGAGAGGTCATCGGAGATGTTGACCCCCAGAAACCTGAAGCTGGAAACACGTTCCACCTCCGTCCCATTGATGTGGATGGGGGCGTGCGTGCCGCCCCTAGACTTCCTGAAGTCTACAATAAGCTCCTTGGTCTTCTTGGAGTTAAGGGCCAGGTTGTTGTCAGCGCACCATGCTGCTAGGAGCTGGACCTCATCCCTATAGGCCGACTCATCGTTGTTGCTGATGAGGCCAATCACCGTTGTATCATCTGCATACTTGATGATGGTGTTAGTACCATGTACAGGTGTGCAGTCATAGGTGAAGAGGGAGTAGAGGAGGGGGCTCAGCACACAACCCTGTGGAACGCCGGTGTTCAGGGCGAGGGTTGAAGAGGTGTGCTTGTCTAACCTCACAGACTGGGGTCTGTTGATTAGAAAGTCCAGTATCCAGTTGCAGAGGGAGGGGTCGATGCCCAGGTCACCGAGTTTGGTGATCAGTTTAGAGGGTATAATGGTGTTGAATGCTGAGCTGTAATCGATGAACAGCATTCTTACGTAAGTGTCTTTGTTGTTGAGGTGGGAGAGGGCGGTTGAGATGGCATTGAGATGGCATCGAGATGGCATCCTCCGTACTCCTGTTCTTGCGGTAGGCAAACTGATAGGGATCCAATGTGGGGGGTAGGCAGCTTTTGAGGTGTGCCAGGACCAGCCTCTCGAAGCACTTGGTGATGATGGGAGTAAGTGCAACTGGGCGGAAGTCGTAGAGGCTTGCCGCAGTGGAGTGTTTTGGCACCGGCACGATGGAGGTGGTTTTAAGGCACGTGGGGACAACTGCTTGGGCAAGTGACAGCTCTCTGGTTGCAGTCGGATGGTGAGGGCCAGTGTTGGAGAGAGGAGGAGCGAGTGACCGTTGAACATGACGGGGGCAGGAGTGACGTGACATAGGAGCGGAGGATCAATGGCAGGAACAGAAGAGGGGGTGAGGGCCAGTGTTGGAGATCAGTGGAAGGGCTAGTGGGAGCAAGTGTTCAAAGACAGACACAAAATGCTGGAGTAACTCAGCAGGCCAGGTAGCATCTCTGGAGAACATGGATAGGTGATGTTTCGGGGTTGGGACCCCTCTTCAGAGTTCAGGGATTTGAGAACAAATGATCATTGAGTGTGAGAGGTGGTAATTGGAGTTAAGCAGAGGGCAGGAGTGCCGACATTAGAGCGGAGAGTCAATAAGGACAGACGCAAAATGTTGGAGTAACTCAGCGGCTCAGGCAGCATCTCTGGAGAGAAGGAATGGGTGACGTTTAGGGTCGAGACCCTTCTTCAGGCTGAAAGTCAGGGGAAAGGGAAACTATAATAATATAATAATAATAATAAGTTTATTTGTATAGCACATTTATAGTCAATTTTCATTGACCCCAAAGTGCTTTACATAATTTAAAAATCAGTTCCATACAAAGCATAAAGATGGGTTAACAAAATAATAAAATGCATAAACAGGACACAACATGTAACATAAACATCCACCACAGCATTCATCACTATCGTGGATGGCACAAACAATTTTGTCCGTCCTCCTCCATTCCCCCCCCCCCCCCCCCCCCCCCCCGTGGACAAGACCAGAGTCCAGAGTCCAGTTCAGGATCGGTCTTTTCCTCACCGGAGACCGCGGCTTCAAGATTGTGTAGGCCGCAGGCCGGCGGTTGAGATTTAGAGTCCCCGCCGCAGCCAGAAGCACTGTAGACTGCAGGGCCGGCGGTCGAAGCTCCCCTCCAGGGGTGATGGTAAGTCCATGCCGGGCCCGCAGTAGAAGTTATCCGCGGGCCGGTAATGGCGGCTTCTTCTTCCTCCGGGTCCCCCACGAGGGATCCCGGGCTGTAGACGCCGCAGCAGCTGGAACTCTGCAGACCGCGGCTTCAGGCTGCGACTTCAGGCTGCCGGCTGCCCCGGGCCAGTGAAACGGAGCACTCCCCTCCGGCGAGCCCCAGCGAGGGCTCACCCGCTCCACGCCGAGTCCACGCTGCGCCTGCCGCTGAAGCCCCGGGCACGTCTCCGGGAAAGGCCTCGCCGATCCTTGATGGTAGGCCACGGGGGGGGGCGACCTGGACAAAGTCGCCTCCCCATGGAGGAGGCGACCGAAGCGGTTTCCCCCTTACACCACCCACACCACCCCCCACACAAAACACAAAAAACCCCCACTAAATACACACTTTAAAACATACTAAAAATAAAAAATAAAATTGAAAGGCTGACGCGCTGCTGCCATGGCTGCCGCCAGAACAGCGCCCCCAGGTCAAGAACTAGAGTCAGATCTCATCTCCCTCTATCTCCCATGGGCGGAAATCCAGGGGGGGAGGGGGGGACACGCCCCCCTCATGTTTTGAGAGGTGGGGGACAATCTCCCCCATGTTTTGTAATATGGATTTTGATATTCGGTAAAAAAAAATCTATTAAAAATCTCCGCTTTCCGCAAGACAGTGGGGGTGGGACTGATGGTGGAGGGCGCTGATTGGATGAGAGAGACATTGATCAGCAGGTAGTGGGGGCGGGACATGATTCAGCGCGATGATTGAAGGAGGGAGGTGGCAGACTCAGAGGCAGAAGTAGAGGGGTGGGACTGAGGATAGAGCTCGGTCATTGGAGAAAGGAGACGTCCTGGTGGAGCAAAGATCATGGAGTGGAGCTTGAATCGGCCCATTCGCGGGGCCTTTCATCGCCCGGCGCCGCTTAAAATTGGTAGCAGGATCTTCCACCGCCCCGCAGTAAAATTGCTGCATCGAGGTGATCGAGGTGATGGAAGATCCCGGGGCCGGTTTTAAGTTGCGCCGGGCGATGAAAGGCCCCGCGAATGGGCCGATTGAAGCCCCACGATTCAGGCGGACGAAGCTGCTGTTGCTGGAGTTCGGAGTCGGTCACCAATCAGGTCAGCTACCAATGTTATTGTCCATAGGGCCCACGGCTGAAGCCTCGTGTGTGTGTGTGTGTGTGTGTGCGTGCGTGCGCCGCGTGTGTGTGTGTGTGTGTGTGTGCGCGCGCGCGGCCATCCAGAAATTCTGTCCCCCCCCATGTTTTGATAGCGATTTGCGCCGCTGTCTCCCACTCCCGCATGGCAGCTTCATTAAACAAGACCGTGCATTTATATAGCATCTTTAAAACAGGAACAAAATATTCTATTGGAGGGTAATCAGACCTATGTGGACTTCCAACCAGAGATATTATAGTCATAGAGCTGTACAGCGTGGAATCAGGCCCTTCGGTCCACCTTGTCCATGCCTGGCATTCTGGGCTAGTCCCATTTGTCTGCATTTATCCCATAACCCTCACCCCGTCTTATCCATTTACCTCTCCAAACGTCTTTTAAAAGTTGCAATTGTATCTGCTTCTATAGCTTCCTTCGGCTGTTCATTCCATAATCCTACTACCCTTGTCCTCCCTACGTGATTGTTAACAGTAGAACGTAGATTGACAGCCAGCCAAACTCGATTCAATAATCAGACGCGAGTCAGGAAGCTAGCATCTCTGCTCTTAACTTTAATGATTTTCCAGTGCTGTCATTCTTAATATTGAAAAACGAGTGAAAAAGCCATTGCTTTCTGAAGCGTAGCAAGCTAGGATTGTGTTGGATTGCTTCTGCTGCTGAACCTGACAGAAAAAAGAATAGACAGGAGACTCCAGGTGCAACAAAGGTTCACCTGTATCTCCTCCAACCTCATCTACTGCATCCACTGCTCTAGATGTCAGCTGATCTACATCGGGGAGACCAAGCATAGGTTGGGCTATCGTTTCGCCGAACACCTCCACTCAGTCCGCAATAACCAACCTGACCTCCCGGTGGCTCAGCACTTCAACTCCCCCTCCCATTCCCAATCTGACCTCTCTGTCCTGGGTCTCCTCCATTACCAGAGTGAGCAACACCGGAAATTGGAGGAACAGCACCTCATATTCCGCCTGGGCAGTTTGCATCCTGATGGCATTAACGTTGAATTCTCCCAATTTTGCTAGCCCTTGCTGTCTCCTCCCCTTCCTTAACCCTCGAGCTGTCTCCTCCCAACCCCCCGCCCTCGGGCTCCTCCTCCTCCCTTTTTCCTTCCTTCTCTCCCCCCCACCCCCCATCAGTCGGAAGAAGGGTTTCGGCCCGAATACGTCGCCTATTTCCTTCGCTCCATAGTTGCTGCTGCACTCGCTGAGTTTCTCCAGCAATTTTGTGTACCATAGACAGGAGACTACTTCCTGCCTCCTACTTCCTGTGTGCAACTGACCTTTAAACAATAAAAGTCCAAGAGATGGAGCTATTGCGCATAAGCTCCAGCAGAGGACAGAATACTCCCCACCTGACATCGATAGATGCCACTACTAACATCCGTTAAAGTAACCTCAGGATCCTTGTCTCTCAGGAAGGAGAAGAATGACCTCAGAGACAGGTCTCATGTAGCTCTTAGAAGTGCCGTGAGAAGCTGCCCTGACCTCTATCTTCCGCACTTTGCCATCACTGCTTGGGAAAACAGAGGTAACTAATCCCATAGGCCATTTGTTACGGGACAGCTGGCTGTCTTTCAAAAGCACAATGTCTCCAGTTTGCAGATCTCTGCGTATCTCATTCCATTTACGTCTGCTCTGCAGAGTTGGCAAGTACTCCCGTCTCCAGCGAACCCAGAACTCATTGGCCAAGGTTTGTACCTGCCTCCATTGGCTCTTGAAGAGGTCTTCCCCTGTGAAATGGCTTGGAGGAGCTGGTACGTCAGACCTCTGGGTAAGTAGCATTGCAGGAGTTAGGAGGAATGGTGAGTCTGGATCAGAAGAGATTGGCACTAATGGTCTGGCATTGTTTGAGTAATGGGACTTGTGACGTGGACAGATTTCGACATCTAGCTCTGGATCAATCAACTGAAAGGACTCTCGCACTTCAAGAGAACATTCTGGCGGCTTGTGCAGAAATGCAGGCCCAGTAAACCATGAAGTGTTGGCAAGCTGTGATGCTGACACTGACCTTGTTGCAAAATCAACTGGATTTTGATCTGTTGGCACATAGTGCCACTGTTCCGGGCGTGTAGTCTGTCGAATGGGTCTGACCCTGTTGTGTACATAGACAAAGAAACGTCTGCTGTCATTGAAGATGCACCCCAGGACTACCTTGCTATCACAGTAGAACTTGACTGCGTCAGGATGGAGGTCAATCTCATCCAGTATCAGGTCCGCCATCTCCACCGCCAGTACCGCTCCACAGAGTTCAAGCCTAGGTGTCGTAGGTTCCAGTTGAGGAGTCAACTTAGCTTTCCCCAGGACAAATCCTACATGGCATTGCCCTTCTTCGGAGATTACTCTAAGGTCGGCTACTGCACCGATGGCTGTGTTGAAAGCATCAGAGAAGAGGCTCAACTCTGTGTGTTTAGCACTAAGAAGAAGAGATATGTGCGTGAGATATGAAGATTCTTCAAGCCTTGAAGCGAAGCTCTCCACATTTTCCACTCCTCTAGCTTTATCTCTGGAAGTGGTGTGTCCCAGTCACAACTGTCAATGGTGGAGAATCCACGCAGTAGTGCCCTTCCTCGTATGGTCACTGGTGCCACAAAACCGAGGGGGTCAGAAAGGCTGTTCACTGCGGCCAAAATTCCACGTCGAGTGAATGGGTTTTCTTCTGCAGAGACTTTGAAGGTGAATGTGTCAGACTCCATTTCCCAGTACAGTCCGAGGCTTCTTTGCATTGGTAAAGCTTCATCAGTCAAGGAAAGATCCTTTATGCCTTCTGCCAGGTCTTCAACGGGGAAGGCTTTCATGACTGCAGCACTGTTTGTAGCGATTTTGTGCAGCTTCAGGGGTGACTGAGCGAGACAAGCTTGAGCTCGTTTCAGCAGATCGATGGCCTTGGACTCTGTGGGCAAAGAGATGAGCCCATCATCTACATAAAAATGTCTCTCCACAAAGCGACGTGTATCGGATCCGTACTGTGGATGCAGGGATGATTATTGCCGCTAGCTCCCCCCCCCCTCCCCCCCTCTCTTCCTACCTCGGCCTCCCTCCTCCATCCCCCCCCCCTCTCCTCCTCTCTCCCCCCCCCCCGTCTCTCCCCCCCCTCCTCTCTCTCCCCCTCCTCTCTCTCCCCTCTCTCTCTCCTCCCCCTCTGTCCCCTCTCCTCTCTCCCCTCCCCTCTCGCCCCTCTTCTCTCATCCCCTCTCTCTCGCACCCTCACTCTCCCCCCCCTATCTCTCCCCCCCTCCCTATCTCCCCCCCTCCCTCCTCCCCCCCCCCCCCCCCCCCCCCCCCCCCCCCCCCCCCCCCCCCCGGCTCTCAGCTTCCCAAACACCTTCTCCATAGGAATAGCCACTCCACTAACTCCCACTGTGAAGACTGATACAAAATGGTTATTCAACTTTCCCCGTTTCTTTATTCCCTATTTTCACTTCTCCTGCTTCATTTTCCAGCGATCCAACATTTCTCTTGCCTCTCTCTTTCTCTTTATATAACTGAAGAAACTCTTGTATGTTATTTAGCTAACCTTTGTATTTCATCTTATCTCCCCGTACTGTCTTTATAGTTACCTTCTGGTGTTCTTTAATAGCTACCCAATCCTTTGACTTCCCACTAATCTTTGCCTTCTCTTGTAGTTTTATACTCTCCTTGGCCTTTCTTGACATTCACGGTCACCTCTTTCTCCCCCTAGAATCTTTCTTCCTCTCTGCATCCTCCAAATTATTTCCAGAAATTCTTGCCATTAGTGTTCCACCGTCATTACTGCTAGGGCCAGCTTTGGCCAGCTCTCTTCCCATATGCTTCTGTAGTCCCCTTTGCTCAGCTGTAATACAGACACACCCGACTTCGCCTTCTTCCTGTCAAATTGCAGGTTAAATCATATCATATTGTGGTTGCTACCTCCTACCATATAACCATATTACCATATAACAACATCAGTCTGAAGAAGGGTTTCGGCCCGAAACGTCGCCTATTTCCTTCGCTCCATAGATGCTGCTGCATCCGCTGAGTTTCTCCAGCAATTTTGTGTACCAACCATATAACAATTACGGCACGTAAACAGGCCATCTCGGCCATTCTAGTCCGTGCCGAACAATTATTTTCCCCTAGTCCCATCTACCTGCACTCAGACAATAACCCTCCATTCCTTTCCCGTCCATATAACTATCCAATTTATTTTTAAATGATAAAATCGAACCTGCTTCCACCCACCTCCACTGGAAGCTCATTCCACACAGCTACCACTCTCTGAGTAAAGAAGTTCCCCCTCATGTTATGCCTAAACGTCTGTCCCTTAATTCTCAAGTCATGTCCTCTTGTTTGAATCTTCCCTACTCTCAGTGGGAAAAGCTTATCCACGTCAACTCTGTCTATCCCTCTCATCATTTTAAAAACCTCTATCAAGTCCCCCTTTAACCTTCTGCGCTCCAAAGAATAAAGACCTAACTTGTTCAACCTTTCTCTATAACTTAGTTGCTGAAACCCAGGCAACATTCTAGTAAATCTCCTCTGTACTCTCTCTATTTTGTTGACATCCTTCCTATAATTAGGCGACCAAAATTGTACACCATACTCCAGAATTGGCCTCACCAATGCCTTGTACAATTTTAACATTACATCCCAACTTCTATACTCAATGCTCTGATTTATAAAGGCCAGCACACCAAAAGCTTTCTTTACCACCCTATCTACATGAGATTCCACCTTCAGGGAACTGTGCACAGTTATACCTAGATCCCTCTGTTCAACTGCATTCCTCAATTCCCTACCATTTACCATGCACGTCCTATTTTGATTTGTCCTGCCAAGATGTAGCACCTCACACTTACCAGCATTAAAACTCCATCTGCCATCTTTCAGCCCACTCTTCCAAATGGCCTAAATCTCTCTGTAGACTTTGAAAATCTACTTCATTATCCACAATCCTCCTAGTGGTTCCTTTGCCTTGAAGATAGACAGAAAAACCTGGAGTAACTTTGGAGACCCTCGACCCAAGAAGTAACCCATTCCTTCTCACCAGAGATGCTGCCTGTCCCGCTGAGTTACTCCAGCTTTTTGTGTCTATCTTCGGTTTAAACCTGCATCTGATGTTCCTATCTACACATTCTTTCACCTTGAGTTCCCTTATCAAATCTGGTTCATTACACAACACTAAATCCAGAATTGCCTTTTCCCTGGTAGGTTCCACTACAATCTGCTCTAAGAAATCATCTCAGAGGCAATATCTAGTGGGAGAGTCCAGGACTAGAGATTATAGCCTCAGATTTAAAGGATGTTCCTTTAGGAAGAAGACAAAGAGGAATTTCTTCAATCAGAGGGTGGTGATTCTGTGGAATTCTTTGCCACTATGGAGGCCATCTTTAGGAATTTTTAAAGTGGAGATTAACAGATTCTTGATTAGTTAGGGTGTCAGGGGTAATGGGGAAAAGACAAGAGAATGGGATTGAGAGGGAAAGATAGATTAGCCTCTATAGAATAGTGGTGTAGACGTGATATGCCAAATGATCCAGTTCTGCTGCTGATGAACATATGAACAGTTTAGAGATATAGCGTGGAACAGATGTATCGGCCCACCAAGTGCATAGCAACCAGCGATCATCAATACATTGGTTCTATCCAACACACTAGGAACAATTTACAGAAGGCATTTAACCAAAATGTCTTTGAAGTTTGGGAGGAAACCAGAGCACCAGGAGAAAACCCATGCGGTCACGTGGAGAATGTACAAAATCCATATCGATTGCACCCGTAGTCAGGATTGGACCCGGGTCTCTGGCGCTGTAAGGCAGCAACTCTACCACTGGGCCACCCTTTAATTTAAAGTGTTAACTTATTACTTTGCCTCACAATTGCCATTATGGAGGCAGGGTGAACTAAATGATTGTTCTGTGGAGAGCAGGAGAGATCGTCTCTCAATCATTCCAGATTATTCTCATCTCCTGCTTTGTAGCCCTCCTCCAGATCAGTCTCTTGTTGTTCACAAGACTTTACCACCCCAGGGCTAAGCTACTCCTTCAAGCCACTCACACTCCTCTTGTCTCCTTATTACAGAACATCCCTGTTGCTCTCTGCACTTAGAACATTAATTTGTCACTACCTTTTCTTTGTTGAAAGGCTATTCACCTTTAGACTTTAGAGATACAGCGCGGAAACAGACCCTTCCGCTCACCGCGTCCACGCCAATCAACGATCACCCCATTTAATAGCAGTATCCTACACACCGGGGACAATTTATTATTTTACCCAAGCCAATTAACCTATAAACCTGCACGTCTTTGGAGTGTGGAAGGAAACCGGAGTACCTGGAGAAAACCCACATGGTCACAAGGCGAACGTACAATCACTGTACCAACAGCACCTGTGGCCAGGATCGAACCCGGATCTCTGGCACAGTAAGGCAGCAACTCTACTGCTGCGCTACTCTGCCGCCCAGATGTATTTGTTAATAGAAACAAGGAACTGCACACACAAGGTTATGAAGTGCTGGAGTAACTCAGCGGGTCAAGCAGCATCTTGTGGAGAACATGGATAGGTAACATCTCTGGTCCGATCTGAAACGTCACCTAGTCAAGTCAAGTCAAGTCAAGTTTATTCGTCACATACACATACGGGATGTGCAGTGAAATGAAAAGTGGCAATGCTCGCGGACTTTGTGCAAAAAGACAAACAAACAACCAAACAAACTACAAACACAATCATAAACACACACATATTCTTTTACATATTAAATATTGGAAGAAAAAACATTCAGTAAAGTTAGTCCCTGGTGAGATAGGAGTTTACAGTCCGAATGGCCTCTGGGAAGAAACTCCTTCTCAACCTCTCCGTTCTCACAGCATGGCAACGGAGGCGTTTGCCTGTCCGTAGCAGCTGGAACAGTCCGTTGCAGGGGTGAAGGGGTCTCCCATGATTTTATTGGCTCTGGAGTTGCACCTCCTGTTGTATAGTTCCTGCAGGGGGGCGAGTGAAGTTCCCATAGTGCATTCGGCCGAACGCATTACTCTCTGCAGAGCCTTCTTGTCCTGGGCAGAGCAATTCCCAAACCAGATGGTAATATTTCTGGACAAGATGCTTTCCACAGCCGCTGCGTAGAAGCACTGGAGGATCCTCAGAGACACACTGAATTTGCTCAATTGCCTGAGGTGGTAAAGGCGCTGCCTTGTCTTACTCACGAGTGCTGAGGCGTGTGATGCCCATGTCATATCCTCAGAGATGTGGACTCCCAGATATTTAATACAGTTCACCCTATCCACAGTAACCCCATTTATCCTCAATGGAGTGTACGTCCTCGGATGATGTGCCCTCCTAAAGTCCATGATCAGCTCCTTCGTTTTTTTGATGTTCAAGAGGAGGCTGTTATCCTGGCACCAGAGTGCTAGATCACCCACCTCCTCCCGGTAGGCCTTCTCGTCGTTGTCTGAGATCAGGCCCACCACCACAGTGTCATCAGCAAACTTAATTATTTAGTTGGAGCTGAACCTAGCCACACAGTCATGTGTGTACAGGGAGTACAATAGGGGGCTGAGGACGCAACCCTGGGGCGATCCTGTGCTCAGGGTGAGGGACTTTGATGTATTCCCTCCCATCTTGACTACGTGGGGCCTGGCGGTGAGAAAGTCCAGTACCCAGGCACACAGGGAGGTGTCAGTTATTCCTGTTCTCTGGAGATGCTGCCTGATCCGCTGAGTTACTCCAGCACTCTGTGTCTACCAACAGAAACATTACCTCTGCTTCTCTCTTCATAGTTTCGACTGGACTGCTGAGTATTTCCACCTTGCTGTTTTATGTCGCTTGGAATCCTGAGGGATACAGAATTAATTTAACATGAATTATGGCTTTGATAACCTCATATTCATTTTCATGTTTAATCACATCTATTCAATTACACTGAGCAAGATGCTGCTAATTGCATTACCCTAAATGAGAGAATAGAGTGTAGTAAATTCACAATGTTGTGGTCCGCAATGTCCAGCAAAATGAGATGAACTAATTTACCCAGTGAGTTAGACATTTCCTTCTGGGACTGGTAAATGTCAATATATCGTGAAACATATAATACAGGAAAAGACTCATGCTGGCTTGATAATAGAACACCACAGTCTACGTCTTCCACGACCAATGTACTTTGGTGATCTTCTAATTGTGTTTTGTACATTAGATTACTTTAGAGGTATAGCGACGTAACAGGCCTTTCAGCCCACATCGACCAATGATCACACCAACACTAGTTCTATGTTATCCCAGTTTCACATCCTGCACACTAGGGGAAATTTACAGAAGCCAATTAACCCACAAACTTAGTGTCTATCTTGCATTTGATAAATTGGTTCTTGATTTGGTTTCGAGATACAGCGTGGAAACAGACCCTTTGACCCACCAAGTCTGGGCCGACCAACAATCGGTCAGTACCCTGGTTCTATCCTACACTCGGGACAATTTACAGAAGACAATTAACCTACAAATCCGAACATTTTTGCAATGTGGGAGGAAACCGGAGCACTCAGAGGTAACGGATGCGTTCACAGGTCGAACATGCAAACTCCGTATGGACAGCACCTGAGGTCAGGATCGAACCCTGGTCTCGGGCGCCTGTAAGGCAGCAACACTACTGCTGTGCCAACCTATATCTTGTGTTTTTGTACGGTCTGTCGATCTGAAATTGGATGTGAAGTTTATTCATCATTTGTTTTGTCTGAGTCCATCCTGTCGCAGACTTAAGGGCCTGTCCCACCAGCATGCGATTGTATGCGTCTAGCGCGACCAAACATGGTGGCTTGAGGCGTACGGCCTCGCGGGGCCGGTCCCACTTCGATCGCCGGAGGCGTATGGAGTTGTGCGGGGCTGGACCTGACATCGCACGGGGATCCAAAAATCTTGCACTGTCCGAATATCCCGCGCGACAACGGCCTGTCGGCCCGCAGCCGCATTGAGGCCGTACGCAATGTCTCGATGGGCATATGCAATGTCTCGACGGGCGTATGCAGCGTCTCAACGTCGTACGCAGCGTCTTGACGGCGTACGCCTAGCGCGTGCTGTTGCGCGATGACATCACCGCCCGCCGTGCCGTTGCGTGATGACGTCACCGCCCGACGCCGTGCGACGTTCAAATTCAGTCGACCCGCCTCCTGCCCAGCTGATTGGTGAGTATGATGTCAGGACCAGCCCCGCACAACTACAGACGCCTCCGCGGTTCGAATTGGGACCGGCCCCGCGCGGCAGTACGCCTCAAGCCACCGTGTTTGGTCACGGTAGACACATGCAATCGCATGCTGGTGGGGCAGGCCCTTTACCTCTTTATCTGACACCCTTTTGTCTCCTTTATCACAGGCCTTTGTCCACCCATCTACCAATTAAAGCTCCCTGTATCCATCACTTGCCGGGCTGTGCCCCAACCCCAGCTCTTCTCCAGCATTCTAACCCCTAATACAATCAGTCTAACAAACATGGCACCTCATGGATGTGAAATCAGTGGACTATTTCTGTACATTTTGCTAATGGGGGATGTGCTTAGTTATGGTAATGCTTTACTGAACTGTTTGTAAGATAGGAATGTCATTGTGTGCGTTTGCACTTCACACATCAGTGGCATTAAAACGCACTATTGTGCCATTGTCCTCCAAGATGAATGTGCCTTACCTTAGTTTAGGTAAGACACAAAATGCTGGAGTAACTCAGCGGCTCAGGCAGCATATGTGGAGAAAATGAATAGGTGATGTTTCGGGTCGGAATCCTTCCCGAAATGGCACTATTCCTTTTCTCCAGAGATTCTGCCTGACCCGCTGAGTTACTCCTGCACTTTGTGTCTATCTTCAGTATAAACCAGCACTTGGATTTCTTCCCACTTGCCTTAGTTTTGTACAGTTTATTGTCATGTGTACCGAGGTACAGTGAGAAGCTTTTATGTTGCATGCTGACCAGTCAGCAGAAAGACTATACATGCCCGGTGGGCGGCGCGACTCTGGTCAGCAGCGGCCTCTGCAGTCTGTCCGCGGTTTATTATTTTCTGTCTGTGTTTTAATGTAGTTTTTGTTATTTTTTGTTGGGGTGTGTGTGTGGGGGGGTGGGGGTGGGGTGGGAAACTTTTTAAATCTCTCCCTGCACTGGAGACCCGACCTTTTTTCGTCGGGTTTCCGTTGTCGTTGGGGCCGCAATGAGGAGCGGCCTCCAACAGGAAGAAGCCGGGGACTCTGGTGCTACGACTCACCGTCGCCGTCGCGGGGCTGGCCGAGTCCGGAGCGGGTGGAGCGGTGGAGGAGCGCTGCTGCTGCTGCTGCTGCTGCTGCTACCGGAGAGTCGGAGGCTCCAACGGCAGGTCTGTGGACGGCGGCACCGGGAGCCCGCGGCTCCCTGGAGGGAGACCGCTTTTCAGGGCTCCTGCAACGGCGACTTCCCCCGCCCGAGTTGCGGGGTTGAAGAGCTCCTGGAGCGGGGCCTAACATCACTGCCCCGCGCGGCTTGGAATGGCCGCGGGACTCTGCGAGCGCACGCCGGGGGCTCTAACAGCAAGACCCGGTGTGCGACCTCGCATCACCCGGCGTGGCTTTAATGGCCGCGGGACAATCGCCATCGCCAGCCGGGGGCTTTGACTTTGACTCTGACATCGGGGGGGGAGAGTGCAGTGGAGAGATAAGTGTTTTTGGCCTTCCATCACAGCGATGTGATGGATGTTTATGTAAATTATGTTGTGTCTTGGGTCTATGTGTTCGTAATGTATGGCTGCAGAAACGGCATTTCGTTTGGACCTCAAGGGGTCCAAATGACAATTAAATGTATCTTGTATCTTGTATGATTACAATCGAGCCGTCCACAGTGTACAGATACATGATAAAGAGAATAACATTTAGTGCAAGATAGAGTATAGTAACATCCAATTAGAGATAGGTTACACAAAAAAGCTGGAGAAACTCAGCGGGTGCAGCAGCATCTATGGAGCGAAGGAAATAGGCAACGTTTCGGGCCGAAACCCTTCTTCAGACTGATCGGGGGCGGGGGTGGGTGGGGACAAGAAAGGGAAAAGGAGGAGTAGCCCGAAGGCTGGGGGATGGGGGGAGACAGCAGGGGGGCTGAGGAAGGGGAGGAGACAGCAAGGACTAACAAAATTGGGAGAATTCGATGTTCATGCCCCCGGGGTGCAGACTCCCCAAATGGAATATGAGGTGCTGTTCCTCCAATTTGCGGTGCTGCTCGCTGTGGCCATGGAGGAGACCCAGGACAGAGAGGTCGGAGACGGAGTGGGAGGGGGAGTTGAAGTGCTGAGCCACCGGGAGGTCAGCTTGGTTATTGCGGACCGAGCGGAGGTGTTCGGCGAAACGATCGCCCAACCTGCGCTTGGTCTCACCGATATAGATCTGCTGACATCTAGAGCAGCGGACGCAATAGATGAGGTTGGAAGAGATGCAGGTAAACCTCTGTCGCACCTGGAACGATTGCTTGGGTCCTTGAACGGAGTCGAGGGGGGAGGTAATGGGACAAGTGTTGCATCTCTTGCGGTTGCAAGGGAAAGTGCCCGGGGAGGGGGTGGACCGAGAGGGAAGGGAAGAATTGACAAGGGAGTTATGGAGGGAGCGGTCTTTGCGGAAGGCAGATATGGGGGGAGATGGGAAGATGTGGCGAGTGGTGGGGTCACGTTGGAGGTGGCGAAACTGACGGAGGATTACTTTTTGTATGTGACGGCTGGTGGGGTGAAAGGTGAGGACTAGGGGGACTCGGTCCTTGTTGCGAGTGCGGGGATGGGGAGAGAGAGCAGTGTTGCGGGGTATGGAAGAGACCCTGGTGCGAGCCTCATTTATGGTGGAGGAGGGGAACCCCCGTTCCCTGAATAGTGAGGACATTTCAGATGTCCTGGTGTGGAACGCCTCATCCGTGGAGCAGATGCGGCGTAGACGGAGGAATTGGGAGTAGGGGATGGAGTCCTTACAGGAAGCAGGGTGGGAAGAAGTGTAGTCCAGATAGCCATGGGAGTCAGTGGGTTTATAGTGTATGTCGGTCAGAAGTCTATCACCTGCGATGGAGATAGTGAGGTCAAGGAATGGTAGGGAAGTGTCGGAAATGGTCCAGGTGTATTTGAGTGCCGGATGGAAGTTAGTGGTGAAGTGGATGAAGTCAGTGCTGCACCGCAACCCGCTCATCTCGTCGCCTTCCTGGGCTGGCCGAGCCTTGCCGCCCCGCCGACCATCCGCCCACCGGGACCTCCCACACATCGCCCGCGGACCCCGACTCAACCGCCCATCGACGCCGAACATCGGGTCCGCTGACCCGTGCCACTGGACTCTTACCATCGGGTCCGCTGACCCTCGCCACTCCACCTCCCTCCAACAACCCACAGCCGTCGCCTCACCTGGAGCCTGGACTCTCCACTGGGCCTGAAGCCTTCACGCTGCTTACTCCCACTCTCCTGGGTTTGACTCCACTGGGTCCTAGTGCCAGTCGACCCAGCCTGGTCTACCTCAGTGGCAGTTCGACTGAGTCTCCTCCCCCCCCCCCCTCTAACTGTAAGTCTCCTCCCCCCACCCCCTCTAACTGTGTGGCCCCTGCTCTTCCACACCCACACCACAGCCCTCTCACCCCCCCCACCCCCTGACCACCCACCCCCCCCCCCACCACACATCGCCTCGTCCCCACCTGCCTTCCTCCTCCCTGTCGGGTGTTCACCATCCCCCCCGACCTCCCCCTCTCCAACACCGAACGGTCCGTCCTCAACAGAGGTCTTACCTTTGTCCCCCTCCGTCCCCACCTCAATGAATTCCGCGCCCACCACGACTTGGAGCGCTTCTACCGTCGCCTCCGCCTCACAGCGTACTTCCATGGGAAGGAGTCCTCGCCCATCACTGATGACCCCTTTTCCCGTCTCCAACGCACCCCCTCCTCGTGGAACCCCCCTCGTGGCCAATTTCCGGCTTTAGAACTTTTTATCAATAACTGCCGTCGCGACATCAACCGCCTCAACTTCTCCACTCCCCTGTCTCACTCCAATCTCTCACCACATGAACGTTCTGCCATCGACTCACTCCGCAACAACCCAGATTTGGTTATCAAACCCGCTGACAAGGGAGGTGCCGTGGTAGTCTGGCGCGCCGATCTCTACAAAGCTGAGGCCACGCGCCAACTATCGGACACCTCCTCCTACTTACCCCTGGACCATGACCCCACTGACGAGCACCAGGCCACCATCTCCAGCACCATCACCAACTTCATCCACTCCAATGCCCTACCCGACCGAGCCTCCAACCTCATCGTTCCCCAGCCCCGCACAGCCCGATTTTACCTTCTCCCTAAAATCCACAAACCTGATTGTCCCGGAAGACCCATTGTCTCCGCCTGTTCGTGCCCCACCGAACTCATTTCCAAATACCTTGACTCCATCCTATCACCCTTGGTTAAATCCCTCCCTACCTATGTTCAAGACACCTCAGACACTCTCCGTCGTCTCCGCGCATTCAATTCTCTAGGCCCTCACCCCCTCATCTTCACCATGGACGTCCAATCACTCTACACCTCCATCCCCCACCACGATGGTCTCACAGCCCTCCGGTTCTTCCTCGACCAGAGAAGCAACCTATACCCAGCCACTGACACTCTCCTCCGCCTAGCGGAGCTGCTCCTTACCCTCAATAACTTCACGTTCGACTCCTCCCATTTCCTCCAAATACAAGGCCCCTGGACCATGACCCCACTGACGAGCACCAGGCCACCATCTCCAGCTATGGGCACACGCATGGGCCCCAGCTATGCCTGCCTATTTGTAGGTTACGTCGAGCAATCCTTGTTCAATACATACCAGGGCCCCATCCCCGACCTCTACCTCCGCTACATCGATGACTGCTTTGGTGCCACCTCCTGCACCCGCACACAACTGACTGACTTCATCCACCTCACTATCTCCATTGCAGGTGATAGACTTCTGACCGACATACACTATAAACCCACTGACTCCCATGGCTATCTGGACTACACTTCTTCCCACCCTGCTTCCTGTAAGGACTCCATCCCCTACTCCCAATTCCTCCGTCTACGCCGCATCTGCTCCACGGATGAGGCGTTCCACACCAGGACATCTGAAATGTCCTCACTATTCAGGGAACGGGGGTTCCCCTCCTCCACCATAAATGAGGCTTGCACCAGGGTCTCTTCCATACCCCGCAACACTGCTCTCTCTCCCCATCCCCGCACTCGCAACAAGGACCGAGTCCCCCTAGTCCTCACCTTTCACCCCACCAGCCGTCACATACAAAAAGTAATCCTCCGTCAGTTTCGCCACCTCCAACGTGACCCCACCACTCGCCACATCTTCCCATCTCCCCCCATATCTGCCTTCCGCAAAGACCGCTCCCTCCATAACTCCCTTGTCAATTCTTCCCTTCCCTCTCGGTCCACCCCCTCCCCGGGCACTTTCCCTTGCAACCGCAAGAGATGCAACACTTGTCCCTTTACCTCACCCCTCGACTCCGTTCAAGGACCCAAGCAATCGTTCCAGGTGCGACAGAGGTTTACCTGCATCTCTTCCAACCTCATCTATTGCGTCCGCTGCTCTAGATGTCAGCAGATCTATATCGGTGAGACCAAGCGCAGGTTGGGCGATCGTTTCGCCGAACACCTCCGCTCGGTCCGCAATAACCAAGCTGACCTCCCGGTGGCTCAGCACTTCAACTCCCCCTCCCACTCCGTCTCCGACCTCTCTGTCCTGGGTCTCCTCCATGGCCACAGCGAGCAGCACCGCAAATTGGAGGAACAGCACCTCATATTCCGTTTGGGGAGTCTGCACCCCGGGGGCATGAACATCGAATTCTCCCAATTTTGTTAGTCCTTGCTGTCTCCTCCCCTTCCTCAGCCCCCCTGCTGTCTCCCCCCATCCCCCAGCCTTCGGGCTACTCCTCCTTTTCCCTTTCTTGTCCCCACCCACCCCCGCCCCCGATCAGTCTGAAGAAGGGTTTCGGCCCGAAACGTTGCCTATTTCCTTCGCTCCATAGATGCTGCTGCACCTGCTCAGTTTCTCCAGCTTTTTTGTGTAACCTTCGATTCTCCAGCATCTGCAGTTCCCTCTTAAACTCCAATTAGAGATAGATTAGAGAATTAGACTGCTCTCTGGTGGTTGACTGCTCACCCTGATAACAGCTGGGGGAAAAACTGTCCCTGAATCTGGCGCTGTGTGTTTTCACACTTTTGTACCTCTTGCCTGATGGGAGAGGGGGCTAGAGGGAGTGACCAGGTCCTTGATTATGCTGCTGGCCTTGCTGAGGCAGCATGAAATGTAGATGGGGTCAATGGAAGGGAGGTTGGTTTGTGTGATGGTCTGTGCTGCGTCCACAACTCTCTGCAATATCTTGCGGTCTTGGATGGAGCTGTTCCCAAACCATGCTGCAGGTACAGGATAAAGGGAATAACATATGGTGCAAGGTAAAGTCCAACAAAGATAGGCACAAAATGCTGCAGTAACCCAGCGGGACAGGCAGCATCTCTGGAGAGAAGGAATGGGTGACGTTTCAGGTCGAGACCCTTCTTCAGACTGGTTAGGGATAAGGGAAACGAGAGAGATATATACGGTGATGTGGAGAGATTAAAAAAACAATGAATGAAAGTTATGCAAAAAATTAATGATGATAAAGGAAACATGCCATTGTTAGCTGTTTGTAGGGTGAAAATGAGAAGCTGGTGCGACTTGGGTGGGGGAGGGATAGAGAGAGGGAATGCCGGGGCTACCTGAAGTGAGAGAAATCAATATTCATACCACTGGGCTGTAAGCTGCCCAAGCGAAATATGAGATGCTGTTCCTCCAATTTGCGTTTAGCCTCACTCTGACAATGGAGGAGATCTAGGACAGAGAGGTCTGTGTGGGAATGGGAAGGGGAATTAAAGTGTCCAGCAACCGGGGGGTCAGGTTGGTTCAGGCGGGCTGAGCGAAGGTGTTCTATCAAACGATCGCCCAGTCTGCGTTTGGTCTCGACGATGTATAAGAGTCCACATCTTGAACAACGGATGCAGTAGATGAGGTTGGAGGAGGTGCAAGTGAACCTCTGCCTATCCTGAAAGGACTGTCAGGATCCCTGGACAGAGCCGAGGGAGGAGGTGTAGCAACAGGTGTTGCATCTTCTGCAGTTGTAGGGGAAGGCACCTGGGGAGGTTGGGTGGGAAGGGATGAGTTTACCAGGGAGTTGTGGAGAGAACGGTCTCTGCGGAAGGCGGAAAGGGGTGGAGATGGGAAAATGTGGCTCGTGGCGCGATCCCATTGGAGGTGGTGGAAATTTCGGAGGATTATGTGTTGTATGCGACGGCTGATGGGGTAAAAGGTAAGGACTAGGGGGACTCTGTGTTGTGACTAGGGGAAGGGTGGAGCTGCGAGGAGACACGAGTGAGGGCCTGATCTATGATGGGAGAGGGGAACCCCTGTTCCCTAAAGAATGAGGAACACCTCATTTTGGTTGCAGATCCGGCGTAGACGGATGAATTGGGTGTGGGGGATAGAGTCTTTGCAGGAAGCAGGGTGGGAAGAAGTGTAGTCGAGATAGTTGTGGGAATCA